>NC_133936.1:31601928-31909928 GCF_031877795.1 Strix aluco | reverse complement strand
AGTTTGTTGAGGAATTTAAATTAGGTCTGGCCTTTAGCCAAGTTCAACCATTAGAGAGCACTACACTTCCCTTGTCCTTGTTTGTACATGTCAGGGAGAGGAAAGCCAACAGGACAGGCACCGCGTAGAAACTCCCTGAACCTGTGTTCTCCTTGTGAGCCTCAAAAGGGTTCCCCCATCCCAGCAGAACATCTGTCCCAAGCAAGTCAGTGCTAGATAGCTTGGAAATAAATAGGATGACACCTACACCTGCTCTACCCAGCACACTAAAGCTTTTTTTCTGCTTCACTTCCCTGGAGCATCAAGACAGAAGAAGCAGGGTCTGACTCTAGCAGAGAGCGAACCAGACACCTCGTGCACAGCTTCTCTGGTTCATACATGGTTTCATCTCTTCTGTAGACTCACAGAAGAGAGGCAGCACGAAAACCAGCTTGCGTTTACTCCCCATAGGACTCAAGTGTCCTGCTACATGTAACAAAGCACTCCTATGTCCAAATCACTATGTCCATTTTTCTACAAAAGGACTGCTTTTCACATCACATGTGTGTAAAGCTGTTAGCATACAGTTTCTCCTCTAATACAGTGCAGCCTCCCATCTTCTCCAACCTCATCCAGAGCACAAAAACCCAAGACTTCTCCTCTTTTTCCTAAAGGGGCACTACTAGGATCCAGGATATACAATGAATAAATAAATAAAAAAACACAAACCAACCAGAACAGAAAGAATTTCCAAACTAGGGCAAAAGGTCTTACATCCTAGGGAGAAAACAGACATTGCTGTGCTGTGCTCCAAACAGGCAGCTGCTTCTCCCCTGCCTAACTCCCATCAGGCTCCAGGCAGCCCATTAGCAGCCAATTTAAAAGTTCACAGGTACTAAAACGGTAAGTAGCACAGTATTCCGGGTATCTTGGTGTAGCAGAACCCTGCACTGAGGGGAGGGTTCACTTCGGGCTGAAGAGGTGAAATGCCTTAATCAAACTAAGTTTAAAAAAGCCTTACTAGCTCAGAAAATCTTTATTTTTCTTGTGCAGACTTTTAGAAATTTGTAGCCACAGATGGTTTGTTTACATTCTCCCTCTCAGCTGATTAGTACACTCTGAGCATTTCTGTATTTGACCTTCATTTTCCCTGAGTTGTTGTCTGGAACACACATTTACCACCAGCCATGCAGCTTGGTACAATTGCGTTCTAACCACGTTTGTTTTGTTTTGTTTTTTTTTTTTAATGTATATATACATTTCAAGTGCTGGTTATACAGAGTGGGGTGAGGAAACCATTTACTTTTGTTTCAAGTTGAAACTTACCTCCTGTTATGATTACAGATGCTGAAGCAAGTTATAGAATGTTTTTCAGGTTGAGACAAAAAGTTAAGGAAAACATTAATTTCTATCTTAATCACCTTTGCTTGGACAAAGTTGCATTCTTGAACAAAAAGAGGGGCTTTGCTTAAAAAGTTATTCTACCTGCTTTGGTTTCCCAAGCTATTGCCAGGAATTTGAGCTGAAAAGATGTGGGAAGACTATGCTTTATGAAACAAAGAATGATAATAAGGAAAATACACTGCTGCATTACAAATACAAGTGTTTTGACAGCTGATGCTAATAAAGCCTTTCTCAGGATTACTTCTCCTGCCTTGTTCTGGCTCTACAGGGCAGGGCAAATGAAGGAAGAACAGTTGTGCTGTCATGGTTTAACCCCAGCTGGCAACTAAGCACCACACAGGCGCTCACTCACTCCCCCCCCCCCCCCCCCAGCATTGGGATGGGGAAGAGGATTGAAAAGTGAGAAAACTCGTGGGTTGAGATAAAGACAGTTTAATAAGTAAAGCAAAAGTTGCATGCACAAGCAAAGCAAAACAAGGAATTCATCTACCACCTCTCATCGGCAGGCAGGTGTTCAGTCATCTCCAGAAAAGCATGGCTCCCATCACGCATAACGGTTACTTGGGAAGACAAACACCATCACTCCGAATGTCCCCACATTTCTCCTTCCCCCAGCTGTATATGCTGAGCATGATGCCACACGGTCTGGGATAGCCCTTGGGTCTGCTGGGGTCAGCTGTCCCGGCTGTGTCCCCTCACAACTCCTTGTGCACCCCCAGCCTGCTCGCTGGTGGGGTGGGGTGAGAGGGAGAAAGGCCTTGACCCTGTGTAAGCACTGCTCAGCAGTGACTAAAACATCCCTGTGTTATCAACACCGTCTTCAGCACAAATTCAAAACACAGCTCCATACTAGCTACTGTGAAGAAAATTAACTCTATCCCAGCCCAAACCAGCACATGCGCACAAAGAGTCTTTAACCTCTGCCCAGGAGGTGTTGGACTGTACTTCGGGCTAAGCTGTATCCCAGGGCTTCTCCACAGGATAGGCTGGCAGGAATACTGATTCAGCAGGTCCAATTTGAGATGTGGTTTGCATTATCATCTCCAGCAAATCACTCACCTCTTTGAGCTCAAATTCAGGCAGCATTTTTACTGGCCCTTACCTAGCTCTCAGAGCACATCCTCCTCAGCATCCTGGGAGCAGCTCAGAGAGACCTAACCCAGTGAGGTTCACCCAGCAACAGCCAGATTTCATATGTGTTATTGCATCCTCTACCTGTTCTATCTGCACATAACATGAACTCTGGTTTAGTAGCTGCATAAGACCAGACCCAAATGTTTTGAGCTCACCCATATGGAAGTAGAATAATAATACCCTCACTTTGTACTTTTGCACTCACAAAAGCATTTTTCATCAGAAGCTCTCAAAATCAGTGGGTTCCCTTGTATGTATTCCATAGAAACTGTCCTGTTTTAATTACCCCAGAAACTGTATACACATGCATTTCTTATGTAGTACAGAATAGTTTCAGCTACAGAGTTCACAGTCTAAATAATCAGATTGGGCAAATCATGATATGGGAACTGAAAAGAAAGGTGAAACCTCTTGCTCAAGATCAATGATGATACAAAACTAGTTCCACTCTCATGCTCCACCACCCTTTGCTGGATCACGCTATCTTGCGCTACTTTAATTGCTCCAGACAGTTTTAATGAAGCCACATTGAACTGGAAGACGATTATTCTTTCAGGCCCTTCGCATTAACCTTAGCAGGCCTTATGGCCTCTTGAAATAGCTTTGTTCCCTTCTTAGGTTTAAAACAAGCAGAAGTGGATCTTCAAAGGTGGAACCCACCATTGGCAAGAAGGAGATACGAGTATGTTTGCCATTAAAGGACTATTTTGACTCTTTCACACTGTCTTATAGCATTAGTAGACACACAAAATTACTTATTCCCTCAGACATCTCTACTTCTCTACTCCTTTTATTTAGATCTTGGTGTCAACAGGCTTAGGATTTAGTCAGATTCTGAAACTGAGGAACACAGTTTCCCAGAGTGCTGCTTCAGTTCAGAGAAATACATTGTCAGAGAGGGTAAAAAGGCCGGAACCTCATTTTCTGTATCATAGCATCATGTTTAGCCACACAATACTCATGAGATCTGAACTGAATTACATTATACCTTGAGTCCATTTTCATCAGAGCATGGTGTGGCATCCCCCTTGATGCTGGGTAGTTATTACTTAAATTTATACCAATGAGAAATAGTTCAAAAAGTATAATGGAAAATGATTCTTGTAACTCGTCTGCTAAAAAAAAAAAAAAAAAGAAAAAAAAGCTAGGACAACTAAAAGTGCTTGAGAATTTAGTCAAGTTGAGCGCCTTTGTCCAAAACGGAGAAAATTACTGGAAATACCAAGAGTTTCCAACTTTTAGTTTTGAGCAGCATTTTCCTTTGAGATAAACCTCTGAAAGAAACTAACTAAAGAGGGGCAAATAGACAAAATGCAACAAAATCCTAGAACACTGGGCATGGAACTTATTGAACTGAATTATCTGAGCCTGATCTGGAGAACTGGAGTCCCAAAATAAAAGAAGTCCACTATGAGCGTCTCAGGATAGTTAGCAGCACACCCAATACAAACAGGCTTGTGGGGTCAGGCTCACATGCTGTTGAATCACTCTCCACTGCACACAGAGGATGGGTGCCCCTTCTTCCCAGGGCTGCAGCTGCCCCAGCTCCCCACAGATATGCTGGTGACATAAAGCAGAAGTAACATTTGCCTTGAAGGAGAAGGCACCAGGGGGAGCCAGGAGAGTCTATCTCAGAGGCAGGCAGTCTCTATTGTGAGAAGAAACATAACTTTTTTCTTTGCCAGACTGGCCCCTTCCTGAAATGGTTTGAGACCTTTATATCTGCCTTTGTGGCAAAAGGACACAGCTGCAGGTCTGAGAGCGAAACCTGAAAAGCTGTCAGATTCCTCAGTGCACTTGCTCGTCTGGTCCCTTGGGCCTTGCTTACAAACCCAGTTGAGCAAGGAGAGCCTCCCGTGGGTGCTGGTAGGCTCTGGATCAGGCTGAGGCCAGATAAAGCAACTTTTCTTTCTGTCCAGGTATTTGAGCAGCAAGAGACAAATGTGAGTGGAAAACCAAATTTTCTCTGGTAAAAGATTATAAAAACTCTCCTCTAAATCAAGACAAGAACTGTTAGAATATGACTGTTGTCATCCCTCCCTCCCCAGGAGGGGAAACACAGGAAAAAAGGCTAAAATAAGTTTAATTTTAAGGGATCCCAAATGAGTTTTTCAGTTTGTCACACAGGCTGCCAGTCGCCCCAGGCTGACAGTGTCCCCAAGCCAGGGTGAACAGACTGCTAGGAGCCATGGACAGAGGCAGGGAAAGAGCCACTTGCAAACCTCATTCCCCCGAACTTTGCCAAAAAGTGGATGGGTCTCAAGAGGAGGGCAGTCATACAGGTTGCCAGGAACAGATCTGTCTACCAGTGTGGCTGGTTCCTTTCGAGAACTGGCAGAAATGCTGAAGTCCCACAAATTGTTTCGGATCTGTCGAATCAGCCTTTATCAATGAAAAAAAGATGTGCTGGGTAATTTTTCACCAGCTCTAGTTGCATGATATAGCTAATCAGATGGTGCGGTGGTCGTTATTACCACGGGCACTTACTTCTGCCCTATTACACAGGAAATACAGTACAGACTAGTAGGACAAGCGCTGGAGACTTTGTCCTGCACACTGCTATACACCTAGGGCGTTAACACATGAATACTTCAGTAGCGGGATAACACCAGTTCCTGCAGAGAGAATGTGGGCAGAGATCCCACAAGTTATGCCTGAAGAAGAGCTGATTAGGGATGCCAAGTTTTGTCCGTGTGTAAATTTACAGTTGGTGGCATTTCCACTGTAAGTGCCATTGTCAAGATTTTAGGATCGGATTGCAAAAAAAAAAATGCATTTGACTGAAACTTGCCATTCAACTTCTCATCATCAGAGTAAAATACCATACTGTACCAAGAATGAAAAGAGAGAGAGAGAGAGAAAACAACAACATTTAGCAGGTTTTAAAATTATGCAGATATTTTTAATGGCTTTGGAGTATTCAGACACTCACTCATATGTCAGAAAACAGATTTGATTTATAGGAATGACATTTGGCAGAGCAATTAATCCATACTATGTTCTAATCATGTTTGGTACAAGGAGAGGAAAAAAAAGTCAAACTTAGGTTTAAAGCTGACTGTGCCAGGAATTATTTTCAAAGAAGGCTCAGAAGGGTTTTTAGTAAGCTCAAGGACAGAATCTGGTCTTTTATTCCTTCCCCACTCCACACCCAACACGAGAATGAAGACTGCATCCCATTTTCTAATTGAAACTCAACAATTAAATCTTCTTGCCTCCACTGGAGGTGAAATGGGAGTCCGGACCTCTTCAGTTGCTAAGCAGATAAACCCTCCTTCCCACATTATTCCTCAGCCCCAGTGAGATCGTCTAAAGGAAATCTCGAGAGGGAAACTGTGGATGGTTCATCAAAAAAACTCAAGGTTTCCTCAGAGCAGGGATTTGCCTTTGCACGAGTGCCCTTTGGTCTGAGTTGTTTTTCCTGGAATGAAACTTTCATTGGTCTCCATTTTGTCCATCTCAGAAACATTTCTTGAGACGGAAGTGTTCAGCTCCCTGCCTGGCACTGCTTAGATCTCCACTGCCAGAGCATTTACACTTGCTTATGGAGGCTCTCATGCCAGGGAGAGCAGTGCTGCTGCTCTGGCACCTGCAGTAAGTTCCACTAAAGCAGAGGCCCAGGCCCAAGGGGTGCCCACTCTGCAGCTTCCCTCCTGAGCACAGAATGGGATCTTCTTGTCTGAGGCCCTGGGACCCTCCGTCCCCAAAAGGGATGTTCTGCTGAGACCCGACAAGCTCATCTGGGAGGGCACGGCTGGACTGCTCACTTGCCCAGCAGCCATCCTTGCTCCTCTAGGTATACCTGTGGCTGCTGACACCTCCCTTGTGCTGTACTGGTTTTGTATAAGCGTGAACCTCTGTTTCTTTTATTCCCATTTGAATCCCTGATGGTGAATTCTGCAGAGAGGAAAACCAACCCTGTGTTTCTCATCCAGTGTGACAGACATGACCATTAAGAAAAGCTTCTCTGACAAATCCATTATAGAATACAAGAGCTAGCACTACATAGTAGTTTTCACTTACGGACTTTGCAGAAGCTGTGAGTTAGCTCACACAGTAACTGCACCATGTCTAACACAGCACTAGTGCCAGTTTGCCGGGAGAAATCTCTCTTAAAGCCTGTTTTGTCTCAAATCTCTCAGAATTAAATGTAACAGCTGTTCCACAACATACCAATGCTAGATCTGTACTTGAGTTTGTACCATGGACTGCTCTCCACTGGTGGTTGGGTATTCACCAACAAATCAAAAAAATCTAACACTTCATTTGATTTTCCTGTTGTTGGGGTTTTTTTAATTACAATTTTTAAAACCAGACCTCCTCCCTCCGCTAACTCTATTAACTCTCCTTCACACCCCATCTCCAGAAACTCCTGCTTAATTTATTCACAGATGAAAACATATTCCTCTACACTCCTTCCAGAATAGCTTTAAAAATCCAAGGTTACACTTTTAAGACAAATAAATAATTATTTTAGCAGATTGGTTTTAACACCTGCTATGAAGATTGCAAAACCATTCACGTTCTACCTATAACTCAATTTTCTCACACTCATAACTCAGAAAATATTTGCCTCTGGGCTTAATAGCTTCCATATTCTTTTCTGTCTGAAGATGTATCATTAAATATTATTACTACTGGAGGTATGTTTGGGCAATGTCTTTCAGCCATATTTGAATTAAAGGGAGAGAGAAGAAAAATTCTGACCAGATGCACTATTTTTAGAAGATGAGTACAAAAAACCATCTGGCCTGAGCTAGCTTCTACTGAAAATTATACCTCTAGGAAAGAGTAAGGTAGGAGAAAAAAGTTCAAAGACATTGAGGAGTGACTTTTGGGCCTGATGTAGGAGCCACTGTCTCTCTTGCAGCCAAACAAGGATTCACCCCTTCTCAGGTTTGTGCCAACTCCATCACCCAGCTGCACTGGCCCAGCAGGCCAGAAAGTGCTTGGGGCAGTTTGCACAGTGAGACTGTAGCTCTTCCAGGGAAATGGGTATACCCCAGCATCCATCAAAAAGCACAATAAAATACAATACAGTAAAATATTGACATTAGGAACTGGAGGAAAAAAAAAAAATCACAGACAAAACCATTGATCTTACATCTTGTCATCCTTGCCACAAATACAGCCACACTCTGTGATGATTTTTCCTTGCTGGCACTTAGAGATCTCTGCCACAAATGCTGCTTTTGCAGCGTGAGCTGGTGGGCCGGGTGAAGCCGAATGAAGGGGTAAAGAAGGGAACCTCTCCACCCTTTAAACTCAGTACAGCCCTCTCTCAAAGGGGATCTGTGCAGGCAAAACCTCCTACCTATGGGGGCTCCCATGGGCATTAATGGAGAGTTTCTCTCCAATGCACACATATGAACTTTCTTGATGCCATACCTGAGCAACTTATACAATTTGCTTTGATTAATCTACCCTCAACACTCTACTGTGCTGCCTCATGCCTGCTAGAGAGGGAAGAAGGGTTTGGGGCCGGTGCTGAGGCTTTCTCCTCAGACCTCCCAGGCTCTGCCCCACACTGGCTGGGGGTCAAGAGCACTCATGCAAGCACTCCAAGGCTGCCACCCTTGGATCACCAGCCAGCTGGCCCAGCCTGGAGTGGGGCTGCTATCACCACGGTGCAGAGACTGATGGTTGTGTCCAGTCTTTCTATTGCCTTTCTGTTGGAAAAATTCCTGCCTGTCCAGATGTTGCTCTCCGAGTATCAAGGGCAGCCCTGCACTTGCTGTGCCCCCTTCCCAGCAGCCGGACTTTATTTAAGCACTGACTTTGATGTCAGCACAGTGCTGTGAGCCACTCCACTTTTGCTGTGTGAAGCCAGCTGGAGGATGGGTTACCCGAGGCATGAATTCACAGATGACTTCTAGCTATTAGTTAGATGAACGACACAAAAAAATCCACAAAATAAAATTATGGAATAATAACCAAATGTGGCATTTCAAGTCCCCTGCCTTTTCCAGGGGAGCATCTCAGGCTGTTATACTCCCACACAAGTTACTCAGAATTGGAACAGATAAAGATCCCAAACCAAGCAATATTGCATGTGCAAGTATGAGGCCTGATCCAGTGCTCAGATGAGTCAAGAGAAAGACACCTATTCACTTCCTTAGGCCCTAGTAAGCATGCTTTTGCCAGAACTCAGTCTGATTTACACATTTTCACATATAACATGATATTTTGCTATGAAAACTTTCCATTATACCTGCCTGAGGCTTTATCTCCTAGATTTACTATTAATCAGTGCCTTTTCCCTGCGCTGACAGAGACAGTCAGTGTCTGAGGAGTCATTATTTCTCATACAAGTACGCAAAACTGGTAAGTGTTTCAGGTTTGATGTTACAACTGCTCACTGTCACCTTGGTATCTGCTGCTGCCAGTTATCCAGTTATTTCCTCCACAAACTCTTTGTCAGAGTGCTTACATTTTTGCTGGAAGACTTTCAAGTTCTCTTTGCAAGTTAAAATCCACATCACACACAGGCATACAGGCATGCACACACACTGCTTTAAATATCATAAACAAATGATACCACAAGCCTTTTCAAAGCATCTTAAAGAGCTCTTCTCTTTCATAGGATAATGTATGTGGATTTTTCTGAGGATGTCTTACCACTGTTTTTTGGTTGTGGGTTTTTTTTTTTTTAATAATAGGAAATAGGTGTTTCCTCAGCACCTGAATTTTGAAATCTGGAGTGTGGGTTCTTAAGTAGATGTGGCAGCATGTGGGTATTCTCTCCTGTTTTTAGAACTCAAGTTGCTATAACAACCCACAGCATCTGTTCAATCCACTACCTAAGCAGCGCTTTTTAAATTTTTTTCTTTCTTTCCTTTTGGGTCTCCTATTCTTCTGAAGTCAAGTGCTTTGCTTTTTATTTAAGGAGCTAGCTTATGCTCCAATGTCTATATGCAGAATGAGCTGAAAGAAGACAAAATCTGTGCTGAAAAGATCACAACTTTTGGAGAGTATCTGGCTGAGTGGGATGAGTTCAGGGCTGGGCCTTGTTCCTGCTGAAGGGAAGATTCACCGGTTCCTGCTGTGAGGCTAAAATTCACTGCCATGGCTCATGAAATTCTGGGTTTCTCTGTTGAATGACAGACAAGTGATGGACACTACCAGGAAGCCACTGACAGAACAAGAGCCAACAGATGAACAATCTGTATAACCGCCTCTGTATAATTATTGTTTCGTCCTTATCAACTGCTTTCTTTTCTTCTGGAGAAAATTTTTGGGTTTATTGAAATGGATTTTTTCCAGACAGGGGAGGCACAAAATAAAAGAGACTGAATTTTTCTCATTTATACCAGAGCAGCCATGCCACATAGACACTGGGTTTTGGATATCCCACCCTCCTCGGTGGGTTAGCTGCCCAGGTTTCATTCTTCATCATACAGCACTGCCTGTGAAAAAGAGGATCTTGTCCCTGTTAAGAGGTCCTGGCTGTGGTGCATTGGGGAAGATGTACACCAACTACCAAGTCCTACACATGGAAGAAAATGGGAACATTGCTATGATTCCCTTGGAGTAGACAGGACACTGGCTTCAATGGGTGTATTTCTGGTTTAGGATGAGATATTTTGCCTGTGAGTTTTTAAAAATATTTAGGATTTTCTAGCCATATGAACCACTTTCATTAAAACCTCAGTTTTCCACATTAAAAAAAATGCTTTTCACAAAAGCATTTACATTTTCTCATCAGCCCAGCTACAAAATGCTACTACTGTCAGTCAGCAGATAGCAGCGCTGGACATATGCAGGTATGTCCAGCCCCCATAGTAATGGCTTGTCAGAAACTGGGAAAGGAGGGGCCTCAGGCCAAGCATGTTGAGTGTCTCAGAAGCGATGGAGCAATGGAGCAATAATCTGCAGAGCAACGGGCTCTCCTGTGTGTAATTATGCACACAGATAACTTGTAAATGAACTGAGGTATAACCTGCCCTGTCCTGACCCAAACAAACCTCTGAATTTATGTCTTCAAACCAAGGCTCTCTTGAGGGATGTGCTCAGAGCTATAGACAAGGAGACAAGACTCATTGTGGGTAGGATCTGCAGGCTTTTGGCTGCCACATGAGCTCTGCAGGAAGGCAGCACTGGGAAGCCAAGCTCCTTCTCATCTCATGCAGCTACCCCTGCCTGCAAGGAAGCTCGAGGCCTGCTGTGCTACAGTGATGTATCATGTCACTTCAGCCTTGGCCACTCCCCGACCTTTGTACACCAGATACTGAAGGCAAGAGTTCACATGGACTAGCAGGCTCAGCAACAAGCAGGGCTGAGCCATGCAGGTGGGAGACAGCGTCTCTTGGATCAGAAGGAACAGTCCTGGGGGAGATGACTCAGAGTCATTCCAGGGACTGGTAGCATGAAAAGCCTCCAGAGAGGTCTGTCCTCCCATAGTCTCTCCTGTGACAATCTTCACTTGCACCTAGATACAGAGCAATATCCATAGCTACTAAGGAGAGCCAGACGTAGGCAAGGTGTCTTTTACCTCACATAAGGACTTTCAGGGCTAACCATAAGTAATCCAGTGCCACAAAATCTCCCATGAGGGGCAAGCAACCTGGTTTCCAATTTGTCTCAGGAAGCATGAGATAATTTTCTCTGAAATCACACCTTTCTCCTTCAAAGCTTCTGTGTATATTTGGTAACTTTTACATATGTCATTTCTGTATGACAGCCACAGCTCCCACCTGGAGTTTTGCAACATTGTCCACATGTTACCTTTCCTGCAGGATATAAATGTGTTACTGATACTATTTTTGCACTATAGAGAGAAAATGAGAAGAAAAGAAAGCAGAAGGAATGCAGTTGCAATCCAGCTACTAAACTGGGGCTCACCTTGCAACGTAGAAAAGAGAATGAAGAAGAGCTACCTCTCCCCTTTACCTTGCAAACACACAGAGACAGGGTCTCTGTCTCTGGGCACAGGGATGAACACCATCCTGAGCTGCCAGCAATCCTGTTGCTTGTCAGGCTCCTGAGGAGACACCTCTGAACTGCCCCACCTCATTCCCAGCAGGTAGCACTGGCCTCTGAAGCTCAGCAGGTACCATGCAGTGACACTTGGACCATGCTGAGGGATGTGGCAGATCTCAAAACAGGGCAGGAGAAACCAGGACCAGGCCACCTTGCCATTAAAGGACTAGTCACATTCAGCCTCTTCACCACTTACTCTGCTGGGGTCCCCCTGTGCTCTGCCATGAGAGAGAGACAGATAGATAGACAGACTGCATTTCCTCCATTTCCTTGGGAGAAATTGTGGGTTGTTTTTATTTTCTTCTGAAGCAGTTTCTGGTGAGAGCTGTCAACACAGCTGCCTCTCAGACAACCTTCAGTTCCCAAGGCAGAGGGCCCTGCAAGAGGAGGCTTTGCTGTGGAGCTTGGCCAGCGCAGGGAGAGGTGTCCTGCAAGGCTGAGGGCACTGACAAGATGGGAGCATGAAAACCAGTGTGGGGCAGGCAGCAGCACTGAGAGTGGACCTTCAGTCATCAACAGTCATCAACAGCCTTGGCACTAAGCAGTGCCCCCTGTTTCTTTCCCATAGTCTGAAGGCAAAACACATGTGGGTATCCTCACTGTGATTCCAGCAGGATCCCTGTAAAAGTAGCTGGAAAGAAGTGGAGAAGAACAAAAGCAATTGTAGCTATTGTAGAGGTCATGTAACCCAAAGTAAAAGTGGGAAGGGTGACCCCAGGGAAGATTTCAGTGTCCAGACAGGAGTCACATTTAAGAACCTGTACAGTGTGCCAGCTCCAGATCAAGAGCCAAAGAGTCAGATGGATTTATCCTGCAATTACGTCCTAGTGACACCAGGTATCAATCACAGTGCAGCACATGAATCCTCACCTTTGGAAAGAGCCAATGACAAGCACTGCTGAGTAGAACAACAAAACTGGGCTAAGAATTGAAACCATTTCCAACAAGCAGATGTTTTGTTCTACTCTACAGGGTGATTACTCCCTTTTAATCTCCTCCAGTGTTACCCTGTGAATCAGCATAGGTTAGCCTTGCTGTGCTAGTTTACATCAGTGGAGGACCTGGTGTTCAGTATAAAGAACATGTGATAAACCATTACGATGTTGCCAAAGACTGGTTATCAGAAAGGCAGGAATCTCAATATTAGTCTAGTGGAAAACACAGACACGCGTAAGTTTTTTCCTGCACACTTATTTGACTTGCACTCTGAGAAATGCTAGTGTGACCAAAAATTAACACCTGAATATTTTTAAATGGACAAATTTATTTCTATTCTACTTTACCAAGAGCTTTTCTTACTGATTTGGGCAGGAAAGAGGCCATGTAGGCATCTGTTCATTCATCAACTTTCTCTAAATCTCAGGATTAATAGACTACTACTATGAAGCCTGAGCAGGAGATAACATAGCTAGAGCCAGACTTTATTGTAACTTAATGCTCTGATCACAGTAACATCATCTGACCCAGAGCCTTCCTATTCCTGGGTGTAGGTTATAAACAAAAGAAATAAAGATTTCTCTTATTGTAGACATGGCAGTTTTGATCACAAATTACTAAAGTTCCTTATGAAAATTCCAGTAAACAATGTTTTGAAATCTACCCTTTTAAGCTTTATTTCAAACTTTAACACTAGATTTTTCTTCCCTATTCTAACAGAGTTTGAATCCAGGCAAGTCTACCAATCTTCTGGTCATATCTCTGCACTGATACTTAGAAATCATAGATCTAAAATGACAGTTCTCCACCTTTTACTATGCTGAACTAAAATCCTGATGACAAACATCAGTATGGCTGTTCTCTAAATTAGGATCCAGAACTGAGGCTTGAATCCACTGGATGTCTCAGGAGGTCACACTGGCTGCAGAGGAAGGTGTTCCACCCTGACAATCCGTCAAAATTACTAATCCCCCTGAACATTTTCAGTGGTTGGTACTTTGGTACCATTTTGAGCTCTTTACAGAAGGGTTCAAGTGACATTAAAACTGGGATTCTTCCATATGTGTAATCAGCATTGACAGCTCGCTAAATAATTCTTCTGCAACCCAGCAAGGTGAAAATAAGAGATTGCCTGTGTTCCTTGGGCAGGTTGGGACCAAACGCAGACCAAGAGATGTTTAAAAGTATTTTCATTAGGCAGCATTTCCAGCTGTACCACTAACACTGTTCAAATGGAAAGCAATTCTCTTCCTGGCACCATTTCAGAAGATTTAAAATGCATCATTCTAATTACTGCCTGACAAATAATCCTGGAATGCTAGCTGGGAAGTTTGCAGTGCAGACAACAGATATATTATCATCACACTGGTATATTGAACTTTTTATGATGTCTAATATCTCTAGGTTATAAATGAGTGAAAGCATCCTTTGCCACTGGTGGAATACAGCCCTCTAGCACACAAACTGAAGGTTCAAACATTAGTGTAACACAGCTATAAACCCAAGGTCATTTTGTGGTAAAACAGTCTAAAAGACTTGCCAAATCTGTCTTTGGACTACTCCTGATCATTTTGAACACTGATTTCATTTGGTCTTTACAGAAATTCATAGAATTCCTCCACATTAAATTAACTCTTTTCAGTTCTGTTTTTGTTACAGAGTGACCGCCTAATCTCAGGAAGATCGGCGTTTCCTTTATCAAGCCCACATATAGATCTGTATCTGTTTCTAGCAGCAGAGCTCAATTCAAACTTCTTTAGAGGTCTGAATAATTCATTCTTTTCCCCCATTCCAGGTTCCTGGCAGCAGCTGGGACCTCCACGTTCCAAAATACCAACAGGAACTTTGTCCTCATACACGCAGTCCTGCTGTGGCAGTTCAGGGTATGCAGAGACTTCACGGGGCTGTGGATATGCCTGCTATGGCTGTTGTTTGAGGAAGCTTCCATGCCAATTTTTCTAAGCATTGCCTGTCACTTGTATGAGGTGCACTCAACATGCAGAGTTGATTTAAAGCCAAAGCCTGAGTGAGTCCAAGTGAACAAGTGTGATTCACATGTCAAGAGATCAGAAGAAGTTTCAAGTGAGAAAAGCAGCCATTAGGAGAGGTAAGAAAGTTAAGACAGATTAAAGTCCCCCGTGCCCCTGAAATGCCTATACAACCATGAACTGAACTGAATAACATAACTGAAAATTTTGCTATCTGCCATCTGTAAACACCTCTGGCAGTAACTGCTTATCACCCAGACTAGCAATGTGGACTGATTTCATGGTATTCTATTAATTTAAGCCCCCTCCCCCACCCTTTTTTTTTTCTTCTAAGAAATAGCTATTTGACATAAACATCTTTGTTTGGCATATCACTAGATCTGCTGCTAATTATAATGCTGAACCCAGATGCTGGGGGAGGAAATTAATCTACGTCCTGCGTAGTTTGTTGGGCTTGTTTTAGTAGGTTTGCCAAATATTTAGTGAAACCCTCATATGACTTTTATTATCTGGAGATAGATATTAAAGGGCCAAATACTCCTCTTATTCTCACTGGTGTAAACCTAGACAGTTCCATGGAGAGAAATAAATATAGTTACATTACTATGGATTTACATGACATTAGTCTAGATTTACAGTACTGTAACTCCTCAACAGTGAAACTAGGAAGCTAAACCACAAATACCCCATCATCTAACTTGGGCTCTTCTCTTAGCTGAAAAGCACAGTTTTGATCCTGAGCAAAACGCCAGTATTCAACAACATTTATTTTGCTACATTGGCATACAGAAATCACTTTTGTTTTGCAAGTTGGCATACAGAAAACACCTGTGGAATAACTGGCATCAAAATGACTCTGTTCAGAAAAGCAAAAATGTTTCATTACAAAACAGTTCAGGCTATGAGCTGCTCCAATGGCCAAAGAGACTCATTTGCCTGCTTGGCTCACATGAGTTCCTCACAACACACCGTAACACGTCACCAGCAGAGGAAGGCTGCTGGTGGTGAAAGCTGTTTGTGTGGGCAGGGCAATGCCAGACTGAGCACTGGCCTCGGACATACAGACTGTGAACCTGAAGTCCCAGGAGGCACCAAGAGCTCACTTGGGCCCAAGGGAAGCTCACACTCCCCCAAAGGAAAACATTTCAGTTCCACTAGGCAAAATGGTCCAACCAAAGAAAATACACATTTCAGCTGCAGAAAAATCGACTATTTCTGTGTAGAAAACATTGGGCTTTGCTAATCTCCGCTTTCTCCACCCATTTTTACAACAACATATTTTCCTGTTGCAAAATTGTGATGTGGGGAACCATCAAAATAATTGGGATTTCCCACAGCAAAAACAAATGTAAGCTTTTGGCTCTAAGCTTTAAACTAACTAAAAAACAAACAAACAAAAAAACCCAACAACCTTTAAACCAAAAATCCCCAAAGTCAGCATTCCCCAAACAGTAGCAAATCTATGTTGTGAAAAGTGTATTTTCCATGAGAAAGAAAACTGACAGAAAATTTCCCACCCTGATCGCAGACAAAACTGAGTAAGCCAGAAGAGCATCCCTGTATGCCAGCTGACATTTAAGGCAGTAGTATCATTTAAGCAATACAGACCTAAAGACAGGAAATTTCCTAGGGAAAAAAATAAAAACCCTGCTGAGAGATGATAACCTCTGGTACAATGAATGGCTATTAACCCCAGCTGGTCATCATTTGCAGGAAATGCCATAGCCCTCAAGTGGGGCGATGATTTTAGAAAGAAAACAGATATTTATAAAGTAATAATATAAATTTTTAATGTAAATAGGTGATGTGGTTTCATCTACGGCATTTACAGTGCACTGTTAATTGAAGTTACCCTGTTGGAAAGCCACTTTTCAGAGAAGCACCAGGTCCTATGATTATGAGTGTGAAACAGGCTGCTGCTATCAGAAGGGGCGGCAAGACCTCTCTCAGTAAGACATGGTTTCCCATTTCGTGGAACAGGCTGCAGAGCCCAACTCACAAGTTAAGAGATCCTCAGGGATCCATGTAGATCAAAGTAATTTACAGGAGCCTGAGGCTAGCTGTACAAACTGAGCAAAGTCCAGTTCTCAACCTGACAGTAATTGAGTGGGACAGATTTTAGGCAAAACAAGTTCCTGCTTTGTACAGTACTTGGAAGGCCCCCACGGTTTCTGTTCCTACCAGGTACAGTAAGCAGCAGCAGAGCAATTCTCTGTTGAGGGGATCCTCTTTTATTGCAGACTTGAAGACATTGTCACCAAATAAATCACTTCAGAACATTTATTGTGTCTCTTACGTCCTTTTGCTCTGATATTCTCTGTGGAGCTGTTTGCCACCTGAATTTGCTCTGCATTTTGCCCAGACTACACAGGTTTAATTTTCAAGCGTCTTTTCCAAGCCAAGAGGGGCAGAAGTAACTTGCTACATTAGTAGACAGGTTAAGTATCTTTCCATGCAGCAACAAATGCTTATCCTTTTTGACAGACATGTCTAGAGCAGCAGAGGGTATGTTCACCTTTGATGTAGGTTTGGAGAGCTTCAGTGCTTTGTGTATTCTTTTGGGCTAAAGCAAACACAACATAATTTGCCTTTCTGCAGCATGGTTCCAACTCAAGCTAGAATTTGGCAAAACAAAACAATGCTAATAAAGCAAGTGTGAAGGAAATACAATATTCATGATTTGCATGGCAATATCTTCTATGCTCTTTTGGACACTAGAGTAAAAATGGGACCTTAGACCTGCATTATTCTACTAGAGGCCCAGCTACACATCACATCTCCCCAGTCAGCACAACCCAGAAACCACAGTTCAGCCTTGCTTTTCAGAGGAAGGCCTTCAACTAACACCTTGTGCTGCAGCTACTCACAAGATAAGCCTTTCTCCCCTCACAGGGATCTGAGGGACAGAGGTTTTGACCAGAACACCTCTGAGGACAGTGGTAAGAGCACAGAAGACCCACGGTATTCTAATGTACACCCCATACCTTCATGAAGGGAGCCACGATATAGAGGATGCAGTTTACAAACCCGTCCAGTTACCAGTCTAAAGGGAAAAAAAAAGAGCTGGAGACAGTACAACCTCTTCCTTCTAAACTGCAACAGGGTTTCCAGAATCACAGAAATCACAGCAGAAATGTGGTTGCCATACATTTAAGAAACTGACTTCAGGTGGGCAACCTGCTCTGACAGATTTTGCATTAACACGCCAAACTGTACTTGCTAACACTTCACATCAAAAAGCAGGTGCACGCATACATGCGCAAGCAGCAAACCAGGACTCCAAGCCCTGATCCAGTTGGAGCTTGATCCAAGGAAGCATGGGACACTGCCAGGGTTCGAACATGAGGCTTGGCTCCAGAAAGGATGGGAACCACTAGACGACACACTTCTTTGGCACAGGTGGAGCCCAACCCCAGAGATCTGGAAGACAACCAAGTACAGACAAGCCACTACAGCCGGCATTCAACACAGCTTCACACAAGCGTCCTCCTGTAACCTTCTAGCTTTACAATCATTTGCACAGTGAAACAGCAGTAGCAAACTGCAATATGAAGAAGAGTAATGCTTTCAGAAATCAGTGTGATATACAGCCCTGTAGAATAATTCTACATACAGGTAAATGTTGTCCACTTATTCTTGTGGTATACTTTTGATAGCATTCTTTGTGGACTGAATGAAAATCAGTGTAGTAACCTAATAGAATTTAAATGCTAACTAAGATTATTGATAGTGCCCTGTATCTAGTCCATTATAATCTCTGCCTAGAGATTGTGGAGTTCGTAATAGCTAGCAATAAAATATTTTTGTCTATAAAGAAGGAAGATAACCACTGCATGTATACTTTGCTTAAAAGTACTTAATGACTTAAAATTTCTATATATATAATGCTTGTTCCAACTAATATGGCATTATTGTTTCATAGAGTTCCTTGCACTGTCCTTTTAGTTACAAATTCTGTTTTTTCAAGGACAGTCTAATACAGAGTCATTTAAATTGCTGGCATTTATATCTCTAATAAACTGTAACCCGATAATCAGGGACTATAAAGGATTATTTTTTCTCTTACATTATCACAGAGCAGCCGTAAAAGTACAAAATCCACAGAACCACGAGTACCTAGTCCTAATGACAAACACAGGGCTTCATCCTTCTGGCCTCAGCAAAACCCAGTAGACTGGGCCCCTGAATGAAAAGACTAAAACGGTTGTTGCCCTCAAATATTTACTCATACTTCCTCTTTTCTCAAACCAGATGCCAAGCTCCTGCTGCCTCTTCACTTTCAAGAGTATTTGGCTCTTTACTTTAACTCTTCTGGTGCTTTGTGTGAGCAGAAACGCCCGGTGCAGATCACACCCACTGACACTTTTACACCAGGAAGGGACTGGGAGAAGAGCTGCCGCTCCTGTTTTACAAGAGTGCTTTCAGCATTGGCATGTACATACACAGACTGGCTGTTTTATTTCCTCCTCAAGACATATTTTATTGACTTATTTATTATGCCTTCATTTTTCTTAGGGTGGGCAGAAACACCCTGTTTAGATTCACTTTTATTCAGAAATCCAGCAGCAGCAGGGGAACTACGGTCCCTTGTGCTAATACTACAAGAAGACAAGGATGGCCTGCCTCAGTGAGTTTACCCTGTGCCCCAGCCAGACCAGGGATCCTTCTCCAAACATTAATTTAAATGCCATAAATTCTGCATCAGGCAGGTGAAAACCTACTTGTACAAGTTGCTTTGCCCACCTCATTTCGGCTTACCGCAAGTGCCAGCCACCACCACCCTTTTCCCCACACCTCTGTAAGTTTCTCCTTCCTCCTTCCTTCCTTGGATGCCTTTTTCACCCTCCCTTTCTGTGGGCTAAATTCAAGCTATAAGATGAATGTATAAGAAGAGGAAAATATTAGCAGGAAAATACATCGTGGGCCAAATTGAAGCCAGGACAGGCTTGACAGCAAACAAGGCATGTCTTTGCCTTGGGCCAGGCACATGCTCCTGCTAATACGGAGGGACAGGTGTTGCTGGCAGGACATCTATGGGGAGTACAGACTGTCCCCTGGAGATGGAGACAGCCTCACTCTGCTACCAGATTCTCCTGGCCTTTACTCTTTTTAAAGGGCAGGGAAAAAAAGAGAGGGCCATGTACAAGCAGTATAAATACATCCAAACAGAGACATAATTAGACTGTCTTTGCAACAATACAAAGAACAGCAAAAACACAAGTCTTCAGTAATAAATGACATTTTTGGTCTTGAACAGATTATAAGTGCTATGGAATTGAAAGTCAACATTTTCCTTCCATTCACTAGCTCACATTTCTCTTACAATGGAGCCCCTTTTAATAGCTAATCACAGTCACCACATCCAAGGAAGGGAACAAGCAAACTGGCCTACAAGTCTTCAGCTCTGTGAGGTGGCAGCTGCATGAAAGATTTGAGGGGGAGGTTGGACCCAGTCGAGGCACATCAGGGACACTGGGGACAGCTGCAGTCCCGGCTACCTTTGCTCCAAAACACTCTCCAGAATCAAGGGCTCTGGGATCCACAGCCATCTATGAAGCCAATAGATAAAGCCTCTTTCATTGCAGTTTTTGTTACCAATGGTTTTATTGTTTCTCCCCAGCAATGCCAATGAGCATTAATTCTGTTTCTTCTTTGTAGCATTTGATGCCGATGTATCTCAGTTGATATTTTCTCTGGCACCCAGAAAGGTATGCCAGGCTCAGCTCCATGGGCAACATGCAGTCATTTATACCAGTGCAAAGCAGATGGAAATTGCTTCAGGATCAGGATGGCATTCACTACCTGCTTGCTCCACTGCCGGCAACCACCCCCCTTCAGCCAGATGCAGTGCAATGGCGATTCCAGCCTCAGGCCTTTAAAGGCTGCTGCTCTCCTCCGTCCTGTTCCCTTGCCAATGGGGCTGTCTATAAAGTTTTGAGCAGGACGCATTTATTGAGACTCTGAGGGAACCAAGGATTCATTAAATGCCCTATCAGATGTAAAATACATTTTGTATGGTCCTGCAAAGGAAATTTCTGCAGTAAGGTTAAAAGAAGTCACTGCCAAATATTTCAGAGGAATAATGTTTATAGATTGAGACCAATTCCCTTCTCCCTGTTGGAGCTACAGCCATACAGAATCAGTGTAAGCCAAAGCAGAATCAGGTTCTGGCTAATTTTGAAGTGCTGCACTGCTGAACCACTAACTGGGTGTGGCAAGTGGGTGGAAAAGCTATTAGTAGCAAACAAATAATTTTGGCTACCTGGGAGTCAGGAACTCAGGAAAGAGGAAAAAAAAAAAAAAAAAACGTAGAAAAGACATCAAGCACGGCGAATCACATTAAATGGGTCAGCATTTAGGAATGCAAAAGCTTGTCATATCCTTTTAATTATAAGGGTAAGTTTAAGAATAAAAGACACAATTACAGCTGAAAAAACACCTCTCACTTAAAGACCGAGCAAATAGTTATACATCCTGCATCCTTCCAAAAGAAACATTTCTAAGGTGGAATATATATGTAAAATACCATCAGAAACTCAGTAATAATTTTTTTAAAACTTCTGACCCATAGACCATTCCCTTCCTAAGAATGTACTTTAGGTGTGAAAAGTCACTTTGTAAACATAATATGATTTTACAAAGGCTGTGTATTGGGGCAGAAGTGTTCTCCAGTCAAGTAAAAAAGCAAGACCAATCCGTAGACGTCCCCAGGTACAGTCATCCTGACCCCAGCCACAGCATCTCTCCGTGGGCCTTCAGAGATGGACTAAAGCACAATGGCACAACACACATCCTCCACTAATATCAGGCCCATTATTTAGCCTTCACCTTTCCAAGTTCTGGATCCCATTTCTGCTCATGCTGGTATCAACAGACACTAATGAAAAGCCCCCTTCTCCACAACTTGACTCCCTCATTTCTTGGGCTACCCAGGCAGGCATAATGTACCCAGCTAACATGGGAGTCATAAGCCATTCTACTAGGAACTGCAGCTTTGGGTCTTCAATGCTGTTCTGAACAGTTTCTTTTGATCCTCAGAGTTTTGTAATTTTAAAGTCCGGCCTCAAGGGGGAGATGCCAGAGTTAAGGATCTTCATTGATCAGCATGTGCACACTGTAATAGTCTAAAATTCTGGTAGTCCCAAATTGCATTGCCAAAATAATCCTTCTCCTACAATTTCCCTTAGCTTTTGAGCTGTGCTTTCAGTGACAACTCACGGTGACCTTCTGCCAGCTGGAACCCGCCTATTGCTCCTGAAATACAAATCCACATCAGTGAGTTTGTCCCAGTCAATTCCACAAGCCAAATCTGAAACCCATCCTTGTCAGTGGGAGCCCAGAACTGATCCCGTTGGCTGGATCAGATCTTTGCATCAAATACACACTGATTATAGGAATGCCAAATGCTTTGCAGGATCGTATCCTTGGTTTCCATTAATTTGCAGCGCATCTTTCCAAACACAGCTAAAGTAGTAATCTTCTGCTCAGTTTTCCACAGTTTGGATAAAAATATAGCTATTCCGTATCCTGTTCTCAAGCAGAACGGACATCAACCCAAACCTGTATTAGCTAAATTGACCTAAATTCTCTACTGCTTCTTGTGTCTGGTTTCCCATGGTACACTTGGCTTTCTCATCAGGATAAGCTTGGTGCCATGTACTTCATGTCATCTATCTCAGAGGGCAACATAATTACAGTGTTTACAAAACAGAAAATATTTGCAGCATTCATTTCATCAGGGTGTTCACATACTCCACATATCTAATGACAGATCATGCACCACCAGCTGCTTTAAGGAGCCTGAGATAATATGGAAGAGCCTCGGCTCAAGCAGAGGTCAAAAACCTGCAAAAAGTTTTCAGATAAATTCACCAAAGTGGGATGCATTAGGTTGGCAATACATTGAGGATATTAGTGCATGTAATTTTGTCACAGAATGTGGGAAGGAGTAGAGACACACTTAGTTTCTGGGCAGGCAGACAGGAAGGCAGGTGTGCAGGTTATGAACCAAGTTGGATCAGCAGATAGCATATTCAGGAACTCTGGTACAAGTACAATGTCTCTGCATCACGAGAATACATTCAAGACACAAGGTGGACACTGCTGGGTCAGTCAGCAGCCTATCCCAGAACTTGTGGTACATAGGTGGGGTTCAGGGACAGAAAATTCCGGCAGTTGAGGCTGAGTTTTGTTCAAGCCTGATCTCATCCTTTAACTGAAGCTGGGCTTTATCCTGTCCATTCACTATGGCAAAGACATACTCCTTCCCTTCAAGCTCTGGCCACATGGAAAGACCAGCTGTCAAATTCTTTTCCAAGGGAAAAGAGGGTTCTTCTCAAAGTGTCTTAAAGTTATGGGCAAAGATATTGCCTCCTGTACATTTGTTTCAAGATCCTTCCCTTAAATGTAATTCTGTGCTGTAACCATGACTTGTACTCTTAGACAGCTTTTCTCAGATATCTGTAAGCATATACTTGAAGCGTTTGTATGTTTGTGCTCTAAACCCAATCTGACTTGCCTAGGTTTAGCATCATATAAAAAGCTGAGCATTGTACCTAGCTCTGGCCTAACACATAAATTTGTTGGGGAGGAGGTTGACAGGTAAATCAGTGGGTTAATATTCTCGTGCTTTTCCAGCAGTCCCCAGCAGAACAGGCAGGCTTTCTATAAGCATAACCAAAAGGGAAGCAGTCCATGCTGCTGGCAGCAGCACACACCACTGGAGGTGCTCTCCCATTCCTCCACAGACAGGGATGGTGGGGAGCTGTGCTGCAGCAGGGTAAGGCCAGCGCTGGTGAGAAGGTGGCCTCTGCCCAGCAGGTCCCATGCTGCTCCCAGCCCATGAGTGCAGGCACGCTCTCTGCATCCGTGGCACGCTCCTGTGTGTGCTGCATCTCCTGGCATCCAATGCACATGGTGAGGACTGGTAAAGCAGACGAGCAAAGGGGAGTCTCAGTACAGTATCACTTGTCCATTCAAGCTTTCCACAGATATTAATGGGACAGATGGAATAAGTGATTGGGCTGTAAGTGATCCAGCTTCTACTGGCTCAAACTGGAGCCTGAAAACATATACAGACAATAAACTCTCTAACTCTAAAGGAGATTTACAAAGCAACAGATGGTTGAACAAAGCCAAGTTATCAGACATTTGCAAAGCCCTAAGCTCACCTGAAGGCACAAAGAACTCAAGAAAGTATCAAAAAAGTTACACAGGGAAAGAGAGAGAATAAAATAAATTCCCCTAATGTACCACAAATATCAACCACCACACACTACCTACAAACCATATGTTTTTCCCATCTGTTCTGTTATCTTCAACTAAATTTATAGTATTTGGGCTATCGTAAGAATTGTCAAGCCTGAGCTGGGCAGGATTATAAAACCTAGGTGTTATTACACTTTAAGAGACATTTCCCCCTCCCCCTACCACACCAGGCACAAGATTGTACATTTCTCTTGCTGCCTCCCAGCTCTGGTACTACAGAGGATGTTACGCTTGTTCTCAGCTACAGAAAGTGGTAGGGCATCCCCAGCCCCCCAGCAAAAGATTTGTTCCTCTGCCTTTCTGTTTTTCCTCTCTCTTCCCCACCCTTCTCTCTAGGTAGGTGAAAGAGAGGATTGTGGAGGCTGAGGCTGCAGGGCCACTTTCTGCAGTGCTGTGAAGCAGCAAAGCCCATGTAAGTCAGCAGGGAGCTCCTAGTTCTGTCCCAGTGAGGGCCAGCTCTCAAGGGCAGGGCTCCAGGAGCACCATTTGAATTCTCCAGCTGCTGAGCCAGAGTTTTGAATTTAAACCAGCAGGGGCTGTAGATCAGTGCTGTGTTCATGCAGTGACAGTGCAGGGAAAGGACCAGGGCAGGAGAGCAACAGTTTGCTTCAAAACACATGGGAAGTGGAGATCTCCTTGGGAAGGAAACAATGAGGCCCTGCAAGTGATCACCAGCATCATGAAATGAAAAAGGCACCTTCCCTTCCCCACTGTCCAGATGCATCATAAGCCAGAGAGCACTGTGGACTGCTCTTATCCTAGCACGGAACCTGCTTCCACAGACTGCATGCCACTGCCACTGAGGAAGCCAAGAACTTTTAAGTTGGTCTAAGGAAAAGTACTTTTAAACACAGCTGGATGGCTCACAGTCTATCCCTTCACTACTAATCCTACAGCCAGTCTTTTAGGAAGAGCTCAGCATGTTGAATATTTAAGCTCCTTAAAAACATAGCCCTAGTCTTGGGGGCCACATTTCTAAGAGGTGTTCTCTATTGTGTGCTTCCATCCACGGCTTGTTAGTTCTCTCCTGCATGTGCAGCAACAGTGCTTTTAAGAGTGTGCACACACAGAGGGAAACCGCTTGGAAAAACCCAACACTGACTGTCAAGTCAAATAACAACAGCCTTTCACACTGAACCCTACCCCCTTCGTGCACAAGACTCTCCAGTTTGTGCATCGCTTGCAGTAGCTGTCTACCTCTCAGCACCTCCATCCAGAAAGCAACGTGACTTGCACAGCTCCAAAAGCCTCCTAGGAAGCCCACAAATAAGTACAGCAGGGAAGATTCCAGTTTGGTTTTTCACTTGCAAAGGATTACGGTAAACGTAACGATTTTCCGCACAGAAGGTCTTTAAAGAGTGTGCAGAATTCCAATAGGTGTCTCATTAATGCCAAGTTGTGGAGCAAATGGTGCTGCACTCCTGCTGTCTAGTCCACCTGCCCCTTGCCAAGTGGTTCTCTCCAGTGTTGCCTCAACCTGCTGACTGCCAGGTGATGGTCTCCTGCTGCCCCCATTCCTGCTGCAGAACTGGTGCTGCCTCCCGGATGTTCTCTTGTTTGCCTAGAGAGCTGATTTCTGAAACGTGCTAAAGCTCAGCGTTGATCCCTGGGAGAGTCCAGCTCCCCCTCTGCCCTTAAACACTGTGTACAGTGGACGTGCTGGCACAGCACCATCTCCCTTCTGGTTTCCAAGGTGGATGGCAGATTGCGATGCAATTTTCCTCCCAGTCTCTCTGTATTCATGACTTTCACCTGTCGTAAATCAGCAGTCATTTCCAAGCCTGCTACTGTCACAGAAGAGGCAGATGAGTTCAGAAAGGAGGGAGAGGTGCTGTTTCATTTTTACAAATGTTGCTGCATGGAACGGGATTGTAGGTATAATCAAACTGCACAAAATTTATTTTCTCTCTCTTTTTTTTTTTTTTTTTTTTTTTTTTAAAGATTTTTCCAGTAAAGGGAAGGCCTTGCATCAGGGACTCCCATGTACAGGAAAGCAGAAGCAGGCTAAAGAGTCAGTCCCCTCCCTTTCCTTCTTATAACATTCAAGCAAGACTAGGCCAGGTGGAGCACCAAACACCCTAGACTGCCCTGGAGAGTGGTAATCTGGGCAGGTAGGCGATGTGGGTGCAAATCCCACTTCTAGGCAATAATTTCCTTGGTTTTTACTACAAATAGAGCTGTGTAAACAATGGTGTTTGGGGTTCAGTGGCTGAGCATAAATATTAAAAAAATTAAATTTTACAATGAACAGGATGACTCTTAAGAAGGTCTGCTCTTGATGAAAAACATGTTTATCATTTGTTAACCCTTTCAGAAAAATCACCTAGGTTTTAAAAAAATGAATGAATAAATAAAGGAAACCACTTTTTCAAAACATTCTGTCCTTCCTTTTTTCTAGACAGAATAGAAAAAACCCATCAATTTGTAAACTTGAATCATCACTGCAGAAGAAGTGTCCATCTCCACATTACAAATGCCCCAAAGCAAAATGCTTTCAGAAGTGAAAAGCAGAGGGTTTTTTGATACAGATATAGCTATATGGATATAATGCAAAATATTTCAACCCTTATAGACAAAACTATTAATCGAATTTGATCCAGATTAATAGTTGGCTTTGATTGCACCAAAATTGCATTTGGGCAAATGAAACTGATCTGGTAAAAATAATTAATCTATTTTTTTAGGCAAGTTGTTTGTCTTTCATCAGCTTTAAATTCAACACTGCATTCAATGCTGTGTAACAAACATACTAAGTTTACAAAAAACATTTTATTCTTCAAATGTTCCTAAAATCTCATTAGCAGAGTTGGGTCTTTTTTCCCTAGACATATTCCTTGTAATAACTCTAAATACAAGTCCAAACTCCATCCTTCATAATGTCTATGTAGGGCTGATGAAAGGCAGTCACACAGCCAACAGAAGAGATTCTTAAGAAAGGAAGAACTCTGTTCATCTTGATCCAAGGAAGAGTGGAGAGGGTCACCAAACACGTCTTCAGTTTTGTAAAACAAAGATATCTGTTCTGGAACTGACAAATGTGAATCTGGGAGCCCTACAATGCCATTTGGAAAGAGTCACTTTTAGAGTAGAGCGGGTCATGAAAGCCACCCATGTTTGGAGGAAATAAAAACTTTTATTCCAAAATTAATCCAGGATTCCAGAAGTTCTTTTGTATATAAATCATGAAAGAGATCATTGTACAAGATAAGCAAAGATAAAATCTTGCACAAGGGCAAAAAAGTAGACCTGCCACACCAGGATTTAGAAGCAGGTCTACTACTGCATTCATTCATCTACATGTTCAGGAGTGCACATACGTATACATGACATGCACACATGCAGGTGTGCTCACTCACTCTCTTCATCTGAAATCTGCTTCATCTCATAATTACTGCCCCTAAGTAAAGCAACGTGCTGCTGATGTCGCAAGGCAGGACAGTTGGTCTGTGATCAACCAGCCAGCCAGAAAGAACAACACCACTGGGGATGCACAGTTTTGCCTTTTCCCACATTGAATGGGGCATTAACTTCAAAGTCTATGATCCCTTAAATCTTTAACAATAATTAATAGGAGAAAGATGACTAATATTTGTGTTTGCCCTTAAACTTGCTCTTGGGGGAAAAAATAAGAGCTCGAAGAAAGTGACATTTTGTGCAAGCAAAGTCAACAATATTAGTTATTCCTGAATTGGTTTCTTAACTCCAGTGTTAATGCTTTACTTGGCCTTGTGTTCCTAAGTGGATTGCATTTAGCACTTCAGTTCCTACAGCATGAAATATTTCACTGCATAGGTCTTACTGTGCTAACTAGAGTAACCTGAGGGCTGCAGCAATGTCTGCCAGTTGCCATGGGCTACTGCAGCCCTAAGGAACTGTCACAGCCTAAGGAAAATCAGCTCACACTGTCCGGTCCTGGATCCCAGGCCTTGTGCCTGTGGCCTCCCCAGTGCCCCCAGAGCTGGGGTACAGGACCCTGCAGGGAACCAACACACCAAGTGGGCTGACGCTTTCCTAGCCCAAGAGAAGACTCACATATATTATCTCTAGGTGTTAGCTTCCACATTGACCTCAGTGAGTCAATATTTCACTCCAGAAGGTTTGTTTTCTTCAGACATAAACAGTGTGATGGATTTTTTTTTTCCTCCAGTCAAGATCAATGTATCCTTCTATATTGACAAGCAAATTTACAATATGATTTTTAAGAAGACCCCATGTTCACATCATCTCCAATATGCCACCTCAGGGAAAACTGTTAAAAATTAGAAAGCTATTCTTTCATACCAGCCAGAGGTCTGAGGGACAAAGCCAGGTTTCTTCCACCCTCTGTGTAACAGCCATACCAAAAGAGGCTGCACAAATAGAAAGGGAGTTCAGAGAGACTAAACCAGTAGAAAAGACAAACTCTTCAGTTTTTCTGTGTCGGCTTTAAACAACCCATGGAAAGAAAAGTGGTAAAGTCAACATTTTTTTCTTAAACTTTCACTGCAGTTGCACAAAAGGCCATTTTAAGATGCCTCACCAGTCCCTAGCATTGCTTTTTGCATGCCAGTACACTAAGCCAGGTCAGCAAACCTCAAGCACTGCTCACTCCTGAGGCAGGTAGAGCAGGCAGTGAGAATTTGTTCAAGTCCCCTGCAGAGATCATGCGGAAGTTCAGCAATATCAAGATGCCCTGTGGTAAGGAAGTTTTCTCACATCCAGCTCTGCTGAGTGCTCTGCACCAACAGCACAATTTAAAGCCATCCCAAAACAAGAGGAGCCTGAGCCAGAAAGCATGGAGCTAGCAACTGTATTCCGTGTTCCCTCTGTTCCCCGATCCAGGCAAATTTGCTATCACATTCAAGAACAGGATAAGCCTCAGGACCCAGAAAATGGGCAGGTGAATAAACTAGCCCTGGAGTCCAGCCCAAATTTCAAGGATCCCCATTTCCTTTGGAATTCTGAAGCCCACAAATTTCTTGTTATTCTTGACTTGGTTTAGACATCACTTTATGCCAGGCTGCCATTTATAAACTATTTAAATTAATTTAGGAAAAGAAAAATTTCATTAGATTTTGTCTGACCATTTCAGATTCCTACCAATCAATAATGGATCAGAACTGAGATGGAAAATGAATGTCCCTTATTTCAGGAGAGCTTACTGCAAGGGCCTGATCCAAAAGCTGCTAAGCTAAATGGGAGTCCTTGGATTAGGTTCTTAACAAGTTTCAGATGCTCAGTCATTTCCATCAGTCATTTGCAGAGATGGGAATGAACTTCAAAGGGTTTGATGTAAAACTGAACTTCCAAGACTTTGGATTTGAACATCCTGGGACTTGTAGGTATGTTTCCAATCATCTACAGATGCAGCCTGCAATGAAAGGAAACAGATCCCTAAAGGTTCTGTATTTTGCAGACAGAAAGGTCAAAAAAAGTGTTTTGTTTGCAGGAGATGGTCAGTTCATTCTCTCACTGATTCTTATCAAACCCTCACACAAGCCAGCCGTGAACCACAAAGACGGGAGCCAAACTACTGGAATTTAATGGCTCATTCTCCAAAATGTATTGGCTCATAAACATACACTGTGTTCTCATTCAGTGCTAATTTACTTTAACAATAAACTTATTGTGACTTGTATTCCCACTTCAAAGAGAGTTTTTATGTGGCAAATGGGAGGGGCATAAGTGGGAGTTTTCCTTTGGTGAATAAAACAAAGATACAGTAAGGTGAAGAAAAAAAGCTCAGTAATTATCCTCCATAGGGTGTAAGGCTATAAAATAGCAGTGCCTCAAATTATTTGCAGACATATCCACATTTGAGAGAAATAAAATCTTTCAGAGGATAACACACCTGCGCCACGGGTAATTGCCCTCACTTGCAAATTAGAACTGGCCCAACAGATGTTTATTCCACCACACACAGACAGCAAAAGCAGTAGGAAAGGCTTTGCCTCTTTGCAGAAGTGGAAAATTATTAAACCCACCACAAACTGGTACAAATCAGCTTTGCCCGTACCTCTTCCTACAGTGGCTGCTGCAGCACGAAGAGCTGATCATCCCTTGACAGCGTAAGTACAGATGTGAGCCAGCCCAGAGGCTGCCTGGGAGGTGGGCAAGACTCAGAGAGAACAAAATAGTAAACCTGCATCTATGGGAGGGTGCCAACAGCCAGGAACATGCAGGGAGAGCAGCCTTGAGGAGCACAGAGAAGGGGCAGGCAGGTGCAAGAGGACTCCAGCATACCTGTGAGACCCTATCAAACCCTGGCAAAGAATCCTAGCAGAAAGCTGCTACAGTGATTGCTGAGGGAGACCCAGCTCACCCCAGCATCAGAACAACTTAGACACAGCAGACAGAGCTTAAGACAAACTGGCACTTGGGCATTTTTGAACCAGTGTCCAGGGGTTTCCAGCAGGGTTTACAACCCCATCCCAGCACACCTGGCCAGGCTGGCCCTGCCACAGCCTCACAAGACCACAAGACTGCAACACACAGAGGGATGGATCCCTGCAGGGGCACCCAGGGCCTCACTCCCATTGATTTAGCTAAAAAACTCCAACAACGTGACTGTCTGTGAGGAGCTGGCTCTAGCATCTCCTCCTTCTGTTGTTCTTCTGTCCTTTAGCAAAAACATTCTGCTTTCCTCTTCTTAAGCAGTCCCAGATTCCTTCCATGGCACCACTTGGTTCAGTCCAACCACCCATGGAGTACAATGCTTCCCAACATTATCAAAGACTCTACTCTGGAAGAGCAACCCAACAGAAGAGCTGTTTGTGGGATGCTGGAAGGGACAAGGTCAGCCTGACTTCCACCCTGCATGTCACAGCTGCCTGGAAAAATGCTGACTAAAACAGTTTTTCTTTAAAAAGATCAATATCATTTTGTTGAAACCAAAATGTTTGGAGAAACATGTCGATTATGATAAAACTGTAATAGGGAAAATAGTCCAAACATTCCATTGCAATCATATCATATAGTTAATGCTACAGTAAATATTTACATTGACCCTATGTAGCCATGTATTTCATACTTAATATGACTATTACATTTAACATTAAATGTAATAGAACAATTTCTAGGGAAATAATCAATGTTTCCCTGAATTTGCTTCTCATAAGATGCTGAGATTTTCATTTTTCACTTCAATTGCAAATGAATTTTAATTTTTAAACACTTAGACTTCCTGCCAGCCAGGGACTTAAGCTCCTCACCAAGGTCAGAGTAGTTCACTGGAATCGCTGGTATACTTCCAGCCTCTTGCTCCTCTGAGAGTGACTGGGAGATAGTCCATCAAACAGGTTATCACAGGGCAAAGCTGGCTGCTTCAGCACAGAGCAGACATGCTCAGCACCCCAGATATGAAGAGTCAAAGGCAGCACTACCAGCCAGAGCCTGTTCCTAGCACACCTCTCAGTCTGTCAAATGGCCTCTCATCACATGTAGGCAATTGGAGACTTGTCTTTGACCACAGCAATTTTTTCTTATTTTGTCCCAGTTTGTCATTCTGTCCCTGTCCCATCTTCCATGTGTCGCATACATTTACATAAGTTATTAAAAACAACCCCACTTCACCCAAGTGCACTGGGAGGTACATCACTCAAAGCACCATGTTAAGTCATAGCCTCAGCAGCACAGGCCAGGGGCCAGGAGAGTGGTGGCAGCTAGAAAGACACCACCTCTGAAGTGTGTTAGACCTACAGTGTATGATGCATGTTTAAATCTGCAATTCATTTGTTGTGCTTGCTCTGCAGCTGAAATGCCTGCTTACAAGCTTGAGCTCTTGAGGTAAGGATCTTTTTGCTGGGTGCCACAGCTATAACAAATGTGTCATTAGAGAAGCCTGCCTAAAGAAAAGGTTTCAGAATTTTTTGCACAGCTGCCACCTACCTTTCTTAAGCATGGCATTCATTTAAGTATATCTCTATCTATCTAAAGTGTATATGTAACTATCTATCTATATATAAAGTATAAATATCAATTGTCATCTTTTAGCCGAGCAAAATACTTATGGGATTTTGTATCTGTTTCTAGCCTTGGTAAACAACATAAAGGTGTTTGATCAGAGGCACTAAAAGCATGTTTAGAGTAAACATCTGAAGAGTAGTCATTGAAACCAACAACATTGTCTTTCCGAAGAACACACACTTTCTTCATCTTCCTTGCCTTCTAGTTGACTTTAAGCAATTAATTTTCTGAAATGCAAAGTGCATTTTCCTCCATCACTCAAACCCACATGCACTGCCTGGTGTAACCAGTCTCATTTTCCCATCAGAAATGCTCTAACTGACCCTGCTTTGCACATGGAGGGTGGACTAGATGGTCTCAAGAGGTCCCTTCCAGACTCAACTGTTTCCCATCACAATAAAAACAAACCAATGTGGGAGAAAAATCTGAACAATAAGAATAATTACTTCCAAAGGAACAAACACAGTTCTTCCTACTTCATTCACACCCTGTTACTGCACCCTTTTCCAGAATACCCCCCAATACTTCATACAGTCAAAACCTGATGCACATCTATCAGCTGGACGAAACTGGGAGTCTTACAATGCTTGTCAGGCATCTTACAGCACCAGCTGTGAGCAGGTGAAAGTTGGGGAATTTTAACTTGTATTTGTTTAAACCACACACTGGTAAGCTGTCCCAGTTACTGGAAGTGAGGAGTGCTTAAAACAGAAGCCCAGTGCACATGAGAAAACAGAAATTGAAAGGCATTTGAAGGGCTTTTACTCTAAAGTCTCATAATTTTTAAGACTGTTTTGGTGTGCCTGAATTTTAGTTTACCAATAGCTGGGCTTGAGAATATTGATATTATCAATTGAGAATGGTTTTGAACATTATAATGTAAAATAATTTGCTTTGCCTTATAACTGTAATTTTTGTATATTGCATACAGTACATGTTATAAAATATTTCAACTGGATTAGGAACCTAGGACTCAAAGTAGGCTGAAAAAAGATGCAGTTAATTTCCTGGTATTTGCAGGGTAATTTGAGCAGCTTCTTTTCTCCTCTTGCTTCGCCAAAGGACTGTGACGATGCTAAGACCCCACAAATCTAGTACCCTAGAGGGGATTTCTGACCAAACCACATGTATACAATAGTTTGGGGAATCCCAGATCTGCTTTGGCCACACTGAAGGCTGACAATTGCCTTCCAGATTTTTCCAAATCCTACTTTCTTTGTCCCTAGTGACATTTTATTCAGGAGAGGAATGAAAAGCATGCCTTTTAATTTACCTGTTTTACTGCACAAACACCTCTATGCTACCTTAGACACTTTTGAAAATGACAAGAAGTCACCCCCAAGCAGTAGGGATGCCGAGGAAGGCTGCACTTCCTACTAATCATGGCAATCTACACGGAAACAAAGCTTAATCCTTATGATGTTATTATCCAAATTTTTATGTTTTCTTAGGAAGTTAGAAATAATAAAATTGAAAGCCTCAAAGCAACTGGTATTTGAACTAATTCCCCAGCCTGAAAAACATATATGGGCTATTTTCTCCATTAGCAATGATACGAGAACTGAGTTAACCTAGAATAACTATGCTAATCAAAATTTTCCCTAAAAGCATTCACAATCTTTTGCTGCTGAGAACACAGAGTGTCTGGTTTTGGCACAAATGGGTTAATAGTGCTACCCAGCTGACCTGCAGTCTTTACTGCAGAATTTCTATGGTTTCTATTCCTCCTCACTGGTCTTGAAAGCTGAGACACCAGCGCTACGAGTGCTGTAGTGAGTATCCTCTCCTTTGCCCATTTCTTTTGCATGCAGTTGGCAAAATACACTACTGTGTGCTTAATATGCTGGAGTCCCATAGTGCATGGATTATCTTCTACCATCATGCCCCAGGAACATTACAGGAACTGGCACTATGAGCAGCAGGGGTGGAGCAGCTCCTAACTGAAATGGCTCCCCCTCAAACAAGGGTGCTGAGCCAGGGAATGGATCTAGCCCATTTTCTCCTGGAATTACTGTAGTCCTCAGGGGCTACAACTCAACTACCCCCCCCCCCCCCCCCCCCCACCCCCCCTCAAGTCATTGCATCTTTGCTGACAGCTCCATTACTGGAATACATCCTGTACTTCCCACTTGGTTGTAGCCAGCCCACTCTCCCTGCTGGCATACAGTCACGCTCCCCACTGCAGCACCGGGTGTGACCGCAGCCGTGAGGCACAATGGGAGGGATTTGGGGCACTGAGTTACCACAGACAGAAGAAGGAGCACCTTAGGGTGAAGCTCAGATGCTGACATGGCTCCACCCAGAACTCATTTGGTGCATGAAACTGTGCTATGCTCAGGCTTTTCTTGTTCTGGCTCACCCCATAAAACAATGTTCATCTTTTGTTTTCCCCCAGGGAGGTGCATGCACTGTTTGTGTAAGATGGGGCAAAGGTTTTTGCACCCTTGTTCTGGCAGCTCACCCCGGCTCAACACGGTTATGTACTCCACACATCTGTTGTTGCTGGTCCTCTATGGCTTTGACCTTACAGTTATTCCTGTGCCATTGGGTGGGTTGGCCTGAGCAGAGGAGCCACAAGAGTTCCTTAATCTAGCAAAAGAAAAAGGGAAGACTTAAAGCAGATGATACTGCTACTTCCACCAGTCCTCTGGACTGAAGATGGCAGAGTGTGCAATCAAGGGGCTTTGCAAGTTAAGCAACAGCTTGCTGCTGGCAGCTCCAGTCCAGGGGCACAGCCTTCCACAGTAAAGAACAGGCAATGGCTGTATTCAGGTTACCCTGCTGCTGTCTGTGCTACCCTGTGCTCCCACTGTGTTAAGTGCACTAAGAAGCTATAGCTAATGAAGGTATGTACACCTATGCTCTTTCTTTCAGCTGCAGCATAGAAATATCCTGAGATGTCCTGCGCCTCACTTTCTCTGTAAATATAACCTATCTGAAATAATTATTCCCTACACCATACTTACAACTGAAAGGTGCTGAGATAGCAGGAAATGGGGGGTGTAGGAGTACAGCAGTGACGTTCTACAGCTGACCCAGAAACTGCAGGGTAAAGGTACGAACGACCACTGACTGATTATATGTTCAAACCTAATGATTAAGACTACAAAAAAAAAAAAGAAATGGTTGTGGTAATAGAACAACCCCATTTTCTGCTTCACAGAAAGTTTTATCTAGCATTAATGTCAGCAATACAAGAAATAAATGTGCTTCCTGGGAAAGGTCCAGCAGCAGAGGTGTCTCTGCCATTTAAAAACACATGCTGTCTGTAGGAAGAGAGAGGAGAGCTTGTTGTACTATTAGGTGAACATTTATTTGCTGCATCTCTAAACTCTGGCACACTTTATTAGAAGATACTCCAGCCTACCTTGTGTCAAGTACGTAGCCTCCTAGTTAATGAGTTACTTAATAGCTCATAAAGCGTCCCCTAGGCTCCCCTCAAACTATAACAATTTCCATGCAGCAAACCAAGCACTGATCACACTTACAGGTGTTTTTCATATCAAATGTCAGAAAGCAGAAGACAGACTGTACTAAGATCCAATAAATAAATTCTCGATACTTTTCATTGAGCAGGGTGGTGGGGCATGGGGAAGATGGTCATACTGTCTGCATGTTAGGGGACAGGCCCTTCTAGACTGCTCTTTCATTTGGTCACTAAAATGCAGAGAGACAATAAAACTGTAATCATCCCATAACACTTTACATCAGGATCTTTCTACTGAGCTAAACCAAGACACAGTTTCCATTTCCTGGACATTAGGCACAGCCATTGGCAGCTCACACAGACTGTAGCAGGAGGCAAGCAAGGCAGAAGCTAAGCTTGGTTTCCTCCAGATCAAAGGGCACAATCCATTGGCACCATAACCCCAGCTAAAGTGTCTGGATGGACTTTGAAATGTGCCAGAAAACGTGAAAGTTTGCAAATTAACTTTTATGTTACATCCAACAGTGTAGAGTGCATTAAATGCTACCACGGAGTGTGTCATAGAGCATACTCAATGGAGGACATTTAATGTTAACATCTGTACTCACAGGGTCACTGCAATAACAAGTGGTTATCTAAGTGACTGATGACCCAAGCCTCTAGCACAAAGGTTGCTATTTCTTTTGTATTTGTGGTTATGTCCTACTACTAATACAAGTTTCTTTCCTCATACACAAATCCTCACTAAGAAATCTATTAAGACTAGAGTATCTGATCAATACTAGAACATAGTGCAGTTATGAACTATAAAAAAAAAAAAAAAGAGTAAGAATTTGAAACTATCTAGCATGTACTCTTAGGGAGCTATCATTCTATCCTAAAGGGGTTTATTCCAGGAGAGATTTGGTCTAAATTAGTATTTTGCATGTAGTGACTTACGGATATGCAATGTATGCCTAAGCTAGTATACCAAATAATGAATGAACTCTTAGCTGGGAATATGGTGCACTTATTGGAAGAAAGTTTTCCAGACAACTGTGATTTCAACAGTTACATTAGATTTATAAAATAATTCGAGTCAACATTTCTTCACAGTGCATCTTTGCTGTATTTCATAGCTTCAGCACTGCATGCAAAGAATATATTACAAATGATGCATGCTCATGAGCAAGCAGCTTATATGTAAACATATGTTCTCTGAACACATGCACATCGGTGCTTGTAGGCACATAGTTTGCAGTATTCAATGTTCCTTAGCATTCTGAAGATCTATGGGCTGTTTTAACAAGAGAATTAAATACCCTTTTCAGTAATAATATCTCCTTCCCCCCAGCTTCCTGGAGAATTTTGATATTTTTTGATTATTTTTGCTGCCAAACCATAAAATACACACAGTAAAGGCAGTATTAAGGTGGCTTTTGTCATCTTCCTTTGTTTCCACCAGAACAAGCTTCATTGACCCAAGAACCTTCAAAGCAGTATCACTTCACCCACATTAGTACGCATGGCTGAGCTGCAGAGAAGGCCTCCAGGACTAGGCATTTCAGCATGATGCCAGCAATGACATCATCCCCCAGTGATTCTTTGCAAGAACCTCATAAGTTTGGACTGGGCTGAGCAGATCTGGATGAGTGCCAGCGTGTGGTCAGGCAGAGCTTTCCAAGAACAAGGAAGAATACTGTCCCACCACATACTCATGCGAGTACAGCACCCTGCGTCTCTGCAAATGTGGCCCCAGCGCCTGAGTGCACCCAGTTGGAGAACCACATACCTCTGCTACAGCTCCCAGAAGCCACTCTTTCTTTCTGCCTTCTGCATGGGACTGTTTTAACAGTCACACTTTTAAGTTCCTTTCCTTTTCCCTTGTGGCAACAAGGATTATCTAGAGGGAAGTGGTTACTTACTGACCTCTGATCCTAAAACTGCCTGTGTTTCATACCCACACCAACCCAGGCCAAGCTATGGCCGTGCAGGCCTGTGGGAGGCCCCGCTCCCAGTCCTGCATGACTGCAGAGTGGAAGGGGTAACAGAGCTGGAGGAGGTCTGCGAAACCTCACTATGCAGGGTGGCATTTGCCAAGGAAAGAAGCAGGTTGACTTTAAAAGCATCACGACGCGTTTAACCAAGTTGACAGAATGGGAAGAAAGAACAAGAAAATAAACTCAAGGCAAATTGCATTTGATCTGGAAATTATTAATATTTGAGACAATAAAGACAGACCCCCTGAATACTATTTGCATAGAATCCCTCCTCAGAGCCAAACCACACTTTAAAGGACTTCATCTCGAAAGAGCACTGCAGAATTGAAACAGAACTACTACCATGACTAGAGGGTTGTGGTGCCAAAAGATGTCAGATTGAACACGAAACAGAATTTTCATTCTTTTGTGTACTCCATAAATATTAACAACTTGACACCCCATAATGAAAGCAAAATGCACTTAAGCACGGGCAGAAATACCAAACTAGCCAACCATTCTTCTTTTAGGATTACAGTTGGAAATTAGTTGTAGAGGTCAGAGTTTTCCAGCATCACTGTAGGTTGGGATTAACTCCGTGGACATTGTGAATGCACAAGAGGAGAATTTGGCCTTGTGTGGTGCAAGAGGATTGCAAACACCATGGAACAGCCACACCATCCTTCCAGCCCTTTGCTGGATGGAAGCAGCTGCCAAATCCTGAAGTCAGCCAACCAGTCTCAGCCAGTGCTTGAGGCCAACAAGCAGAGAAGAGAGGTGGAGCACAGGGCTATGGCACCTAGCTGGCCTGCTGAGGACCCCTCCTGAAGCAACCTAACACCCACTGTTGCCCAGAGGCACAGCATCACCCCCTCACACCCATCAGACATACTTGACAGAGTTTGCAAGTCACACAACAAAGAAGAAACTTCAGTGGCTGGGCAAGAAGTGACAGGGAGAGCACAGCAGCCAGGATTTTCTGCAATGCATTACTTTGGTTCGTACCAGCTGAGCATTTGCCTACCAGTTCTCACTTTGCTCATTTATCTCATAGAAGGATCTGTATTGCCTTTAGGAAAAAAGAAGCAATTGTACCCAATCTCCTCATGTAAATCAGAAAAGAAGATTTTTGTACTGGTCTCCATGCCCATCAAACAAGGTAGGACATTATCCTCTAGGCAAGAACTTCCACCCTCCAAGACATGCAACAAAAGAGAAGTATCAGCTGCGGGGGGGGGGGGGGGGGGGGGGGGGGGAAGTGCGGGACAGGGAAAGGCAAGACTGTAGACTCCAGCTGCTCTGTTTGGGTTTGACTTAGAATACCCACAAAGCGCAGGATGTTCTGAATTCTGTGTTTTGCTCCAAGCATCTCTCAACAAAACTTTTTTATATATCCCTTGGAGAGAGCTGAAGAGGGTGGCAAATTGCCTCTGTGTGTGGAAAGTAGGGGGGAATAAAAAAAGGGAGATATTCCCCCCTCCCCCACAAACCAGTAAAGACTCTTGTACACACAATCAGGAAAGAAACATTTGTATTTAGGTTATTGCCTAACAGTAGACGTCAGTTCTAGCACTGAGAAAGGCACAAGGCGATAAAATAAAGCTCTGTAGTACCTCTTGTTGCTCCTCTTAAAAATAAATTCAAAAAGCAGAACATTGCTACCATCACATTTACCAGTGCCTTCACATATTTTCTTCCGCCAATTTTAGAGCCAACTTCAGGAACTGAAATGAGAATTAAAGGGGCAATGGTGCATCAAGCAATAAGAGTATTCCCCAACCAATCACAAATATTTCAACTTTGGACTCTCAGGCTTTGCAAGTCCCCAGAGAGCCTTTTGAATGCCTGCCCTTTGCTTACCACAGGAGTTTCAACTTGCTATGTCTGAGGCAGGAGTGAGCTAACCTCACCGAAGGCTCTGGACACCAAGACAAATAATAGCTGCACTTAAGGAAAGTTCCTTTTTGGTAGTGAGGGAATGCATGAATGCTTTGCCTGCAAGCTCCTGTTGCAGGGATTGAGGCCTGCCTGAACTCAGAGTTTACACACTTCCACATTCTCCTCCAGTGCAGGAGGAAGGCACTGTGGAGTCTGTTACTTAAACATCTGCTTTGTGATTTATTATTGTATGGGAACAGGGTAGTCTTAGGTACATTTCTGAACCTCAAACTATGTGTTAGAAATGCACAGAATAGACGGTCCCAACCTCAAATAAACATAGAAGACAAAGAATCCTGTTGTTTCTAGCATTAAATAAAGTCTGGTTAAAGTCTAGGGAACCCAACAAGCAGCTCTGTGGGGAGATATTTCCACAATGAGTCCCTAGAAATTATTTGGGGCATCAGTTACTATCATCATCCTGGCTCTTTAGCATAACCTTGGAAACACTGACCTTACCCATACCATCAAACACAGCCCACAGGAGTACCTTCTGTACAAGTCTTAGACCTTCCTGAAGTGAATCCAACACTGCCTGGAAAGTCCTAGCGTCTCCTAGTAAGACAAATTGTATTTTTGTGCTCTGGTAAATACAAATTGTGGGTGTACCTCCCTCAAGGAAGGGTTAGAACTCTGCAATGCTCCTAATCTCTAAATTGTTTAGGTAATTTAATTTGACTTTGCTGATAGATCAGAAATGTATTTTCAAGAATCATTTACTGATTGGCCATTTCATTCCTTTTGAAGTATTCCCAGAAAGGCAAGGAAAAGACAGACATTTTGCTCTATAGTGTCTTTCTTCCACCTGCAACCATTAAGAGATTTGGCTTTAGGCCTTGTTCAAATTTCCTCTCCCAGTGGAAGAAGGTAATTACTCTCCCTCTCTCTCTTTTTCTCTGCCTCTTGCTGCCCACCACTGCCCTTTCTACTCCCCTGGCAGCTGCTTTAGAAGGACATGCAGGAGCAGCTGCTGTAGGAGCATACAGGGGACCAGTGACCCCTAACAGAGGTAACTCACACCCATATTTCTAGAAGAGGCACACAAGCCACATCTTGCACCATCACCCTTTTAAGACTTCTGCCACAACAATGCTCTGAGCTTCCCCACGTGCCTGTACAACATACTTCCACTGTTTGAACAATTCCAGAAAGTGCTTCACCACGCCAACCTACATTTAAGACTCAAAAAACCGAATAACAACAACAGAAGTCAGAAAAAGAGCTGTATAGGATTTTGCCAAGGTTGTGCAGGTACTTTATTGCCCAGCCAGCAACACATTCAGGTTAGGAGCTCCTACCTCAACCTCAACCACTGGACCCCAGCAGCCTGTCCTACCCAGCAGATGCTAGTATCCTTCCCAGAGCTGAAGATGATTTGATCCAACTTTTATGTAAAAGTACATGAGAACAATATAAACACATTATATAAGAGAGAAATGGGTGTGTTTGTAAATTAGCTCATTCCACAAACAAAGGTTATTGAACAACCCCATCTGCACATAGGGAAGGCAGCAATGGCCAGGTGTGTGTATAGGAGATGAGAAGGATGAAGCAAGGAGGGAAAATCAGGAACAAGTAGCTGAGTGCAACATGAGGATGTAGGAAGGAAGAACATGAGGATGTAGGAAGGAAGAAAGAGGCCAGACCCTCTTAACGTGGTTCAGCAGCAGATGGGGCTGACCTGTGTCACTGCTGCTGAAGCAGAAGGGAAGGGCAATTCCAGTGCTGTGGGTGGGGGTCCTGCAATCCCACCACCACCAAGCTTCACTCCTCAGGGGCTTTCTGCATCTGCTGGGCCTGGGCAAGCCTGGTATTCACCTGAGTGTACCTGGCAGCCCGATGGGCTGCCTACGCTGTGACTGCCATGGCATTTCACTGGGAATGAACAGGGGCCTGAAAGACTGGAAAAGGAAGGAGAAGGGCAAGGATTCACAATAGCCCTGAGAGTGGCCAGCTCCTAAACTTGTTAGGGAGCACCAGATGGGGGACAGAGTCCCTGTCACCACTTCATGAGTTTAACTCAAACATCTTTGGGTTTGAAAGAGGCTTTTTGAAACATGCCAAAGCCCAATCTGAAAGTTTAGAGCTCCCAAGGTGGCATCCCTGGCTCTGACCAGGAAGCTGAGATGGCAGGTGCTCAGGGACAGCAGGCCTACACCTGAGCAGGAACACCTCCTCTTGAAAAGGGGAGCTGCATTGAGAGGGAATCCATAAATACTCAGTGCTTGGGGTTTGGTCTGGAGCAAAAGCTACAGGGGGATCTCCTCAGGTCTGTGTGTGATGCTCTACAGTTTAATAATACATATCCTTGTCTGCTTAGTTGCAGATACTAGCTGAGCACTCCCTTGGAAAACTTATGGCATTACGTACCCAAATATTTGAAGCGACCAATGTCCATTGAATTTAAGTCCCACAGGGCCCAGCACAGGAGCATATTCTCAATTTCTACACATTTTCACCTTTATGCATGTGCTTAAAATGACTGAACACCACTGGATTGCATTGTGAGTGTCACTGAAAGTGATGTGTTAAATATGCTTCCCCTGAACCAGCCTTAGACAATCCCAACTTTTTACAAGAAGAAATTTGAGTAAATCAATTTTTAAAAAAATTATGAAACCTTTTAAATAGCCATACAGTCAAATTATTCTGTTGAACCTTTTAATATGTACTAAAACCACCACATTTTTTTTAAATTACAATTTTGCTAATTTAATTTAAACCAGCCATGAAAACAAAGGATTTAACTGCAGTGCAGTTAATGATTCCAATAAAAAAAACCTAGCCGTTTACACGTTTGACACAGAGACTTTCCTGGCCCCTTTTAGCTGTCCATACAATACATTGTTAAGTTAACACTTAATAACACCAGATTAATATATAACAGAGAAAGGGTGTATTGCAGCCTCACTTTCTCTATTTAGTAAGTTCTATTAAATTCTTGTTTTCTCCCTTAGAAGATCGTAAATATATCAGACTTTGAGAATGAAAGTCTAAAGTGCAACTTAATATGGGCAAGTAATTTGTGATCCTCAACTTGAAATCACATTAAAAGTACGTATTGAGCTAAATGGGGGATCTGAGGCCAACTGGAGCATGAAGCAGAAGAGCATGTTAGTTGCCCATTTCCCCCCTCTCCTCAAGCCTGTGAACCTGACTGAGAGCCAGGCTGGTCCCACACAAACACTGCTGACCTGAACTGAAGAAACAATACCTGCAAGCCTTGGCTTCCTGATGAATATCGTGGCAGCTAGTACTTTGGGGAATCTGTCTATTGCCAGCTTGTGATGATGTCTGGTGGATGTTACAAAATTCCTGTACCAAGAAGCACTCTGACATACTGAAACTGCTATTAGTTGCTTAGGGCTACAACACACGTGTCAGACAATGGGCAACTCTAACATGAACTAACATAGTAACAACCTCCCCCTTCTCCCCATGGGAAGTGGGCAGCAGAAAACGCCAAAACAGAGTTTGAAGCAGGGATTTTGGAAAAGATGCATAGAGAAGACCACAGCTCAGGTTTCTGGGGACACACAAGGACCCTCAAAACAGGAGGGAGGGACTTGCCTTTGTAACAGAACTATCTTTGTTCAAGAGCAGCCCAAAGGTCTGTGCAGGCAGCCAGACACCCAGTGGGAGGGCCTACAGAGTGACCCAGGAGTATGTGTGCTGGAGAGAGTGCAGGGGCACATCCACCATCCACACACACAGCTAGATCCTATCAGCAAGTCAGATACCCAGTTGTAGATGGGACCTCATCAAACTTTCCATTGTTTGTTACTATTCTTTTAACCACCTCCTCAGGCTGTGTTGTTCTCCCACATGCCCTCCCCAAACCAGAAAGGCCATAAGAGCTGAATACCGTCACACCTGCACGACAGGCTACTGCGCTGCAGATGTGTCCCCCAGAAATCACACTGCAGCCAATTAGGACCACCCTGCTCTGAGCAAGTAGAACTGCCTCCCTGGCTCAGTGGAAGATTTTTGCTAGAGCAACTTGGGGGCAGCTATGAATTTAGGTTTCCCAGCTTTATATGGATCTGCAGGGGTAAGCGTAGTTTATGGTTTAGTACAGTCTAAACACTAGTTTTCCTGGTGACTTGCTGATGTGCTCAGTCCTTAAGATTTAAAGCCTGTGTTACAGGAACAGGAAAACCAAATCCCCAAACAAGCAAGTGTAGGAGGAGAAAAATACATTCTGGCTAGGACTTCAGGAGGGATATGGTTCTTTTGTAGATAGTTGGTGAAACACCTTCTAATATATGAAAGAACTATAAACAAGACTACAAATATGTCTAGGTTTGAGTAGCAATGAGAAAGCAGAACTCCTGCGAGTGCATTTCTGACAGTGCTGACCAACACTCAGTGTTTTGGGGGAGGAGGGGATCTCTTAGCCCCTCTGCTGGGGTCCAGACTCTTTCAAAGGACTTCTTATTGCAAAGCACTTCGTGCCTCAAATTCTTACCTGAACTCCCACACAACACAAGCACCCTCAGACATGAAGTTTAGTTCAGGTCCAGCACTAACAGGTATACATTTTTACCAGTTGTTCAAGGTATAATGTAATAAATTACATCAATTCAGCAGCAATTGAGCATGCATTTTTACACAATATTATAATAAACACAAATGAAGAGATAATTTCTAGGCACATCTTTTCTTTCTAAATCACAAACATATTTGTGATATGTTCTAAATTAGGTGAATTGATACAGCTGCAACGTTGCCAGAGCTCTCCTGCCTCATACTGAGGTTCAGCCAGAAGAACCTGAAACTTTCCTGTGTTAGGAAGAGCACGGAAATCCTCTGTGTGCTTTACTTCCAGGTGGCTATACTATAAATGCCAAGTATAATTGATCATCCACCAATGTACAGCTATTCAAAGCACAGGAATACAGAACATTTCTAGGCCCAATTCTCCACCACCAAGTTGCACTTGGCAAAGATGGGGAATGTCTGTACCAGGCAATTCAGTTCAGGGCAGATACCCAAGATCACCGGGGACCTGAAGCAGTGCTGCCACACCAGCAGGGCGCTCTGCCCAGGCTAATTAGTTGGTCTACAAAGAACTAAGACAGCTCAGCTGTTCCCAGGGTGAATGCCCACTCGCAGCTAGCTCCAGCTAGCTGCTCTGTGCATCTGTTCAAACACCAGGCTCCCAGTTTGCTTGCAGGTCATCTGGACTGTAACTAGCATGCACAAAGCAAAGGCACAGAGAAGCCAAGCTTTTCATGACAATCACATGTTCTCCCTGTAGGGGGCTTTACCAGCTATACTGGTTTTGGCTGGGATAGAGTTAATTTTCTTCATAGTAGCTTGTATCGTGCTATGTTTTGGATTTGAGATGAAAAGTTTTCACTGCACCCATGACAGCCCTGGTTACTCACCCCTCCTGAATCTGCCTGCTGCAGATGAGCTGTCCCAGCTAGAGCATCTCAAAGGATTTGTTTACCCAAGAGATTCCCTGGTGTCCCCACCTTTGCAGGTACTACCAGTAAAAGTCATCTCCACTTCCCTATACGTACAGCACTTACACTGCCATCCAGGTCTCTAGAAACTATTATGCATAGCACATAATTTACTAGGAATGCTGTAGATTTAATAAGACACTGATTATATACAATTGCAGAAGACATCCAACTATAACATTGATATGGGTGGATCGCAGGGCTGCAAAGTTGCAGACACATTCCATATTCAATTGGCATTTAACATTACAGCTTGCTGGCCTAGAGGATCTCTGTCAAATGCATAATTGGGAGCTTTAATTAAAGGACTACCCACAGCTTTGTAAAGAGCTAAAGACCAAGAGCCTGCAACAACTGAAAGAGATGAGGTTTGTCACATTCTTATTACCCCCTCAGATACACTACAAGCAGTAGTCACGTGCTAATTACAGGTCTATTGCAACAGCACACTGGGCAATTTTCCAGACCAGTATCTCCACTGCAATCAGAGCCAAACTGCAGCTTATCAGACTGACTGTTAACTTTGTCCCTGCTGGAGATGTTTCCACACCTCACCCTCGGGTCTTGGGAACTATAATATTTTATATTTTAGGAACTAAAGTCCTATAATGGATACACTGATGAAGTTGTTGTTCCTCCTAGATGACCATTTTGAGGCACCACACCCAGACCAAATCTCATCTTGTGTAGGCTAAATGAGCAACAGTACCCATATTAGTAGTGCCAATGGACCACAGGTAATCACATTGCCCAGAGCATCTGCATTTGGGACAAAGGGAGTTGAGACCCAGACAGGTCACTTCCCAGCTGCAGGGGTACTTATACAACTTGTAGCTGCCAGCTTTTGACAACTGCATGGAAAGGATTTGCAGAGAAGGGACCAAAATGCAGTGGAAGCTGGAACAGCTATGGAAGCTGGTGACTGGATCATTCCCTGATCTAGGTGGAAAACTTAAGAACCACTTCTTTTGGCCTGACCTCTGGCCCCTTCCTGGTTGATAGTCCCATGAAAGAGCTCATTAGCTGCTTGAAATACACACCTTGCATGTACGTTATTTCTCCCAACCCATTTGTTCTTCTTCAGCTATTCCTAGTTCCACTGCCTAGCTACCCAGTAAGGTCACATAAGGAAGGTAGAGATTTATCCTTTAAGATATTAGTGGATTGTTCCCTGTTTCTGACTCTTCTCCCACATTTCTCTAAGGCTGGAAATGCAGTGTCCTGCCAAGGCCCTGTCCCTTCACACAAACACTGTTCAGCCGGCTCCTCTGTACCACCCTGCCAATTAATTAGCAGTTGCACTACAGGATGGCTGACAAGGGGGATGTCTTATGGTTGTGCAGGGGAAACACAGGCTGCAGTACACCACTCACTGGTAAGCAGCACACAAAATACGCAATAGCAGCAGGACATTGAACAAGGCACACTACTGAAGCTGAGCCCTGCTCGGGGAAAACCAAAACATGCTTCTCACCACGGCATTTTCAGGAAGGTGGCAAGATGGGGCAATGCCAGGCTGGTGGCCAGCTGCAACAGCCCTGTGTAGTATTTCCCCTTCCTCAGTTCTAACGTGGCAGCATTGCCAGCACTGGGCACAAAAGGTCTTTCTGTGAGACCAGAAAGCTTGCTGTGTTTTGCAAGTTAGATTAATTTCACGCAAGGAAATGTGCAAAAGTCCCTTCTAATGGCTGTTGAGCCTCCAGAGATAACACAAAGTAATGGCTTTCAGGCTGTTTGTTGCTCTCTACCACCCCAAAACATGTCTAACTTCTGCCAACAGTGATAACTTCTGTTTAGAGAGGTGTTTGCAGTTGATTGTATTACTTCATATAAGCTCCAACTGCTATTTGCTATGGACTCAGAAAGTGTCTCTGAAAGCATTTTTGTTCAGTTCCCTTTCCAGATAGCAGAAATCCTAAATTCTCTGCATTTGGCATTTCATAATGTGTCAGAGGAAAAGAGACTGAATCCTAATGTACAAAACAATGACTATACATTTATTTACCAGTGGAAATTACATATTAACAGGTCTTAAGTACATAAATATAGCTGAATAGCTAATTCTGAAGCTTCTCTCTCTTTTCCTGATTTTCAGCTTGGTCAACATAACCCTAGGAACTTGTGAGCTGCTTCTAGAAGGATCCACAAAAGATCCTCTCAGAAAAGCAAAACATGACAAATTTCAGCCAGGATCCACAGTTCTCCAGAAAAAGGAGAAAAGCTGCTGCTCTACATTAACAGAGAGCTGGGTCTGTGTAATCAGGGCTCATATCACATATTACTGTGTATACTAAACCTACTGTTTATATTATAGATGTACCAAGAGCCTGTAGTTCTGGCCACTGCACATTTGGAAGTATATGGGTTTAGATTTTAAGCAGTTTTAGAACAAAGTTAATCTCACTCTGGAGCTAAAAAATTAATATAAGCAATAGTCTTTCACATCAGAAATCCTTCACATGTTTGTTATTACATGAATCCTCCAGAATATTTTCTAGCAGAAATACTTGGCACAGTAAAAAAGTTACAATGTATTTGTTCAGTTAAAAAAAAATCAAGATTGCAAGGCTAATGATGCAGTCATATCCCCGAATATAACCCAAGACTCAGACAAACCAGTAGTGGGAGGACCATTTATACTTAGCGACTAGGTTGTCAGCGTGAAAACCTCAAGTGGGTTGTAAGTGTAGGGTTGACTGTCTTTGGTTTTTTTATATTTGCTGATTCAGCTCTGACGATCAAGGGATGTTGTTGTTCAATTTGACTAAGCAGACTAAATCAACTGATTTCATATTTATTTCAGTTTTGTTTGCCTTATCTCAATCCATTTGGCTAATAACTAGGCCTGGCAAGAAGCACTGGCATTTTCTTTAATGACCATCTTCTCCAAATATGATCTCACTCGTCTTCAACACCCTTGAAACCAGACATACACAAAAAAGACCCCAACAATGTCCATTAAAAGTTAAAAATCCTCTGTATGCCCACAAACCCAGCACTAAAGGCACAGGAGGGACTCGTATGCTTGTATGTCAATTGCCAAATGCACTCCCAAATAGATCAATAATTTTGGGGTTAGTTTGTTTGTTTTGGAAGGCTTTTTTAAGCATCTATTAAATGGAAGGGTTTAAGTGTCCATTAAATGACAAAACACTTCACACCATGTTTTCCTTCAAGCCTGGCTATATGCCACATGTTGACCTTGCCCACAGTTATTGGTAACTCTTAATCAGAAACAGCTCCTCTTCCTTTTTCCCTTCCTTCAGAAAACCTTACCCTTAAGTGGTTTTGGTGCCATTTTCAGAGGGCCAGTTCAAAAAACTAAGGACTGGATTTATTTATTTTTTTAAAGCTCTAATGTTATTTTGAAAGTTCATAAACAGTCAGAAGTGACATCACTTTTCTAACATATGTTCCTAACCATGAGTGGTGGGAATTTCAAAGCACACTCAGCATTGGTCTTTTTTCCTTTCCCACTGAATCAATAGCCAAACTTCTGTTGACCCTAATGGGAATTGAATTTGGTAAGTATTGTGAAAGCCTTACTCAAAGTAGAGCAATTAAAGAGTTAGATTAAACCAGCAGAGTCTCCTGGATTTCAGGATTAAAAGCAACACAGGACTCTTCATCTTGCTCCTCGTTCCCCATTTCTGACCAGCATTGCCTGGGCTTCTCAGATAGTGTCCACCTCTGCACAGCAAACAGATATGGTCATAGGCTACAGAAGTCAAATTGCCTGCCTGAGCCCTCCTGCTTTCCAAAGGCTCTCTCACCTTCCTACACAGTATGAAAAAATAATAATAATAAGGCACTGTTTTGATAGAGACAAAATGGTTGTTCAAATAGTTCTGCTAATTTCACAAAGATGCATGATAATGTTTCACATATGGCTCTGTGCCTTTTAATAACAGAAATTGAACACACATTTCAAGACACAAGTTTTGCTGATATGCTGCTGATAGTCCAGAGTAACTGTTTGCCTTGTGGTTTTAATTATTCTAAAGACAGCCCAGGGATCATTTACCCAGAGCTAATGGGTTTATGGGCTCTTTAAGAAGCATGATAAGCCCACAGATGTGGCAGTGAATGGCATGGGGGTCAGAGCTACCACGGGGGCCTATACTCTGGAGGATGAGAAGGTCGTAGGGAAGGGTTTAATCCTGCAGCCTCAGGCCTCTTAATTATCACATGGCTGTTAGGATAGTTTTGCTCTGTGTAAACATCCCTGTTTTCCCTGGAGGGGACTCTGATCTTGAGAGCAGAGTCCACAGCCTCAAGAGCCACTTCCTGGCTTCACAGCAGCATAACCAAGGATAGGGCTGGACCACCTGTGCCAGAGAGAAGGCCCTGAGGGTCAATCTCCCTGTTCCCTCCCCAAAGGGTCTGGTACTTGTCCACAGCAGTCACCCCCACCTGCACTAGCCAGTCTCCCACACAGCCAAAATACATCAGACCACCACAGCTGTTCTACTGTCCCCATGCAAGTGCTTACCTTGCCAATACCTCACTCCAGCCCTGGGCCTGTTTGAGCTGAGATGGAAGCTGGGTAGGTGGAAAAGGACAGGCTGCAACTAGTTACACCAGCTAAAATAACAATGTTCTGGCTGTGAAAATATGTTTTGGTTGCCATTAAGTCCTGTGCCAGGAACCAGACCAAGATGGTGACAATACTGTGCCATCAACTGCATTAGGGTGTGTGGGGAAAAGGGCCTGTAGCTCAGGTGTTTAAGAACATGGAACATGCCTGTGTCTCTCCAGAGCAAGGAGGACCACCTCTCCCATGGCTGCCACTTCCCAGATGGAGTACAAATTTGGAGGGTTTGAAACTACATCAGGATATTTTAGGCCCAATTCTCACTTAACATTGATCTAGCACAAAGCCACTGGTGCTATTGCCTGGATAGTACACCAGTAAAAGGTGGGTAGGAATCTGGACCCTTCTATAGAGGCTGTGTTACACAATGTAATTGTCTTTTCTTTTAGAACTCTACCTGTTAATCATTCTAGACAATTACTCATAATTTAGGCATTAAATATAACCAACTTATTGCATAAACCCTGAAAACATCTTGAAGGTAGAAGATAGTTTTATCCAGAACATGAAAAGTACAGGCAGAGAATGCAGGAAGCCCTAGAAGGTAGAAGCCAACAGGATGTTAGGTTTCAGAGTTAACAACAGATTTAAAGTGCCTGAAGATGCAACAGGTTGATTCCCCCTGCACTGGGAGAAAGTGGGAGGCCAGCAGCTTCACAGACACCAACACAACCACCCCTCTTGTCAGGGGCTGAAGAACCAGCCTTCCAGCTGCAAAGAAATCTTTGCAGTTCATGTGGACTTTAAGAACAAGATCAGGCCTGCCACATTAGAAGTTTCTCCTTCTTTGCAATAGACCCTATCAATTTTGCAGAGGTTTTCAGCCCATTATCACATTACAGGTAGACAGTTGTCATAAAGCATTAGATCTAAGCGAGGCTGACAGCATAACTGCGGGCTAGCTCCAGGCTTGGCAGTCTGTGCAGCACCTGCAGGCACAGGACCAGAGTGTGCTCCATCAAGAGACAGGCGGGTGTAATCTGCTGTGAATCACTTTGAATCGCTGCCCTTAACTGACAGTGCACTCAAGATCTGGCCTGCTACCTAGACAAAAGCCTCAAAACACTAGCACACACACATTCTTGCCAGGAACCTACTTGCCCTCAGATAAGTAATGGCTTGAGACCTTTTTTTACAGAGTAAGAGTTCACCTCCTTGAGTCCCAAGCTAAGCTGTAAATTGGTCATCTTCTTTGTCTTCAAGGTTTGTTGTTCTCATTAATGTCAGAATTTTAACGGAGTTAGACCCAAATTCTTATTTATGCTGTGCTGGAAGCATCAAGAAACTGAAACCGAAAGTGCTTAAACACCTAGCCAGTGTGCTGCCAGTAGAGGATGTAGAGACGCCACAAAACAAAGGGGAATCAGGCCTTAGAGGCCCCTTAGCAGTCTCCATTTTTTAATTAAAGTTCCAAAAACGCTTGCTGAAAAGATTAGGGGCAACATTGAGAGCATGCCGGGGGCGCGGGGGCGGTGCGTTCTGGCTGTTGAGCCTAGTCCCTTCTCTGCCACAGATACAGTTGTTTGCTTCATGGTGAGAAGCTAGCTGAAAGAAAAGCCGCAAAGCGATCAAATGGCTGAAGAAGCACTTTCCATGACCAGACAAACCCTCCTCCTTATTCTTTTAAAGTCTGCAGGGCCCAGACTACAATACCTGACCAGACCAACAGCAGCTTGCTCAGAGCCACAGGATCTACCCAGGGCTGCACGTTGCATCCTGCACCAGCTCTGCCTCCCTCAGCATCCCCAGGGACCAGCCCAACCTCTTCATCATTTGTTTAGCCCCGCATGTTCATTTCAAGGGCCGATTTGTAAGAGGGACCACCAGCAACAAATGTCAGATCTGGTTTAGGACTTGGTTTGAAGGCATTTAGATAGAAGAATAATTGCACAGGGATGTGGTTTACTCTGGAGAAATAAAGGCTGTGTTTAAATGTCTGAAATTCCTGGTGACTCTAATAATTGCAACCTCCGCCTCAATAAAATGCACAAATAATGTTATTGAAACATTTCCAATCAAAAGGTATTATTTTTGGTTTAAAACAGATGCAGTAGTCAGTATTTAAAAGGAAGACGTCTGGGCGGGCTTACCTCTATTTCAAGAGAAGGGAAAACTACTGGAACATTGGTTTAGTCTCTCTTTCTCTGTTTTTATAGCCTTCTTATTACAACATTATAACCTTCATACAGTTCCTCTGTTGCATTTTCTAACCAACAGAGGGTAGCTCTACAGTCATGCACTGAAGAGAGTTTGTTACATTAAGGTGTGTTTAAGAGCTTGACCTGGTAAGCCACCACAGCCCTAGAGAAGCACTATCTCTGCAGTGGCTGAGCATCCTCAGTGACATATTGAGTCAGCCTGACAGGCTGACAGGCACCAGCATTGCTCCAAGCATGACTATTTTACCAGTCTAGCAGGCACCAAATGAATTTAGGAACTTGAGAGCCCCCTGCCAATTTTGACTTGGAGGATTACAGGGGTACATGACAATGGCTTGTAGGTTCAAGACTATATTTTCAGTGGCATCTTGACACTTCAAGACGTATCCAGGCACCTACTAGTAAGACTCAGAAGGTATAAGCTGGTAAAGTGCCCACCTGCAGGTTTAAGTGCTTAAATATCAAGTGCCTGTATATCTTCTGAAAAGAGAGCTCAGGATCCCCAGCACTCTTGGAATTTTGCCTTGAGCTCTCTGCTGACCTGCATTGCTCACATGAGCAGAGTCAGATGCGTCTCACAGAAGCTGGCAGAAATTGGGCCAGTGTTTCATGATTCATGTGCCTATAGGATTAGCTATAATTAGCGTCTTCAAGTAAGACAATAACTGTATCATGCTATTGCACTCCATGGATGCAGTATCAGCAACATATGGAAGACATTTATTACTATAAATATTCGGGCACTTGATAGTTATCCAAAAATATAAAATCAGGTTAATCATTCTATCCTACAATCCCTGGCAAGAGATTTGAACTCAGGTTTTTCTGGCTCAGCTTAAGATTTTACATATATGATCACTTCTGCCAGCTGGCAGCACTAAAATCTTAGGCTGAAGTAGTTCTGCAGCAGCCAAATCTATCTGCACAGTAACGTTACAGAGCTTAGCTTTTTGCAAGCCATATACTACCTGAAGATATCTTGCTGTTGCATAGAGCTATGAAAGTTTATGTAGGACAGGTAGAAGAACTACTTTTCAGAGTTAATCATTAACATCTCTCAGGGAAATAAACAACTGAGGCTATTGTCTTATTCCCAAAGGCTGCCATGGGGCAAATGAAATACTAATTTCATTTGCCCCTTAATACATAATACAAGGGCAGCTATACTGTCCCTGCATGCATATGTGTAAAATTGCTTCCAAAAATAAGCTGGAAGAGGAAATCTCTAAAGAATGCATAGCTACCCATCAGATCTAAGGCATGGGAGAATAAACTAACAAACTTCCCTTTTAAAAAACCACTCAGCAACATCAGCACCAGTGGTTATTCAACTTCCAGTAACACAGCACGCCATCCTTGGACTCATCAAGTCTCCCACAAATGCAATAAAATTCAATGGCCATTTTACAATCTCCTATTAGGTGTCATAAATGCCACAAGACCCATGTATTCCTCCCCAGCCCTGCTCTTCAAGGGAAACTACTGGGGTTTCATTACACACAGTTCCATGATTTGTGAAGTTACAGCAAATACAGGCCCACCCTCAGTTCCCAGACCTGTCTCAGCTCACCTGCACCATCACCCATGTGTATAAGATGAAGACACTTCTCAGATACCAAATATTTAGAGACCTGGCCATGGCTCATGAGCCCAGTGCCAGCTCCACATAACATGCAGGTCTGGGGACAGGACAGCTACTTTCATAGGACACAGAGTCAGATCGAAAAAAAGCAGGGATGGATCAGTTCCAGCCCAGCACAGAGGCAGCCTCAGCACCCCTGTAGTGAGCTTCTGGAACTGGGAGGCTGGCTCAGAGCCAGGCCAGGGCTCTGCAGAACCTGCATGCAGCTAAAGCCTCCAGCAGGAGCCAAGCTAGCTCTTTGCGGAGGCTCTGTGACACATCTGTGCCCCAGCCTTCAGTGCATCCTGGAGTGGACGTACTACCCAGGTTATTGCATCACCCATCAACTTATGGCCAAGTGACAGGAACCAGAAGAGCTGGTGGGATCTTGTTACAAAAGAAGGTTACAAAAAAGGACAACTAGTAGCTGAACACAGTGATGCTGGTGTCTCTCTGGGATGGGAGTTCCCCCAGTCACATATAGCTGCTCAAGTGTTTGGCTTTAAAACAAAGCAATTTTTCATTTTGAGTGGTGTCAACCTGACATCCCTGAGTAACAAAACTTCCCTGTACCACCACAGTACATGTTCCAAGTAGATAAAATACCCCATCTCTGAGCCATGTGCAAGAAGGTCAAAGCAGGTAGAACATGTACAGTGTTTCTGCATTACATAACACAGGGCCTCATGTTCTCTCCCTTTACTGGGAAACCTCAAGGAACTCAAATAACCTGTTCAAGGAGGTTCAAGTTTTCCCTTCCTAGTCTTCATCTACTCCACAGCTTACAGACTCACCACCACCACCTCACACACTTGCTCAGGAAGCACCTAAGCTCTTTACCCTAGCTGCTTCCAGGATGAACCCACCAGCATGCTCCTCTTCTGCAGCCATTCCTGCTCCTCCACAAGCCATCAGAAGGCTGTAGGTAGCCCACTCCCCCCACCTGATGTGCCAGGTTAGCACATACCTACAGGTTGCAGAGCTGCTTACCCAGAAGACCACCTCTTCCTCTTGCCTTGCATGACACTCTCCTCCAGAGTCCTTCACCACCTGCTAATTAAAAGACAGCCCTCTTAAGCCCTGGCAGCAAGGCAGTGGGCTGAGCTAGATAAGGCCCCTAATAAATTTAAATGCTTTAAGGCATTTAAGCAAGTTGCCACATTCTATGCACCCACCTGGGTCAGGTCCTAGAGCTGAGTGAACCCCTCCCCTGGGCTTGTAGATGCTGCTCTAAAACACCTCCACCTCACAGTTCAAGCAATGTGCCTCTCCCTGCACACCTTGCCACTGTGTTTTGGGCAGCAGGAACAAAATAACCATAGCAGTACACTGCAAGTTCCTTAGCTCAGTTTGGAAGGCTGGATCACCAACCGGATATTGCAGTGATTGGTATATTTGTTTACATGGCCATATATGCAGCATATACTGCATTTCACCCCATACATGTATTTGCAAGACAATATGCTCTATTTATCCATAGAACTTTAACTAACATTGCATCAGAAAAAAAGAAACAATTTGCAGAGGGTGAGTGCCTGTTAATCATAAGCTAAAGGGGAAAGGAAAAATTTTAAGTGAGATATAAAGGGAGGAAGTGACTCAGTGGGTGGGAGGGAGGGGACAAGCGTTCCAGACAGATGGGACATGAATAACTTTTCCATCTCCCTCTCTCTCTTCTCTCCCAAGTCTTGCAGGAACTGCTGTGTTGAAATAGTCAGTCATTAACTATTTGATGAGGTTTTAAAATCTGAACTGAATCCTCTGAATGTAACCAACTATTATTACAGGGTCTGCATCACAGCAATGCAAGTGTTGGAGCCCTTTGGCAAGCCATAGTGGTGAAGGCAGAACTGAGCACTCCATAGGAAAAGCCACTAAATGGCGTCAGCTGTTTAGCTCTGCATAGCCCTGGTAATGCTGAAGGAATCAGAGCAGTAGTGATTAGTGAGTTTGCAGACCAACTGTGACCAAGCAACAGGGCATCCATCCACACAGCCAGCAAAAACGACGATATTCAGGCTCTGCTGGCATTGCTCAGCCTGCAGCAGAACCAGGCCCTGGTATGCACTGGGCAATGGTCAGCTGGAGGAAATTACTGAGGTCCTCCAAAAACCCTCTTGCTTTAGCTGTCCTCCTGCAGTGCAGTCTCTCGGGCAGGTCATTCCACTTAACAGCATCCACCTTTTCAGAGGGCTGGGGCACAGGCAAAAATGCCCTTTGGTGCCAGTTCAAGGGCAAGATTCAGACTGTGAGTGCTTCCCTACTGCCTATGGGGAAACTCTCCCACTCAGTCCACCTTATGCTACACAAACAGGTTCTGAGAAAACCTGAATGAAACATTTCCCTTCCCGGATGCCAAAGGCTAATTGACCAGCACGAGACCTGCTGAACTTGGTGGAACGGGGTGGATATAATCACTCAAGAGAGCCAATAACCAATTAACTGAATGGCTTCAGCAGTTTTGAGGTTTGCCTCTTTATTCAAAAGCAAAACAAAGATCAATTTCTTAATAAGCTTTGTAATATCTGCTATTCCTTCTCATTATTATTATTAGCATTGCAGCAGTGTTTTGTGCATGTAATGAAAGAGTAAGACAAGGGCTGGAACAGTCCAAGTGCTAGCAAAGGAATGGGCAAAGTCTCAAGTCAAAAAACCATATATGTATAGACATACATATATAAAACAGGAAGGCTGTACAAGTCCTCCACAGCACAGGCCCACCTGGTCATGAGGGGATATTTACCACAAAGTAAGATCTTACCCCTGTTGATCACTTTTACCTGTTTATTAGAGATTTTGCACAAGGAAAAGCAAAAATGTTTGATTACAGTCACCTAGTGTGGCAGTGTCGAGGTTTGGCCTGGCCTCCCCTGCCACGATGGCCATGGGCTCACGCTAGGCTGTGAGCTCAGCTGGTTGCTGCCAGTAGGCAGAAGCCAGTGGGAGCCAGTTGGTGATCAGGCATAGCAGCCCAGGGCCCTGCCACTCACTGGCCCTGCTGCAGTGACAGCGCGTGGCAGGCAGGACACAAGCACACGGTCCCTTCTGCTACTGAGGACACTGACCTGTGGCAGAGGGCCGGGCAGGTAATACCTTCATCTGCCACCTCCACATCCGCCAGAGCCCAGAGAGAGGTGCTCCTCAAGTCCCATCATTGCATTGCCCTGCAGTTCCCCTGTGTGTTTTGCTTTTGAAATTGCAGGTTCCTACTCTCTCTGCAGCTACATCACCAGCTGAAGTCATGTTCCCTTTGTCAGAAAGCCTCCAGCACTGCTTGTAGTCTTCTCTCTTGCAGTAAGGCAAGAAACAGCAAAGCAGTGTACAAATTCCTCCCCGCCTCCCAATTCCTTCTTTTCTCCTCCCCTGAAATCAGGGCCACTTGGAGATAATGATCTCACCCATGAAGATACAAACAGCATCGTCTACATTTTTCAGCATCTCCCACATATAGCATCACGTGTTATCAGGCAGCCTTCTGGTGAAAGTGCAGGTTTCCCTTTTGGATGCATGACTGTGTGTGGCCCTGAGAAAGCCCCCTCCACAACAGCAGCAGCAAGACTGCCTTCATTTCTCTCGTGTGTGTTTTAGCTGAGAGTGTTTTACAAGACTGCACAAGCAAAACATCGCAGAAGAAGTCTCTGAAGGAGAATTCGAGAACTCAGAGGAAGGGGATAATGCTGGAAACCCTTTTTTTAAGGAGCTGTAGCTGGATAATTGTCCAAGACAGACTGGCTTGTTGACTTTCTTACAGCAAAAGGCACAGGGCTGTTTAATTGATTTTAGCCTGTAACTAAACATATACTTCTTTCAATATAATGAACAACAATGCTACAATACTGCTCTTCTAATGTAAATTGATCCATTACAGATGAGTGTTTAGATCAATGTGTGATGTTCTGATTGGAAATAAAGCTGTTTGCTCAAGATCGCTATAAAGACAACGGGCACTGATAGATGATACTTATGTGACAAGGAATGGCTCTTAAAAAGGAGATTGCCAAGGCCATGTCCATCAATTATGAAACCAACAGCAGCCACGCACGCATTTTTAAAGACAAGAAGAAAGAGGAAAAGATCCCAAGGCCTTTGAGATAAAACACACAAGGCACTAGAACAGCAGAGGGTCTCATCAAAGACTGAGAGCGCTTCATGACCATACAAAGTGACAGCAGGAGTCAGCCAGAGGAACAAAAACACCCTCTAAAATGCCATGGGCCAAATCCTCTGTGGCTTTAAATGGATGGGAGGCCTGAAGAAGCCCCTAAAGTCTTGTGAATTTATAGCAGCAGACACTTCCCAGGTCATTCATTTCTAGTGCTCCCTTGAGGCAGCACCACGAGGCCCAGTTCAGCATGGTGGACAAAGGACTATAAAAGGTAAAACTCTTAATGGAAGAGGCCTACTTACAGTCCCTTCCTCTTTTTGGTGGGGACTGTCCCCAGCCAGGGCAAAGCTGAGGTCTCAGCAGGCTGGCGCAGGTGGGCTTACCTCTCTCAGCCCCACAGTCCTGCTCACTTTCCAGCATGGAATCTTATTGTCAGCTCCAGGCACACTGGCATGGGGGGCCATGGCCGCCTGGGCAGGGAAGCCAGCGCCCGTGGTCATGTAGGACTGAATGACGCTGTTTATCTGCCCACATGATACTGGGGTTCGTTTCCTGCAGAGAGCAGCCGGTCTCCACCAGATAATTGCACCATGGTTTGTGTCCTATATGCTCACAACCCATGTTTTGTCATCTCTGTGCATTTAGAGAAAAGTTAATGATTCTAGCTACCTTCCAAGTCAGTTGTGATTAATGCATGTGCTTCTCTTGCTGGTAGCTATTCGTTGTGGTCTTTCATTACCTCACTTGCATGGGGCATTTTTGTTTTCTCCCTTGTGTGCCGAGGAAGTTTTCTAAGAGCTGGAGTACGGGCTTGCCTTTGCGCTGGATTGTGTCCCAGCCATTCATTACTGGGGCAGCTGCAAGCACTTCTCTTGTTTCTAGGGACAAGCTTTGCCTTTGAAGCACGCTGCCAGAGCCCGTCGGGGCGCTTGGTGGGACAGGGCTGCGCCTGCACCACCGCACGGGGCCTGGCAGCCTCATGCGGGGGGACCCACAGCTCCACAGGCAGGAAACCTGGACAGAGTGGACCCACACCTGCCCTGGGCATCCCCTCCCACGGCAGAGAGGGCCCTGCTAGCAGTGGTCCCAGCAGCATGGGCCCCACGGGTGATGGCCACCAGGGGTGCTAAAATGGCCGCCACAGAGACTACCACACCACCTCAGCAGTGAGCTCGCCCCACTGAGCACTCCAGCACTCTCCCATTGGCTGGGAGACCAGCAGCCCTGCTCTCGATTGGCTGTGCCTGCAGTCCATCCCAGCAGCACAGGGACAGCAGCTGCTGGGGACGGCAGTGTGAGCTGATGGGCCATTTTGGGATTGTCAGACCATTGGACTGAAGGCAATTTCCACCTTGCTGGCAGTCTGGGCTCTGGAAGTCCTTATGTTGTCCTTAAATGACTTTGGTGCAAGAGTGGAGGCATGCGGGCAGCCCCTGTGGCTTCAGAGCCAGGTGGACCTGCAGAAGCGTGAGGAGCCACTGGATGACCAAGGCCTGTGGTGACAGGAATGAAATGGTGCTGTTCAGGGCCAGGGCCTGCAACGCAGCACTGGACAGGCAAGCACTGGAGACAACAGGCTTGCATGTCATTTCAGTATCAGCCGGCCACAGATGTCCATGATAGGACAGGGTTGAGCTGGCTTGGCGCTGTGACACTCAGCTTGCAGGAGGTGCAGTTGCTGTCTATGAATATATTGGGTGATGGGTGGCCAAAAGTCAGGAGGGGACGCTGGGTGGGGGAAACTAAATGAAAGGACAATGTTGACACAGAACAAATGATGCTAAATGGCTTGTGAAAATAGATCCATTAAGGGAATGATATTCTGCAACAGCCTTTAAATACAAATAGAGGAGAAAAATAGCCTTTAAATACAAACAGAGGAGACTTGATTGGTTTGTGAAACCATTGGCTGGGCCCTGTGGTGAAGGACTGCATATGCTGGTCATGTCCTATTTCACTTTCCTTGCAAGAGTCCCCTTCATGTCCATGAGACCAGTCTGCTGCATCTTGTCCTCCCCTGAGGGATAATACATGCCACTTCTTCTGGTCATCTCTGATCATAAATAGCTGAAACTGATGAGTGTAGCATGTACTTTTGTCACATGGTAAAGATGGACAGAGGCTGTGCAAGCAAGGAACAGTCTGTTAAGGCAAGAAGGAGCTGGTCCCTCTCCTCTTAAAGCCAAGGGCATGTGCTCCCACTGACCTGGTCACACTCAGGACATGGAGAGGTCACTGCTCAAGGCTATTTGTAAAGAAGGTGTTTGAGGACATTGTGGTGGTTGTTGATGATCAGGTAGCACTGCTCACACTCAGGTTGCACAATTATTTAGCTGAGGAGCAGACGTCCCAAGGCCATGACAGAGCAGCTCTGTTGCTCTCAGCATCATGACAACTAATACAGCCTTGAATGGTGTACCTCCAGCAGCCTCTTTATCCCACCTCCCTCCTTATAAGAGAAAAGCACAGTAACAAAGTAGGACAGAGGAGCTGCAGTCTCTTTCTACAACTGTGGACAAAGTGGCTCAGCTGAGTTTTGGGTGTCTGAGGAGGGCGTGACATTACCTCCAACACTGTTTCATGCTACCTTAATAGCTGTACAGTGCACAGAGAAGTGTGATATGAAACAGATGAAAAGAACTGAAATAGAAAATAACTTTTCTGGGGGTTGTTGCCCTTTGGAGCAATCACCATTTAACTTTGTACTTCACAGTCCTACTGTGACATGAAGTACATCCATTCAAACATGACCTTTACAGACCTGCAGCACACAGGTTAAGAAACAGGCAGGCACAGGCCTGCTGACAACACCTCAACAGGGCTGAGACTGGTGTCTTCCTCTGGAGGGTTCCACACAAGGGATATTATATTTCTGTATTTCTTCTTGTCTCAGAAGGGTTGTGGTCCATATATGTGCATTTACGTTGTGTTTGGCTGGCACTTTCCATCCTGAAGGATGTCAGTCCCTCAGAAAGTCCCAGACTGAAAGTTGTGCCTGGAGTCACTCAGAGGGGAGACATTGGCCAGTGGCACATTTAGTCTGGTGCTGTAGTGGGAGCAGGTCTGGAAACCTCCCCATGCCTACAGCATGGGGCACTCAGAGCCATCCACCACGGTCCTCCACAGGGCGCACTCATCCTTGGTCTCGCTTTAGTAGCTCAGATTGGGCTCATCCTCACTGGCTATTGCTCGCTTCACCACACCTCTTGCCAGCAAAGGAGCTCTCCCAGGTCTCAGCCAGGTAAACTTCTAGAAGGGGGAGGCATGTCAGGCTCTGGCAGTGCCAGAGGCATGAAGCACTTTCAAACATTGCCCCAGAAGTACAAAATCCCCTTCTATTATTCTTGCTAGAGTGTGAAAACACTGCATGAGACAAAGGAGAAATTATCTTCTCTGATCTTCCCTTGCCAATATCTTTCTCATGTCTGCATTTCTGAGCTACCTTATGGAGCAAAACCATCGTTTTACTTCAGTAGGGCTCTGATTTTTGTCTGAAGGCACCTGACCCATCTCTCAGGCTGCAGAGCCCTATCTATGCTGACCCAGGTACCTTGCTATTCATGCTGGTCCCATAATCCCTGCTCTTACTGTAGCCCTGCAGTTCTCTTGGTCTTGGGAGGAACCCACCCTGTGCCTCTCCTTTACCTTATCTGATAAGAATTTGCTAGTGAACACCACTTGCATTTCTACTCTTGCAAATTACACTGTTGATTAAGATTGGTCATAAAAATAAAGTCTCTTTTCTGAGAACATCTCACTGGAGATCTTCACCCCATGCCAAGGTACGTCATTGCTCCTGGTTAATAAGATGACATGAAAAGCTACATAATTTGTAGCATATATGCAGAATAAAGCTATGTAACTTAAACAGTGACAGGTAGTATCTGTGAACATTCAAGGTTCACAAGCAACAAATTAAAAAGCTTCTTTCTGTCATTATCTTGATACACTCTCCAAAGGAGTACAAGAGGGAACTCTGTCACTAGCCAAAGCAGATTTTTCCTTGAAACAACCACAGTCAGCCTCAGTTGAACACTAAGGCCTCAATTCAAGAAAATTCATCTAATCAGAACAGCTACCTCAGGGGGAAAAAAATGGTCCTTCAGTACCTGGGACTTTCACCCAGAAGAGAAAAGCCTAACAAAGAACAAAACCAGGAAGGGAAAGCCAGACAAATTCCCCTTAGAATATGGTACAGATTTAGCAGGGAGAGAAACCACCATTCAAACAAACTACTGAGGGCGACAGTAGATTTTCCAGCTCCTGAGGTCTTCAAATCAAGACCAGACCCCTTCCTAAGGGTAAATTACACCACTCGTTTTAGGAGGAACTGGCTATGGCTCCTGAAACACTAACGCAGGACAGAGGGGATGACTCTTGCCCTGAGCACGCACTGCCTTGCAGACAGAGCTGGCAGTTGCAGGGCTGGAGCGCAGTGTACCTGGTGTGTGCGTAGGACCCCCGGCAAAGGTGGCCTGCTCAGCAGCAGGGCAGCCTTTCACACAGCCAAACCAGCCAGGGGAACAGCAGCCACAGCTCACCAGCTCAGCGTGTGAGCCTCACCTTGCCTCCCACTACCTTTATTCCCCCTGGCTCCAGGGAACCCCACCTGCCAGTCAAGCAAGACCAGCATTTGGCCTTCAGCAACCAAAAATTTGGAAGGAGGGGAAAGCCTGCAGAAATCTGCGCTTGAACTGCTGCTGTCTCTCCCTCAGCCGTATCATCTTTTTGCCTGAGGTAGGGCTGACTCACCCGCAGCACGCTCTCCAGTTGGCAAGCTCCCTGCCATCTGCACCGCAGCCTAGGAGTGAGCACACAGGTGTCCTGCCATCGCAGTGAGATGGGGCTTTCACACTCCTGAACTGTCTGTATGTGAGCAAAAAGGAGGGGATCTTGGCAGGGACGCCAGAGCCACCTCTTTCCATCCTTGCTTCCGTGAACTTTTCCAAAGGTTTCAAGGGTGGCCTGCATTTGCTGTTCCCTGTTGGCTTTGTCACATTGCTTGCTCCCCAAGTCTCAGGCTGCCAGCATCTCTCCCCTGGATGACTTGGCTCGTGTTGTTTTGTGTTAAAACTAGTATGTTTTTTTAATGGCTATAAATAAGTTAAAACTGCATCTTTAATTAATCACTGCACTTTATATTGTAAGTGGAGATTTTTTGTAATGACTCGTTTATGATTTTAAGATGCCATTTGCTCACTGTCAAATGTATCTAGCTTTTATCCTTCCATGTTTAACAGGTTCAGCAGAGAAACAAAATTTCATTGATGAAGGATTCTAATCCATTTAGTCTAGAGCAAATAATTGGTTACTAAGTAAGTGGGAAGAGATTGAGCGGATACTTTTATCTAAGCAACAATGAACTTCAGGCAATAGACAGTGTGTTCATAATCTTAAAACCATTTTAAACTAATCTTAAAATGTTTATTTTTCACTCACACAGGTTTGGAATTGGAAATACATATGTCTGGATGACTAAAACATGAACAACAAATAGGAGCAGCAGCATGTAAAGTATAGAGAAGTAGAAGCATTAATAGAAATATTTCTGCTATAGCAGCTATTAAATGATTTTTTTTTTACGGTTTGGAAGAAGAACCCATATGTTTATAGGATTTTTCCCCCCAATTAAAAGATGTGTATGAGTGTGTCTTTCTCTAAATATTATTTAGCTATACACACACAGAGTGCATGTATAAAATTGTCGATCAGTGAAGTGAGAGCTGCTTCTCCTTTTGTTCCTTGTCCCTCTGGCAGGCAGAAAAGGAGACCCAATGCAACACCATCAGCATCTTCACAGCATCTGCCTGGGGCGCAGGCACAGTTTCGAAGGCCAGTTCATGCCCTGTGTCCCCTCCCATGCCCATGAAGACTAGCAGAACCCCAGCCTGGCCTGCCTGCCTTGTGCGTCGGGACTGTGCCCGCTGTTCGGAGCAGAAGTAGATCGCCAGCACCAGGCTCCAGGTGTTCTGAGGTACAGCCCTTTCCTGATACAAACAGGCTGCACCTCTGGTGTGGAGATGGTTTGTTAAAGTTGCCCGTGCCAGCTGACTGTTCCCATGGAAGGGGCACAGGTAGCCCAGAGCCCCCTCAGAGGTGGGTGTAGGGAGAGCAGTTGTGCACCCCAGTGAACAGCACTCAACCAAATGCTGTTGTGCACAGCTTCCACATGCCCATACCTTCCCTGAGCAGACAGAAATTTGGTGTCATATTAAATTCAAGTGACAAGCAGGTGGCTGGATATCTAAAGATGTGGTTATTCCCCCCCCACACACACATTTTTTTCTCAAGAGAGCCCATGGATATTTTATATAGGATGTAAATAAGCCACAGAAAGAAGAACTATTGCATTGGAACTACAGAAACAATATTAAATGCTTTTAAAAATTGCTCTACCTCAATTCCTAGACAAGTCTGACGTGCAGTATATGATCTGTCTGCTAGGATTGAATCCAGGCGCTCACCACTTTGTTAGCTTAAGAATTTTGAGCAATTTTTTCCATTTATCTATATTCTCCCCAAAATCATTTCACACATTTCTCAGATACATCAATCCTTCCGGCATTCCTCTAGACACTCAGTAGGATGCCCTGCTATAAATATAATAAAGCCTTTTATTATGTCCATTAACCATGGACATGTGTGCTCCAAAAGTTTCCTGACACGCAGTCATTTGTGGCTTTTTAATTATAAACAGAAAAAATCTACAAGCAAAAGAAGACAGCAGACTGGAAGTGGATCTTTATGTGTGTGTTTTGAGTATGTTCTCCGACGGGCTGATGGCACCCACACCCTCCTCCTGATCCCATCGGGAGACTCTCTGCATGTGCACATACATGTACATAAAAAGCCAGTAACACAACAGATCAGTCCCGGGTCATACAGATTTGTCAGCTGTGCCGACCCCAGGGGGCTTATGCACATTTTCAAACCCCAATAACACTGGTCAACTCTTTTTTCAATATACAGATATTTTTGCAGACCTTCCATTTTGTGGACCTTGTTCCACTTGAACTCAGCAGAAAAGAAAAAAGGCCCAGTAAATTACTTGACAAATTAAGTCATATTTATTGAATGCGTTTTATTTCAACAACCAAAAAATTCTAACAGCCTAACAATGCACATAAGTTAAAAATTAATTATCACTTAGTGATAACAAAGATAAAGTTGATTTACATGGAAAAAAGAACATTTACAATATGTTAATCCTTATTCACATTGTTGATACCGCAATAAAACACAATTTGTTTTTTTTATTTTTTATTTCACAAAAAAGGCGGAAAATTGTGCTTTGTTAAGAGGCACTACAAGAAAAGTTTCTTTCTCCAAATAGATATTATATGATGGATATTGAATAAATAGACATATATGCATTGTAATTCGCAAAGTTCTGGCAAGACCACAGGCTAAAATGCCCACAGATTCACTTAGAACCACTGCAAAATTGGCAGTGAAATTAAAAATAAAAAGGCAAGACTCAGCATTGAAAAAATACCTAATAAAATTTTTGGTTGAAGTGTAAAAGATACCAAATGTTGATGCCATCATCAGATGAACAACTTTACGTAGCTTGGCAAAATTCAGTTTCCTTTCAAATGTATGGAGTGATTTCAGCTACAGGATAAGAAGACAGTTTTGAAAGAGTAGCTCCAAGAGAAACATAAAGCAGCAACCATTGAAATTCTGATTAAAGCTGCAGCATACTACAGAAATAAAGGATGAAGAGCAAAAGGGGCATTAAGTAAGCAACCCACCATCATTTTGCAAAGGTATAAGAAATTTATGCAGAGATACTCCTATGTTTCAAACATTAGTTTTGAAAAAATCCCTTAAAAACTCCAGAGGTTACTGAGCAGCTAGAATTAGCTTGTATTGCAACGTCTTCTCCCTGTATATTGTCTGTTCTGAGTAAATATCTACACGTAGAGGTTTGTTTTTCATTTTTAATTCCTACCTTTTATACCTTTCAAATATATAAATAGTATTAACAGATATATTACATTGCCTGGTGTAGTAAACAGAAAGTAACTTTCGAAGTGATATTGCATGAGGTCTTTGTCAAGGTTACATGAAAAGCCCATGTGAAAAAAGGAAGAAAAAAACCCAGAAGCCTTGTTGGTATGGTTATGATTGCGGTTTGAACAGGCGTCTGAAATCAATCCAGCTGCAAGAGTAGCAAAGGTGAGGTCTTGTCTTGGAAATCATTGCACGGAAGTGAAAAGTAAATGCTACTTGGTGTCTCTTTTGACATGATGCCTCAGAACGGGTGGACGCTATAGTAGATTGCAGCTTTAGTGCTCATGCCATTGAAGAGTCAGTCAGTATTAGCTCTGCTTTATGTAACGTAGCTGCTAGCTAGGTCGATGCGAAACCCTTCGGCAAGGAGGTGGGTGCATGTGAAGGGCCTCGCACGCCTGCGGCCCCCGCGGCAGGGCGGCCGGACAGCGCCCGCGCCTCGGGCACCACGCACTGGAGGTGGGCTGCAGCCTGGGGACCCGCAGCTGAAAACACTTCATTTCACTGGCACAAAACGCGCAACACGGAGGAAGCCCAGCTAAAACAGAAACACGGGGGAGGCTGGCGAGAAGGGTGAACTGGAAGTCAGCAACGCAAACCCTCGGTCTGTCAGCAGTGTACCTGGACGGGATTGTTGGGATTGTGGTATTTCGTGTCCCAATGTAACTTTACACTTGTGTGTGTGTGTGTGTGTGTTTCACCTCAGTATAAACAAAAAGCAACAACAAGAAGGAAGCTTATAAATTTTAAGATCTGAAACAGAGAACAGGTAAATAAAATCCACAGTAAAATGTGGTTCATAGTATGAATTCCATACATCAAATCTCAACACATCATCTTTCTTCTCTTTCTATAAAGACCTCGTTAACAGACAAGTCTTCTATGCACTGAATTTCAGTTTTAGTCATTCTGAATCCCATGAAACTTCATCTGTTCACTACGGAAAGGACTGTCTAGAGAGTGGAACATGCTGTATCCTTTTAAGTGTGCATTGTGTTTAAAGTACTTTAACTTACTAGTTTTCTTTTTAAGGTGCCCTGATTTGTTTTTCCATTTTCTCTCTTTTTTTCCTCTTTTCTTTTTTTGGCAGTGTTGATTTACGTCTTTAAATACATACCTCAAAAATTACCCATCAAGTTGCCAGATAGGAAGCCATATAATAATGAAAAAAAAAAAAAAATCAGGGATAAACATAGAAAATAAATAGGAATTCAAAAATAGTCACCACACCCTGAGAGCAGGCGGCAGTTTATCAAAAAGCCAAAGCAACTCATTGTGAAGTGGTTTTAATACATAAACAAGTCTCATCTTTAAAGAACTCATTTCACAGTCTATACTTTCAGGTTGTAAAGTTCCGTCCCATGCAATTTTAATATATATATATTTTATGTAAATATATATATATACACACAAAGTTGTAAATTTTCCTTCATTGATTTCATAGGACTTTTTCTTCCCATTTACTTGCTAGATGTCTCTTTCATAAGTGCAAGATTAATGAAGGCATAATCCTATGCGATTACAATGATTACTTCAGTCAAATGTAGGAAGTGTAACACTCGAGTGTCTGTGTCAAGGCGATGTCTGATCGGGCAATGCTGAATTCATTCGGTTTGCACATGGATCATGCGCAACAGAAACAAACAAACAAAAAGTAAAAAGAGAAAAAATTAAAAATAAAACCACAAAATCCTTGGATCGATGTATTGCTTTCTGTGCTCCTATCTCACATTATCTCTGGTCGATGTCCGCTGGAGCCGCCTTGCTTTTGTCGGGGTTCTCCTCCTCAGGCTCAACTTTGTACATTTCCTCAGAGCCCTCCTCACTGTCGTTCTCCTCCGACTCCGTCAGCAGCTCCTCATCCTTGTACTCTGCCACGTCAACCACCGTTCCCAAATGCTCTTTTAGCTTCCCGTGGTGCTTTACGTGGTAACGTTGGTTCTGGAAGAATTTGATGATGGTATGTTTGGGGAGATCCAGCTGAGCAGAGAGGGTGTGGATGGCTTCCTGATCAGGGTAGAGACCCACGTCATGGATAAAGCTTTGAAGGATACCTAGAGCTTCCAAGGAGATCTTGGTACGGGATCTTGGCTTTTTGGCACAACTGTCCTCAGCAGGTGGAGGAGGAGCCTCTTCTCTAGGTGGGGAATTCTCCTTCGCAGGCTGGGACTGCTGTCTGTGCAGCACCTACAAGATCAAACAGACACAGACTTCATGTACATGCTGACCCCCTCGGTGCTTGAGATAAGGGCACTTGTACAGGTCTTTACACAGGGTCTACTTTGTTTTGGTGAAGAAACATACTAATTAATATTCATTTTCCACTACCTTTCTCACCTGTAAGGCAGCTGCACCAATAGCTGTAGACTGAAAGGACAAAGTGGTATAAAAAGCAAATGATGTAAAATAAATATAAAACCACAAAACAGATAAGAAATACAAAATGAAAGTAAAGAAAAGAAATATAAAATAACCAAAATAAAAATTAAGTCAAAGGGTATTACAGACTCGCGGTCATGATGACTGGCCAGCTGTCCCATCTCAGACAAGTAATTCTCTCGCTTTGCTCCTCTTCTCCCCCCTCCTCCTTTCCTCTCGTCTTTTTAGGCTAGAGACTCTCACTGTTTCTACAAGATGCCAAGTAGCACAAAGGCCTAGTCACACGTGGGATTGTCAGGTGCTACTTTATCATGAATAATCATTTGGCAATAAAATCCATCACAGCTGCTTTATGGAAGAAAAAACCTAATAATAAAAGTGCAGAGATTTCCCTTCTATGAGGAGTGACATCGTAGTCAGTTCAGTTGCTTCACAGAGCTGGCTTTAATGTGTCTCTTAAACAGATTTCTCTGTATTACATCTGTATTAATTTCACTAGTTAAGGAGTTCTGAGTTCAAATAATTATAGCCCTCCATTCTGAGAAACCCTCTGGGCAAACACGCTTTTCAGTCTTGTAACAGATTTTCACCAGCAGTATCTCCTTTTCGGCAAGTTTAAAGAAAGCATATGTAGCTCTTAATCTTCCTAACAGCCACTTAAAATGACTAAGAAAGGGCCTTGTGCAGCCTTTATTCCAGGGGAAAAAATACCTGCTCTGAATTGTTAGAAATACAGAGGAGCTCCATGTGCTTTCTTTAAAACCAAATCTATACAAGAGAGATTAACGGCAAAAATCCCCTACAGGATTGAGGGCTGCATTTGCCCAGAGGTTTCTTCAGATGCAGGGAAATAATTATTAGAACTCAGTGCTACAGAGCTAACAAAATCAATATGGATAAATATTTCCTTCCACAAATAAGAGGGATTCCTGGCTCTTCACCCAAGAAAATGTCTTTGCTGCAAACTGTAACATCCAGAAAATCAACCCTACATTAAAGTTCTCTAAAGGGAAAAAAAAAAGGATAAATAATGGAAATGTGCTGAGAACTTGCACTGAATTTTACACACATACCGAGCCCCCAGTAAAACACTACACTAGTCAAGTTATTACTGCAAGAGGTAAGTCCACTGTGGAATATCAGCCTGTTCTGCAAATAAATAAAAAGGCTCTGTGCCGAAGAGCTCTTTATTCATTTCCTTCATCAAATGTTGCTGTCACAGTAATTTATAACACCAGTGATCTCCAGTCACAGTTTTGGAAAAGCACATCAAAGTCCCCAGCCGCTGCCCACTGCACATGTGTGGCAGAGGAGCCGAACGTGGAGGAGGTGTGGTGGGAAGGACGCGGCCTGCAGCCTGGCCATGGGGTCACCTTCCTTCTGCTGCACGCCGCAGCAGGAGGCGGCACCCGGCTGGCGAGCAGGGCTACACCTCAGCTGCTGCTCAGCACTGGCTGCAGAGGCAGGACGTGGCCCCACATCCCCAGCGCCTCGGGGAGCAGCGGGCACGCGTGCAGGGCATGCACGTGTGGATATGCAGCTGCACGTCCTGCCGACTGCAGCACAGGGCACTGCCGCCACCGCCGATGCTCGTGACAGTGACGGAAAGCACCCGAACAAGGAGGCAGCTTCATGGCAGCTTCACACTGTCAGCTAAAAGCAGGTATTGCCACCGGTGACAGGCAGGGCTTGCCACGCTCCTGGCAAGAGCCGCTGGTGGGCAGAAGCACTGCAAATGTTTCTTGGTGCTGATAGATTCATTTTCGTCTTAAGCACGTAAATACTCAGGGTGTCATAGACATGGAGCTAACCACGGAGCTGGGGGAAAGGAGAAACTCAAATAGAAATGACGGATATTCTGGTTTATGTTTTACTACATCTCTTGCAATAAAAGAGCATAATGTTCCAATGAACTGCATCATTCAGCTGCTCTTTGAGGATTTCTTTTTTGTCCATGGGTTGTTTTCGAAGAGAAAGACCAATGTTTCCAAATAGAGGGGTTACAGATGAGGGTCAGATCCATACCTCCATCAGCAGGGAGCAGCAAAGCCAGGATTGCTAACACGAGTTGAGGACCCAGCCCCATAAATTTGTCACAGAGCCCCGACCCACATTATCTTCCCTGTTGTGCCCTCTGGTCCAGTCCCCTGACACTGTAAGGGCCAGAGCAGCCAAAAAAAAAAAAAAGATTTAACACCACAAATAAACTGCCAGGGAATTTACAGACAGCGTCATATGAAAAGCCTCAAGAAGCATTGCTAATCAGAAGCTGAATTCAAGTAGCAGCTAACAGAGATAAAAACACATCCAGAAAGAGTGCGAATTACTCAGTTCATTCTTGCTGGAGTTGGAAGTGGGCTTTTTTTCCCCTTTTCAGTTGACAAATAGCATGAGAAACGATCCAGCCTGAAAAATGTTACAAGACTTCCAATCAAATATAATGATGAAAAAAATCCAACAATACAGGATCAGCAGCAGTAAAATGTTTAATTTGAAGGAGATGAAGAGATGCCTACAGCATCTATAAAGCAATCAACCAAAGAGAGGGCTGAGAGCAGGAGGGAAAGAATAATTTTACTTAACCCTTTCTTTTCTGGAGTGACCTCTCCATCTTCTCCAGAAGAGAAAACTCATAACCCAGAGGTTATCAGTGTAAAATATTAGGAAGAGGTTGCATTTTATTTCATTTGCTGCTTTCCTAAGTAATACAAAAACCTGAAGCTACTCTTATAACAGATAAATCTCATTTCACTAACTTCTGGGGGCTTGCTCTGGATTTCTAGTGGCATTAACAAAGGATTTCAGCCACACAACATTTTTCAGCGACACAACATTAACCTTATACAGAGAGATGAATAAATGCACAGAATTTCCTTCAGGTTTAGGCTATCACTTTTGTATTATGGGCTATTTAATTCAACAGAGCACGCTTTTCTATGGGGAACAGATCAACTGTTGAGGTACACAATACAATATGAAATCTAAATTACCTTTTTGTTAAATATTTGCTTTAGACTACATTTGTAAAACACGCTGGTCAACTTGGGCCATTTCCTTACTTCATGTCAGGCTCTGCCCACAACAGTATCATAGAGGAAACTAACCATTTTTGGCAGTTCCAGGTTTTCAGATTTTGGGTCATTATTATGCTCTTAAATCTGCAGGTAAAATTTCCACTGCTGCGCACACCCTGCCATAACACTTCGGATTTTGGGTCAGTGCTGCTCTCCTGTACTGCAAAGGAGGAAACCCCACTGATCTTCCATGATGGCAGTACAGGCTGCAGCGCATTTTCCAGCAGAGATAAACCCCCCCAAATGATGGTGTGACCTACCACAAAACACCACACGTATGGTGGGCTTCAGAGAGAAGGGACGAAAATGATAGCCACACTCAGCTTTCCTTTTCCCAAGAAAAAGGGAAAAGGCACTGGGCTCGGAAGGGTGCACATCCTGGTGTAGGTGCCCCATGCCCACCTTTCCCACTGCCTTCTCCTTCCTCCGTGCCCTTCTCCAACACTCCCTGGCCACAGGTGGGGCAGCCTCCTCCAGAGCCACCACCATCTGGAGCTGACTTCCCTTCCCCTCCCTCCCTCCTCACCGACTTCCCATCTACTTTCAAATCAAATGTGAAGATATAGATTTCCTTCCATGCCCACAGGACTTGTTTTTTCCATCCCTTCAAGAGAATTCATTTTTAAACTCTACAGGCATGGCTGCCTTCTCAGCGTTTCAGAACAGAGCAGCTTTGGAAGATGCTGCTTTATGAAGGTTCATTCAGGTAGACTTTAACCTCACAGACAAACTCATTTTTTCAAACAAGTTAACCAGCCCTGGTAGAAAACTTGCAAGAAAACTAATATGATGGAAGTTGACTTTAAAAGATAAAGTGACTGGTCTTAAATCGCACTGTACTGAAATATGATTTGAAGGCCACAATGAAAACCAGCTGGAAGCCATGTGTAAAATATAATAGTACATGCCTACAGGGAAGGAAGTGAGATATTGAATGATTAAGTTTAGGAGAGTATATAATGTAGTGTATCATTACGGGAGTGATCAGGATTACTTGTAATATGCTAAGGGTTTGTGGTCTTTCTAAAATCCAAAGCCAAGAATTATTGGGGGGAAGGGATCACTGAACTGTTTTACATGTATCCGCTCCCCACGACTTGGGATGCTCCCGAAGGAGAAACCTGACTTCGGCAGACTGGGACAGCCACGTTCCCACAGAAAAGAGAGGTGAGCGAACCCAAACTGAATGATGAACGTCATGTAATTGCAGTCTGTGTCTGCACTGTATTTAATTTTGGCTGGATTCACTATCCCACTGATGTTTGTTTCCATTTCCACCCACTTTCTAGCTAGAACTAGACACGTGAAAATGGTGAGTCGCTAAGGGGAGTCAAGCCAGATGCTTAAGTGGGGTACACGCACACGCTTGGGCAGCAACTGAAGGCAGGCACCGGCTGACAACACTTGCTCCGTGAAACGCCACCTTTTGTTGCCTGAACAGCCATTGCAGCAGATTAGAAACAGGAACTGCATTTCTATGGGAAAACCCCAAGCTCTTTTGTTTCCTAGTGTGTTTCTGCTCTTCCCTTTGCAAACAGGACTAGTCATGTGAGCTCCTTCCGACGGGTTTTGCTGAGATGATGAGGTGCCCCTTACTATGAGAAACACCAAAAACGTTACATTCTTGGAAGGCAAGTCTGTGCATTTGCAACAGAGACTGCCCTTGTTGAACAGATGCTGCCTTCCTCTGTGCACAGACAGAGCGAGACCAGCAGGTACCTCAAGTGGCATGTCCTGGCCCGTACCAATGCTCATAACCCAAACACACAAGGAAAATTTTAATGGATTGGCCTTCTCTTCACCAGGGGAGTTTTAAATTGGGTATTAGGAAAAATTTCTTCACTAGAAGGGTTAACAAGCACTGGAACAGGCTGCACAGGGAAGTGGTTGAGTCGCCATCCCTGGAGGTATTTAAAAGTCATGTAAATGTGGCACTTAGGGACATGGTTTAGTGGTGGACTTGGCAGTGTTAGGTTTATGGTTGGACTTAAAGGTCTTTTCCCACCTAAATGATTCTATGATTCTGTTCTCCACAGTGTGGATGGGTCTCACCTTTTAGCTTTCCTTCACATTTACATTGCTGTCATAGCCAGCCATAACACTGTATCACACCAAGAAATTTTATGCCAAAGAGACCAAGTTTTAAGCCTGCTTAAGGAGCCCAAAATAAAAGCCAGAGAGAATGCACACTATCTATTCAAACAAACAGCCTTACACTCCCTACCCCCAGTCTCTCCTTCTTCATATACAGAAATGTGCAAGAAGAGAACAGAGCAAGGTGCTGCCATAAAGAGGCTTGCACCCTGACAGCCTCCCAGTCCGGGGCTTGCAGGGGTAAGAGCATTAATTAGACACAATCACTGTGCCAAGACACTTTACAGGTTTCCTTGGAATGTCTGTACAAGAAACCGTAGCAGAAGTTACAATTTGCACCTGTGTTCATTTCTTTCCTCTTAAAAATGTGGTTGTTAGACTAGTCTTTTTTTTTTTTTTTCCTTGCAAAAATACATTCATTTGGGTAAACACTGCACCACTAGTCGCAGCTCCAAATGAAGTATTTTCTTTGGGCTCATTCTCACAGTGGTGATTTCACACCTTGACACCATAAAGCTGTGTTAAAGACTGTGGTTTAGTTTCCTTGCTTTTCTTGGATTATACAGTATCCTAAGGTCAAAACTCAGGAAAATCCAAAACTGTTATTAAAAAAGAAAAAGTATCTATGAAGTGATGACAAATTGCAGACTACAGGTGTTAGATTACATTTTGACTCCAGGCAGGTTTAATATACTTCAGTTTCCTTTTACAATTGCCCTTAGCAGGTACTGTTATCGGTAAGGGATTTAAAAAAATATATGGTATTCAATAAAAGAAGACCGTGTCAAAAGAAATCAATATGAGCGTGCAAAATGGTAGGAAGTCTGACATGGATAAATATGTTCACTTTCACCTAACTTCAGACTGAGCTTCTTTTAATTTTGTAGCTCAAATGCTAGCTGCACATCCTGTGCATCTTCCAATGCAGCTCAGTAATTGCTTCACAAGAGTAAACACCATCATTAGAGATAATTATAATACATGTTTGTGATATGATGTACCCTGTCTCATGCAAGCCAGACCAAATCAGCCAACCAGAGCTGGTGGCTACAACAACTTGTAAACCAGCAGCCCTAGGTCCTACTCAGCTGCAAAGTCAAAGCAGTCACATCGTAAAAAATTCCCCCGAATATTCAGGGCTTCTCTATCACCCTTCATCTGCTACTGACCACCACTGGAGCCAGAATATTAGATCAGACCTAAACCTCTCAGCTCTGAGGTACGAGTCACTCTCTGAGCCACGCAAAAGGGGAGTCAGAGAGAACCGTGAGGAGAGAAACGAGTTCCACAGGGAACCCGAAGTCAAAGGCAAGTTTGGTTTCCAGGCTGGAATGTGAGCTGGTTGAAGTGATTCATTTCAACATCTTTGGAGCACACTCGCCACATGCTTCGCTTTGCTTTACAGCGGTTGCCTTGCTTAAGGGCAGGAAATAGGCAGTGATCTGAAAACATGGCAAGACACTGAACAAACACCCAGTCTCTGAAATAGTGGCCCCACACTGCAATTCTTCTCCAGGACCAAACTGTCAAAAGTGGTCAAAAAGGTAACAAAAAAAAACAGCAGGAAGAAAGAAATAATCAAAAAATAACTAAACTTTCAGTTGTGCATTGCTTTTGCCATCCTACGCAAAGTGATGAGCGTAAGCATTAGCAAAACACAATTAATCTTGACTTGAAGGCGGGGAGAAGGTATCGTGTCCATCCACCCCCCCAGCACACACTGCTCCCATTAATGCTAACAGGAGCTTAGCATGCATCAAAGAGTAAATACATCACAAAACATTTTTAAGAGCTATCATCACTGGAGATAAAATATAAATTACAGCCTGATTACACTGCGCTGCTAAGAGGCTACATGTGCAGCGTAGCTTGCAGTGACAACTGGAGATGACCAGATAACTTTTGGACAGGTCTAAGGTTACTGAAAAACATCTGTGTAGAGGACTTTTTCCTTGTCTTTGCTTTCCTTTCAAGAAGCCGTGGCACTGCTGTCTGCACAGTTGTTTGAAGAATGTTTACAAATCAGCTTGACAAAGAGAAAAAAAAATTCTGCCATCACTTGACCACAATCATGATCTTATTCTTCAGTAATGCATGGTTTATTTCCCTTTCCTGATCTCTGTTAATAGACAGCACGTGCCTACACAATAGCCACTATTTTGTCTGTATAATGTTAAAAAAATAAATCACAAAACTCTGACAATGCAGAGCGGTGTCCCGGTGTTTCCTGGGGTAACTGTTCTCCCTTGAACGCTAACTCAACTCTTCCCACAAAAGCACAGGCACAACTTTCATTGCTGCGCAAGTGCCTGAGAACTGGCTGATTTTATGGGGTAGCATAAATGAGCTCATGCTGATGAACGCTAGTGGATTAGCTCCGAATTTCCCATCTTGGGCTGGTTTAAGCCAGATTCTTAGGTTTACTGCGTAGTAACTGTGGCCGGCAGTGGATATCCCTTTCTCGAATACCTAGCTGCAGCCTGGGAGGGTTGTCAACAACTACCATTCAACCCACAGGTGGAGCCGGCACGTACCTACTGTATAAATATGCAACAGGCCAGACTCATTCCGGCTTCTGCTGGCACAAACCAGTGTGCTGGTGACAGAGGCCGATGCGGCAGGAAGCGTTGCACAACGCCACTGCAGACTCTCTCCTGAAGGCATCGGTGATGGATGGCTCCATTGTCTGGGGATGGGGCACGGCCAGCACAGCTGGCATGGGGGCTGGCTTGCTGCATCCCCCGGCAGGCAGGCAGGACTCTGCTGGCCTCGAAGAAGCCATGCAAGCCTCTCTTGCCTGTAACCTGCAGGAACAAGGCAGCCTACCCCTACAAGGGGAAAAGCAATAGCGCCATAAATGTTCGTGCTGCCCTTCTGCATGGTGATGCTAACTGGAGTCCCACTCAAGTGGGAATTTCAACATCTGTGTGCACATCAAGGATCACAAAACCTTCCAGTTAACACTTACCTTCTTCAAAACGAGACCATGAGCTTTGTGGGCCTCTGACTTGCCTCTTCCATGCTTTCTCTTGCAGCCCTAGAAAGGCTCTCTGGGGTGCTATGGCATGCAGAGTCCTGCTTGGCAGTTTCCAAATAGAGCCTGAGCTTGGTTGTGGCTGGAAGGAGGGTCTGTCAAAGATTTTGGGCCGATTCTGAGTTTTCCCATCCCAACCCTGCTAATCCTAATGAGGAGCTGGCAGAATGCCACAGGAACTAAGGAAGCAACAAAAGGCTTTTTGGTTTGCTTTTCTGCAGACAAAATACTTCTGGTATCCTCTATATTTTCTTGTTTAACTAACACTACACATGTTCTCCTTTTCTTTCGAAAATTCAGAAGAGTATTTGTGGGCAGTGTGAGCAAGATCTTCCCTGAGAAGCCCCAACCTAGAGCCATGCTTAAGGTCAAGCTCTAAACCCCTAACTATGGTGGCATGAATGGCGCCACTATAATCATGTTGTTTTCCAGTCACTCAGATCAGGAGTAGGCACTGCATTATTTCAGGAAGGGTATGTTTGGATTAGACACTGGATTCGGGGGGGGTGGTGGTGGGGTAATTATTTGTCCCATCAAACTGTTTTAGGTCCTTACAGATGGCTATTTGGGGTTCCAGGAATACCCAACTGTACTGCTAATTTTTACAATGGGGGCAGTTAGAAGTCAGGAGAACCTGACTGTTATGGTTAGTGAAAATAGTAGATTTGTGCTGATAAAACACTACTCAGCATGTTTTTTGCTTTCTAGACGTAACCACCAATGCACTTAATAACAGGACTTGAGCAAACTATACTGTGTGAATCAAACACATAAAAGTATAAATAATCCTTTTTTTAGAAAGCAAGTCTTAAAAAGTGCATTATAATCAACTACCATGGTAAAAAGCAAAATATCCAGCATTACCACACACGCAACTGGCATAATGTGCTTTATTATACCCTTAGCTTGAAAATGGGTAAATAAAAATCAAATGGCCAAAGTACAGTCTCCCTCACAGATTAGGGCACTGAGGACAGGAGGCCTCAGAGAATTAGATCTGAAATCCTTTGTTTTCCTCATTACTCTCTGGAAAAGGTGGGCATGTCCGGAAAACCAAGGAAGTTATGCTGGTGTTACTGCTCTCCGTGTCTCACTGCTGTGACCTGTACCTATTTTACAGATTCTGGATGCTGGAAGAAAAAGGCTTTATAGAAAGTAAACAGCACCTGCAGTTTATATTCACAGTACTAGAAAATATTCAGGTTGGGGAAAAAAGGGTTCTTTTTTAATAAAATGGTTTAATATATGGCCAGGGAGGCAGTATCAGGACAAAGCAGAGGATGCCACTATTATGGCCCTGGGATCCATCCCTGGCTTTGCCGCTGCCTGCTGCAGGGAGCTCTGTGGGCCGCTCAGTCTGTGGCTGGCTACACACACATAATCGCAGGGGTGAGCTCACATGTAACACAAGCCTGCAGCTAGTGTAGGTCTGTGTGCAAGGGGCCCCAGGCTTTTGCTAGAAATGCAAAACACCGTTCTTTGCTTCATTAAGATTAGAATTGTGGGGCATTTTTCAGTCAAAAATCTTTCTTTTGGTCAAAAATGTCATCTGAGTGACATCAAAGTATTGCCTAAATAAATTCTACTTTGCCAAGCTGTTTGCCTGGGGCGTCAAGGGGGGGGCGGATAGTCTGACAAAGTTCAAGAAGTTGTTTAGGCATTTTTCATTTAGGCATATTCTGGTTGCTTTTATTCAGAACAACTTTTGCTCTTCAAATCCTTCCCATTTTTCTTTAAAGCATGATGTTGCTCTAAACTGCCACAAACCTTTTTTTTTTTAACTGAAAAAAATAATTTAAAAAGCATCAACATTTTTTTTTCTTTCAGTATTTCAGAAATGTCAGCAACCCCTTAAACTCAGCTCAAGCACTTCTATAGCTCCAGGGTATACCACCCAAGGAACAGAAGCTCATAGCCATCTATCTACCCACCTAACTCCTTCACCATCATATTTACAAAGGGTTGTACTGATGGGAGCTCTGAAAGAATGAAATGTAATGCAGCTTATAAAAGGAGATGGATGTGAATCTTTCCTATCTCAAAATCCAATAAAGCTTATGATTTTTATTGCATGTGGGAGTCCTTTGGTCTATGTAATACTGATTAGCAGCTTGGCCAGTAAGTCTGATAAAACCAGAAAGTACTTTCGAATATATTCTGGCCAGACACACCTGGGAGTGAAGCGTGCGTGGTGCAGCTGATGGCCCCAGGGGCACCCACGTACCTTGGGATTTCTTCCTTGGTTCTGTTCCATCTCGCCATGGTTTTATTCCATTCTCTCTAGAAAGAATGATGCCAAGCCTCTCTTATCCTTGAATCTTCCCAGAAAGGAGGCATCATCTCAAAACTATTCCCCCTCACCTTTCCAACACACATGAACCCGCAAAATTTACAACCTGCTTCAGTCAGGGCTCCAGACTGGACTTTAATGGATCCCAAAAAGAGCAATTGTTGATCTCATTTACACAAGGGAACACCAGGAATAACATTACTCCAAGTCAGCAATGCTTCCCTGGTGCTAATCAGGCCATTAAAAAGGCATAGGCAGTTTGTTTGACGCAGAGGGACAAAGACAACCACAGAAATTAATCAAAACCAGGGAAAAATTAGAGATTAAAAGTAATAATACTCTTTTCAGCAAACCACAGTCTGAATGCATGATAAGTGGCTAAAAGACACAATCACTGCAAGATCTAGAGACAAAAAAATGTCTCCTGACTGAATGAAATGTAAATTAAACTCACTCTAGTACAGAAGCATTTCCTTCACAGGGCAGTACTCACTGCCATTGGGAAATCCAGACCCATTTGCTGCCACAGCTGACCCTCCCTGATCTCGCTTAAGGAAAACGCACATGCTCAAAGTCAACAGTTGGAGGGAAAGGAAGAAAAACCCAAACACGGCAGACTTGCTAGAAGAAATTTCCATGGAGGTTCCCTCTCCAAACAAGCAGATGGTTTCCAGTTAGCCAGGGTCAGGGACTGCCCGTGTGGTTTCCTGCCTGCTTGCCTTTGTAGCTTATCTAGATCTCATCAAGATACACAGTCCAAAAAAATTAGAATGGCTAAATACAGAAATTAGGGAAACTAAATACAAATGAGCCTTCATTTGCACTTGTGCAGACAAGCAGGGGAATCTGTGGCAGCGGGTGGGATGAATGCAGCGGTGCAGACGCCTCGGCCGGGGCAGCCACACTGGGCTGCAGCACATCTCATCTGCAGAGGCCAGGTCAGGTCTTGTTAATGCCACGGTGCCTGCACAGACAACAAAGCCGTGCCTAACTCTATCCAAAACACTCTGGAAAACAGCTCTCAGCTGCTTTGAAAACACCCCTACCATCAGTTTACAACCCTGCCTGCTTTAGCTGTGCTACTTGCAAAGCTCCGGGCAGACACTGGCTCCTGCAATGCTGTCCATGGGAGCAAAGCAAAAATCCGACCAGGAATGTATGCACAATCTACCATATGGAAAGGGCATTCTCAAATTAAACCCTGAAACCCAGATGAGATCTGAGCGAAGGACAGTTTCACTTAAAGGAAATCTCTGAGGTCAACCAGCAATTAACTGAAAGGTTCTGATTGAATACGCTATTGACTGCGCTCACATCAGACAGCTTCCTGTTTATTATACCTTATGGGCTGTCTAGGTGCCAAGACATTAAACTGTCAATAATCTATTAATACTAAACAGCTCCTCCCCCCTTACTCCCCCATGCAAATACTCTTAGGCTAAGAAACTGCACTAAAAAGATGGAAATTTTTGAAGTGAGATGGAAATGAGCTTTTTAGGGTATTTCTTTGCTTAGTTCCAGCTGAAAGTACAGCAACATTCATAAACAATATAACACACAGTCTATAACTACATGGAAAAAATTGTGTTAAAAAAAATCAGACATGATTGAGACCATATCCTGAAATCTGGCTTTCTTTTCCAAGCCATCTTTAAACAGTCTAAGTTAAATTTAATTAACAATTTACAACAAGGAGAGAGAAGTTATTTAAAGAGAGGCCTACAGGTCCGTAACATTCAGTGTCTGGGAAACAGTTGTATATAAAAAAAAAGTTTTAATGAATTTAATAGAGAAAAGCACTTTAATTAAATGCTGTCAAAGAGGATTGTATTAATGACTGCACACAAAGGAATTTAAAGCAAGCCAAGTATATTTAGCAAATAGGAAGTAGGCTTTCAGAGACTGCAACTATTTATGTTTCTGCCATTGCAATGCATCTAGGAGATCGCATTGCCAATTGAAAGCAGTTATGTTATTAGATATGATTTTATTTATTATGGATTATTAAAATTTTAAATGCTGCAGGGAATACGTTTATTTCACTTCTAAAATGAAAGAACGAAGACATTTCCTGCTTGTTCAGTAAGAGGAAAAATAGAAGAGGAAATAAATAATAAATAATAATAATAATAACTTAGCACTTAACTAGTAAAGTGCTGTCCAGACAGATCTTTTTATGGGTCTTGTTGAGTCCTGGAATTTTAGCGTGTCTCCTTCTTTCTGCTACAACTGGATGAATTCACAGTTGCTACCGCAGCTTCCCTCAACACAGCACGGGAAGAGGAGCCAGCTCTTCTCGTGGGCAGGATACAAATCCTCGTTGTATCCTGTGGTAGCACAAGGGACTTCTGCGATACTCTGCATGTTTCAAATTTAAAAATTAACAAAATCCCAAGAAGTAAAAAGAAATCTAGGTTGTCAAGCTTTTTGCAAGCAAGATTGAGAAGACTGAGGTTTTCCAGACCTAACCAAGAGGCTTAGTCACACAACTCTCATAAAAGCCCCTAACAGCTATGGGTCTGCATTGAGACTTTTTGCAGAATGTACTTGTCTTCCTCAACATCCATGTGAGGGGACTTGTGGCAGGAAGGAAGGGGGCTCTTCATAATCCTCCCTGCCCATGTGCCTTGGATTCAAGTGCAGCACATCAAATGGGCATGGCCTAATAAGAGCATAATGTAGAGATCCAAACCATAAATTTGAAAAAAAGCAACTAGAAAATTCAAGGGTGTCAACATTATTTTGTACTATGACAGTACAAATAGAACTAAATTTAGTCCAAACTGGAAACCGAGGAATGTATTTTGACACAAAGTTAATGAGATGGCTGAGTTTGTAATATCCAGGATACGTTCTGTGATTTACCACATCCTTTTTGCCATATGTAATGGTACGAGGTTAATAATGATTTTAGATGTTTCAAACTTCTGAATGCTCCAGAGGCACCTTGTACGTGCTTGTATTCCTTGGTTTCTGAACACCAAGTCCTTTTTAAGTTAGGCACCACGATGTGAGTTAGTCCCAAATTACTGGTTTTAAAATGTATTTATTTGTACTTAAGTATAAGATTTTTACCTTTGTAATTTGAAACATGAAGAATTGAATAGAACCAGGGGAAAAGGCATTGCAAAGGAGGCACAAGGGGATACCTACTTCCTTTCACAATGTGAGTAGCATCATAAATGGTGAAGTTCAATTTTCTAAATACATTATCTGATTTTTGTTTAAGACTTTAATAAAAGTCATGTGTGATGTGTGTTGAGAATGTAGCCTTTGTTGTTCCACAGCTAGGGATCTTGCAAACAGCTTCGCTTTGTCTGTGCCAAGATATTTTGGAATATTCTTTGAAACACTCTAAGCATAGATGACTGTGAGAAAAAATATGTGCTACTGTACTTCTGGATACTCGATGTGTGAGAATAGTGCATACACACAAAAACATCTCTTGTTTCAATATGCAATTCCCGTAAAAGTCCATACAAACATGGAACAACATACACAGCATACTAACCCTGAAAAAGCCATATCCCTGCACATATTACAGTCTCTTCGGTATTTCCAACCATTCATAAAAAAAAAAAAAAAAAAAAAAAAAGTCCATACCAATGAATTTCTGAAAAGACTGGCCTGGGGTAGGGAGACTGAGCGTCTATGTCCTGCTCCGTCATAGCCTAACTCCCAGCACTGCCCAGAAGCTCACGATTTCCTTGGGGGATGCTGTGCAACACAGGATGAAGAGCAGCTTGCTCACTCTCAGAGATCTTTGGGGGACAAGCAGTGAGTGTGCTCTGGTAGCACAATACAATCTTGTTTCCCTCCCCATGTAATTTTTACAATTGCCTATCTGCACAGAAAGGCCAGCTGCAATGATCCAGGGCTCTAACTTTATCCTAAGATTGCTGCAAGGAGCCCGAGAATAAAATGTTTTATATGGCCAGTAGCCTATAAACATTTACACATCTCTAAAGCCTGATATTATCATTTATGTACAAGTATGAGGGACAAGGAGTATTTAGGGAGCATTAAAATCAAATTAAAAGAGCAATATTTTTAACTGCAAAAATTTTCAAACGTAAATGGAACAGAGGCTCATCTAGTGGCTTTTCAGACTTCAAGATTTGCCTGCTGCCAGCCGGCAAGCTTCAAAGGTTATGTGAATTTAAAGAGCTTTATTTAGTAATCTTGCTCTAGATGTTTGCTCATCCTCAACCTACTACGACTCCCGACAATGTTGGCAGCTTTGCATTTACAAGAGGGCCAGAACTGGAAGAAATGAGGGCTAAATCCAGTCAAATTGTGTGTGAAAGGCAAAAGGGTGAGACAACAGGGGCCAGAGCTACAGTGATGTCATTTGCTAAAAAGATGACCTGTCAGAGCAACATCAACGCAAACCACCGCCCTGATGATTACTGCCAAGTCTCCACAGTGCTAAATCTGCACGTTCAGATTTTAAGTGAAGTTTCTGCCTGGAGCATCCCCCCACGGGAGCCTGGGCAGCCTGAGCAGAGCTGCTCTGGGGCAGCCTCACCCAAGCTGCCATCTGGGCAGAACTGCCTCTGCCTCAAACAGGGCAGCACATCCTGCATGACAGCACACGCGTCCTCAGCTCCAGGAACTGCCTTTACCTCTGCTGCGGTGTCGGTACCCTTGCAGTCATCTTCATTGAAAGAAGCTGGTGAAGAAAACCACCAGCCGTGCTCTCAGGGCTCTCTCGCTTAAGAGTCCCATCTCATCTCTGCCCTGTTGTTGGTTGGTCCTGGACTAAATGAAAGCTGTCTGGGAGCAGGTGGCACTGAGGTGGCCTCATGGTTCCAGGAGTCTGAACAAATATGGAAAGGATGTACTACTTCAACAAGACGAAACTTACCACCTCATTAAAACCCAAAACTATCCACTTTACTCGATCTCCCATTTCTAGGGTTAAATGGAATACTACACCACCTAAATTAATTTCAGAACAGAAGCAGTTTTACTTTAATTGCAAGTACAGTCCCCCCTATCATTTCAAGGGGAATTGCAGGCTTAAAGTTAATAAAAATCAGCAGCATTTTTCAGCCACATTAGATACCCACACTAAACAGAAACAGCTGATAAGGCACAGTAGGCAGGTTTGGCTATAGCAGTCAAAACTCAGCGGCTTTCCACTCCGATTGTGATAACTATCAATCACAAGAAGCTCTATCGGACACCTCAGAGTCGAAAGTAAGGGGTTCATTGCCTGATATGAGCTTCTGTTGCCTTTGTCAAACCTCATGTAAAGCTCCTGAGCTACAGTGGCCCTTCAGGAAAATGGTGTCCACCAAAAGGATGGAAAACCAGAGCGCACAGTCACAGCTTTTGTTCCAAAACACAGCATGTCTGGCTGCAGGGCACGGGTACCAAAGCAGTATGAGAAAGCAATTCAGAAGTGGAAGCCTTCTGAGAGTTTTGCATGTACTGCTTTCTTCGAAGTAAGAGAGTCCCTCAGCCACACTCAAAAGCAGACATACACACAACAGAGGTAAATGCAGAGTAAATGGTATTTGCAATATATTTTGCCTTCAGCTTTCATACTGCACAGAAGTAGAAGTTACACAGTTTGAGATTTTTTTCAGTGGTTTTTGAATGGTTTAGATTGAAAGGAGATACTGGAATTGACTCTTATTCTTATGAGATAGAGAATGGAACTCCAGATAATGTAACAACTGATGGTCTTCCTCCACTCACAAAATTCACAGATCCCATTCTGACATGTATTTCCCCCTGTAGTTCTAAACCAAAGACAAAATAAATACCCCAACTGCAACCCACCCAAACCAAAGCTCTGAGTTTTTTGAGTGGAATGAATAAACCTGTGACACAAACATCTCTAAAAGTCCATCTGGGCTTGTTGAGTACAAGTTGTCTCAAGAGCCTTGACCATCCTTGTCTGAGCAGACATCACATCCAGCCATGGAACAAGGAGCTGGGGGAATCAAAAAGCAGTGAGTACCCATCTATGGCCTATCTTTTGGGTGCAGAGAAATGATCAAAAAGCAAAACTATCAGGGTGCAGACATTACGAATGAATCACAGGGCACACCATTCCCACAAAAAACTTTGTCTAGATAAAAGAGTAAGCACCGAAGTCAGAGAGCTAGCATGGTTTGGGAGAGTAGTTTTTGTCCAAGTCTCCCAGACAACTCAGTCCTGATTTCCAATATGCAAAATTCCCTGCTGTAACCCACAGAAACATGGCAAAAATGCACTGTGCACATCATCCTATAGATCATTAAGCACAACATGTTCCCCTATGGAATAACACACTTATGCTTCACTATGGTTGCCTAAGTATTATTAATTAATATTATTTTTTAAGAAAAGAAATTTTAAGTCTCACTGTTTTTTCCATCTGCATACTATGCATTATGTGACCCATGAACTCTAAGACATTGTTTATCATCAGATATTTCATTAGGAAGCACTACTGTGGTGCTCATTCCCCTCTTTATTACTTCTAGAAAGAGAATATGAAATTAGTTTCATTGGATTGCCATCGCCACTTGCCTTGACCCATTTTTACGAGGGCTCCATGTTCTGCTGTTTTGTATTTCATTGTCATTTGTAAAATATTTGTTCCCTTCCATCCCTCACAAAATGACAAAATTAGTATTTCATTTACTTCTGTGGTATGTTATTTTCCGCATATTTAAAGAGAGACCACAATGTTTGCAGTGAACACACAATACAAAAGAGCTTTCCTACAGCTTTCTGCTATGCCTTCTTTTATTTACTAATGTTCCTCCATGATTTATGATCTGAACTATTACAAATTGTCAGATTTGTCTAAATCAAAGCTTCTGAGAAAAAAAGGGCGGAGGGATGTCATTTTAAAAAAAGTGACAAAAGTAACAGTGTATCAGAAAGCATGTGAAAACCATTCCTGTTTCTTTAAAGTCAACATTTGACTGCTCTTAAATCAATATGTATCTACCAGCTTCAGCAGATCTGTCTGTCAGTTTATGCAGAAAATGAAAGGCAAGGTTTCCCTCCTCTCTGAATAGTAGGTACTTCGCTGCAGTGGTGGCTCATTACTCCAGAGAACTGGCTTATCCACCCCAACACTCCAGAGACAACAGCTTGATTCATCGTTTTCCCAACTGAGTCAGGTTTCTCTGCCCCAGCAATTAGCAATGAATTAGCACTATATTAAAGTGCCAGGCAAGATGGTTATTCTCTGGAGTGGTCACCTTGGACACAGTAGACGAAGAGTGGGAGAAGGGAGGGAAATTAGATTTACTGTGTCCCAGCATGTCTGTAACAAACACTGAATCCCTGGTTGGCAATGGGAAGCGGTTGTAGGCACTTCTCAACATTAACACTCCAATGCCAGTGAACAGACCGGGAACGGTGGGACTTAGCGAGGAATGGAAAGTAAGACAAGGTACCCTCACCTCTGCTGAGCAGAAAGCTACACACAGAAGCATGAGGACTGCTTGCTGCAAAGTGACTACTTTGCATACAGTCTGTCCAACAGATCTACCTAAGAGCCAGGCCAGGCCAGATCAAAGGTCCAGCCAGCATCCCACATCTGATGGTGGTGGAAGAGGATGAGAACAGGGCAGAAATATAGTAATGCCTTCGGGCATACCCTCCCACCCTCCAGGAACCTGTGGCTCAGGCACTCTGTAAGTCAGAGGTAGTATCCTTGTGGTAACCAGCTAGCAACATTACCACACAGGTCTATTCCTTAGTCCTACAGCAGCACTTTGTTATTACACCACATTGCATAGAATGGGAGGGAGAAAGAGCCACTTAGTGCACACCTGAATTGCCTTAAAAACCAAGCAAGTGGCTGTGGCGAGCTCAGCCTGCATGCACAGCAACGTGTAGGTGTAGCATGGATGTTCTGCAACCAGCATGTGAAGGAAAATCCACACTCTGGCACGTCCATATGGTCACACCCAATGCTGCCAGAGAACACAGCCATGTCACAGAGCTCCACAGGGCTCACATTTTATGACTCCTCAGCACAATAACAAATAAATCAAGTGTGCAGAGCGGAATTTCTTGTGCACTGAGCTTCCACTATAGACATTTTTCATTTCAGAAACAGGAAAATATTTGATTGAATGGATTAATATATGGCTGATGGGAAAAATCTAATGGAAGAGAGAAAAAATGAAAATGTTTCTTTTTAAAGCCCTAAACCTAAAGCTAAACAGTGAGGTACAGACTAGTAATACAAAACAGAGGCCAAGAACCTGCCACAAAAGAAACAACAATCCCTTAAATATCAAGAGCCAAGTTGTATCCAGCTGATCTTCTACAGCACCACCACAACTGCCCCACTGCACGCATCCTGCCATTAGAGGACAGAAACCATACTGGCCTTGGGGTGATTCCCTCACCAAAGGTGTGCCCACCCCTGTAATCAGCAAGTGAACTACACAAGACCTACCACAATGAAACCTTTGCCATTTCCAAGAAGCCATACCAGGGAAAAGGCTGAAATTTAGCTATCCATTATCTTTTGCCTGGTCCTGCCTCTTGTGATGATAGCAAAGATTTTCTTCCAGTCCTGCAGTCTGACAGAGGGGCGTCCCCAGCCCACAGAGGGCTCGATCGTGGTGGCAGGGAGCTCTGGCAGCAGCATGGTGCAGCCTGTTTTCAGGCTCTCCCAGTCTCACAGCTGGAGGAGCAGGAGCCTCAAGCATCAGACACAAGTTACCGTACACACGTCAAATCCATCAGAGCAGAGAGAAAGATGGGGTGGGTGGAGAGAGAGCAGAAGTAAGAGCCTCCTGCCTGCTTCAGTGTTACAGTACTGCACCTGCAGTTATTCACAGTGCTACTACTTGTATCTTCTTCAAAGGACTGTCATCCTGACATCAAGGCTGCAGGTAAGGGCTTGACTTACAGTGCACTTTTCACTAGCAAAGCCTGCAAAGCAAAGTAGGTCAGTGACTGCAGCTCTTGGATGTTTCCACCCCCTGCTAAAATGCAGCCAGGCACCATGGCAGACAATCTGCACCCGCCACTGCTTTGAGAAGGAAATGAGAGTTGCTTTCCCACTTGACACTACAGGGGGAATTTCAGATAGGCAGAATGTAATTACTTGGCCTGGAGTTCGGCCAGGAGCGGGGCCCAAGACCCCTTACCCTTATGTAAAGTGTCACAAAATCTCCAATGACTGCAAGTGTGAGGACCTCAGCTTTATGTCTCTGGCTGCTGTCATTGATTCTTCATGGCTAATTACCTAATAGTGACCCTTGCAGCAAAGCCAAAAAGCAAACCTTGTGGCTTGAAACAATTCAAGTCCCAGAGACCAAAAACTACACAAAAATTGCTTGGTGCAGGGTATCTTTAGGCAGAAGGCAGCAGGTGGACAGCAAGTCTCCTGTGTCTTGCACTGGTAGCGTGCCACTCAGAAACCTACTGGGGTTTTTGGATGGGCAAACATAGCTTTAAAATGCAGCACCCCCAAAACACAAGCCTACTGTATCAACTGTATACCAGGGTCTCCAGAGTTTTGCTGGATGTAGTTGCCAGCTGGTTCCATTTATTTTTCTTCATTTTTCATATTTTGACTGTAATAAATAATTAATCCATGGCTTTGTAACTTGCTGACAAATACAAATGCATCACATTCCAATGCAGTGTAACATGTCACTCACAAGAGCCAACCTGCACAATGCAGAAAAGTGATGTGCAGAAGGCTTTGGAAAGTAGGCTAATCATCAAGGTCACCCACAAGAGCTCAGGGAAACTGCTTCTTCAAACTGTCCCTTAGAGCATATATTCCTACTTGCTGTGGGCATCAGACCTGGGTTAATATCTTCAAATCTACACAGGTCTAGTTGTCTTCCCACATGTTAGCTTGGCCCTTTACCCTTTTGTAGCTCCTTGCCTCCAAGATCCCACAAACTTTTGGGAACATGGAAGACAAAATGCAACGTTAATTATTCAGAGCACTTCCCCTGCTTTATAGCTCTGAGAATCCAAACCCCAGGAAACACATTTTTTCTTCCAGGCAAAGACCAAATGGAAAGCAAGGAGGAAGTTGGTAGCAGAAGAAACAAAGGAGACTGAACTAGGCAATAATTAATCTGAGTGAGACCAACATGTTTCAGAAAGGGCAGGACTACAGGACAGAAAAACCTCCTGCCTTTGGAAAAAGGTGACTAGATAGTTGGCAGCAGTGCTAGCAGCAGCAGAACAAGAGCAGTGACAAAGAATAGAGGCCGAATGCCAAGGTTCACAGCAAGAGTAGCAAAGCAGTACAAGCCGCCATCAAACAGCAACAGGGAGAGCAAAGGTGGGAGGAGGAACTGTGAGATTATCAGAGAGGAACACAGTATGGATGACTCTCTGAGAGTGGTCATGCAATGAGATCAGGTGAATGGCACTGAGTGCTAGTGGCAATCCAAAAGGATGGTCTGCTGTGGAAGGCATCACCTCAGCTTTTTAGCTTGAAAAAAACATCTCCTGAGCCTCTCTTGACTATCAGCTGATCTCTCGGTTTGTGACATGCATCACTAGTTATTAGGAATACACATAAGGCTGATTTTCTCTTCTGACTGAAGCTGAAACTGCAAAGATGAAAAATCTTGTAGTATTTTCACTTCATTTTCCCTATGCATATTTGTATTTATTTATTTCTCATTCTATTAAGACCTGAGACAAGGATAGAACAATGGTGCACAACCCAAAAATTCATACTAGTCACAAAGGTTGTAGAGGGGAGCAAAACAGTCCTGAGGAGGCTGTGAAATGAAGGCCTGTTCCCTGCAAAATACTCACCATGGTCATTTTAGAAGTTTCAGTGAAGTTGTTTCAGTGAACATATAAAAAAGCACTTCTCCATGTCACACTCTTCAAAACCCCTATGTTACCCATGCATGGACAAATTTCCTCTCCTACCCTCCTACTTTTCTTGAAGTGTTATCTGGCTCCTTTGAATGGCTGCAGCTGCCTGTTGGCCACCATTTGAGAGTGGGTTATCAGGGGTGCTCGGGTTCTGTGAGAAGGAGTAAGTGACCAAGTCCCCACTCCTATGTTGCTTCCTAAACAACCACACACTTCTTGCTGTTGCTGGGTAACACATTTGTACTCCTCTACATGTTGGCAGATTTAGACAGCTAAATTGTGTTTCAGGCACAACTACTGACACCAAGGGAGTTCCATAATATCACTACTACTGCCCTTGCTGTTATCAGTGGTATAGATTGTCACATCCCTTCTCTTCAACCACCAGCACAAACCTGCACACACTCACACATGTGTTGCAACATACACACAGTGAGCTCTGAACCTGAGAGCTGTGGCCTGCATGTGGCCCTACAGACAGATGAAAACTGGTGTGTGTCAACCTGCAAAGCAGAAGGAAGCTGGAACCAGTTGCTTCTCTCTGGCAGCTGTTCCCACCCCCGGACACCCTGAGAAGGAAGTCAGTGCTCTGACCTGCACGGGCTCAGGAGTGAGCTGGACAACGTGCTGCATACGCTCACTGTGGTGATGTCTGGACTCTTCCTCGTAGATCACATCCCTCTCATGCTGGGGAAGGTTCAGGAAGCGGCGAATGGTGCAGAGGTTCTCCCAAAGGGTGCGGTTTTCCGGACTTGGGTTTTCTTTCCAGCGAAGCAGCTCACACAGCCAGCCCTGCAACAGTAGGGTCAGCACAGTTAATTCACTGAGCACCAAGGAACCAGATGTGAGTGGAAGGTCAGCTAGACTTAAAGCTTTGTGCTGCAAGTTTCTCTGGTCTGATCTCACACAGAACACCCTGTAACCTCAGCTGCCCTTTGGTCTCAACAAACCCTTGATATATTATATTTCCTGCAAGTTGGAGAAACAGATACAACCAGCAGTGCTTAACAGGAACCAGGAAGCATACCATCTTGCTCCATGTCATAATCATACCATGTTTAAAATACTTGGATATAAATATTTTTCCTATAGACAGCCAGAGTTGAAATAAAGGTGCATCTCCACTTCCATTTCAAAGCCCCTTTATTTCTTCATCCAAGCAAGAGAAAAGGAGACATAACCCCTGAGACCCTCAAGCTAAGGGTTGCAGCTGCAGGATCAGAAATTCAACCACTACGGAAAGTGTTTAGAAGATACTATCAAGTGAAGATCTCTGATCTGCTGTCACTATGTTGCATTGACTCCCCCAGCTCTGAACCCCACTAAAATTTGACATTTTTAAATAAATAAATGGCCACTTATAAGATGCAACTTCACAGAAAGGGAATCCTCTAGTATTTAGCACAAAAGCAGCCAACAGGGCCCTGAAGAAGTTACTAGAGAGATCAAGATACTAGGTGGAAGTAATGCTAAACCCAACTACAGATCATAATAGTAGATTTTATTCCTGCTATGTTGTTTTAAGGTTAGTTTGAAATGCCTTCAAAAAGTTACCACTGTATGAAATCCTGTAGGACCTCTCCACAGGGGCTGAGAGCTCAGACTCCCAGAGAAGGAAGCACCAGCGCTTCAGGAAGAGGAAACCACTCTAAAACACAAAGCCAACCAGAGAGCACAACAGCAATAGCAGGTGAGGACAGCCCTGTGAGTGTTGAGTGTGTGTGGCGGTGACCCAGCATCCCTGGCACATTAACCAGGGATGGGGGCTGTTGCTGCACCTGCCCGGGGGGGAGGACACAGCCAGCCCCCTCCTGCCTGCCAGCAGCTGGCCCCACTTGGGGCTGGGGACAGCAACTCTCCTCCTGTGACTGCGCGCAGGAGACGCGATGCAAATGACAGAATATGAGAAGATAATGCTGAGGATGCTGTCAATGCGCCTTACTGACTCCTGTCAAAATATTTTACCTAGTAGCTTTATAACCCATCATTTTCGAGCTACAACTCAGCATTTTGACACCATTTTGACAGGCACCTTACAATACCTAAAAGATAGCTTGATCAATGTTAAAAATGTTCAGTATGAGAAGTAGCCAAAACTGTACTTTTCCGAACAGCAACTAGAGCAAGCTGAAGAGTCAGGTTCATTACCGGCCCACGTGGGGGTTTTTTGGTATTGCTTTTTTGTATAACAACTTGTAAGCCATTGACAACTTCTACTGTGCACTCTAAACCCCGTATATAATATCATAAGCTGTTGTTTGTCTTACTCTCCACTGTGTCTTCTGCCTTCACCCCCCCAAAAAAGGCAAGATTTGATTATCTCCGCTGCATCAGCCAAGACAGCAACACCAGCTGTTCTCATTGTGCAGCCTCTTCCTCACGGCCTACATGTTAATAACCTGATCATTCCATTTTCTCCTTCAACTGCCGGCTGCAGCACAGCGAAGAGACAAAAACCCAGGCCCATCTGCAGCAGCTGTAGGCACTGAACTGTGAAGCCACCAGGGATTTATAAACTAATCTGTAACACAACACTGCCTTGTTTTTACAAGTGAGAGGCCACATTTGTGCAGACCTGATCTTTTCTTGCAATAAACTAGGAGGGTTGGGGGGGTGGGGGCAAGGATGAAAACAAGATATCTAATCATTTACTTAGGGAAAAAAAAAAATCTGTATTATATTTTCAGAGTGCTTTGACTCGTATTTGGGTAATCTCTCAGCCAGGTGATGTCTGCATTTTAATGTGGTTTGGCCACATCCCTTGCCCTCAGTCATCTTCTTTCCCTTTCCTCCACTCAGAAATCCCCCAAAACTTTCTCTCTTTTAGAAAAAAGACAGGAAGAAAATCTCCCAGCTCCAGAGTGTTTTCTCAGGGGTTCCTCCATACAAAGGAAATAATTTTTGAAACAGAAAATAAACATCTGTAGAAAAAATAAGCTCCCATTTCTCCCTGTTTGCAGTGATCTGAATAAGTCTCCAACTGAACTCTTTCAAATGTTTCAAGCAGGTATGTTTAACATCTCCCAAGGGATTCTGTAGCATGAAGGCCAATGGTTTAACAGAAAATACACACAAAACCCCACAGCTGGTGGAGCAGGAGCCCCGTGCGGGGCAGGCCTTGGGGAAGATGGCTCCTGGGGCTTTCCCCGGGGCTGCGGGGTGCCGCGCGGTGCCCGGCTCTGGCCGAGCCCGGGGACAGCTCAGCGGGGCCACCTCCACTTCCCAGAGTTGGACCAGCTAGCCGGATGGCGACTGATGCATTTTGATTTATTTGTCCCGTTATAATCAGCACTCATTACAATCACTTAGAGCAACACTACAGGCCTCATTATGGACTAGGCACTTGCTGCCATTAGTCTTTAAGAAGGATAGCGCTCAATTTGCCTGGCAACATGCGAGGTCCTGACCTTGGAGCTATTAGGGAAAAGATTAGACTGCAGTGTGACCATGTGTGCAGACATGAGCAAACCAAATTAATTTCTGGCAAAGGGAGGCACCAGGCAAAGACCCTGCCATCCTGAGGACACCTGAGAACTTCTCCATTCCCCAAAGGAGATAAGCTAATGGCACGTTTAAAGGAGCCTGGTTCTGAAGGTGAAGCACATCCGTGGTATTTAGAGAGATATTAATCCAGTTTCCCCACAAAGTATTTGCTTGGCTGATCAGATTAAGGGATCTAGCCTTCAACAGCACACCCCCACCACAGCAGGCCCCAAGAAATCTGTGATACTTCACAGCCTCAGACATATTGCACCATGTGTACCCAGCTGCTACAATAATTAGCTTATGAATGTATCAGCTGGTTCTGTGATTTTTATAAATAATAACTAACCTACAGAGCAGAAAGATTTTCATGAGCCTAATATTAGCAAGAAATTGCAAGGTGCACCTAACTCTGAATTGTCATTGTGCTAAATGCCCTGTCTTCTCTCACGTTGTGCGGGACTGGATCTCCCCCAACGCCATTTATAAATATTTATTTTTGCATCGGCAACGGCAATGTATTTGTGGCAGCTTTCTTCACAACAGCCATTATTCACTCACCCCCACGCATACACACGCATACCCACTGTGTGCATGTGTACACTTATCTGCATCAAATCTGTCCTTTCATTGCTCTTTTCCTACCCTTCCCTTTATTTATTCAAGCATTCACTCTCTCACCCATCCATTCAAGACCCTATCTATCCATCTATAGATTATTAGGTGATAGCTTTGGCTAATATGTGAGAAAACACAGCGCTGCAGCTTACTCACACATTCTTTATGATGGCAAGTAACCGCCTTCCCCATGCACAGATGAAAAGTCTGCATCGGATTTTTTTAATTATTTATTTAAATAATCTTAGCACGCCATCCAAGAAAGTTTTGCAGTACCAGGCAAAAAAAAAAAGTGTAAATGTCAAATAAAACAGTGACAGATGACAGTATTCTCTATTGAATAGCACCGTTTCTTCGTGCATGTTCAATGAGAACTCATGAATTATTAATATGCAAATCTCCTTTTTCTGTTAAAAATCTCAACTTGGGGTTTTTTGGTTGCATTTTTTTTATTTTCTTTTATTTATTTCTTTGGGTCTGTGTATGTTACACAGAGCCTTCCAGGAGAATTATTTCATTTAAGACATGCTAACATACAGAAATTCTTGGAGCTACAGCCATTCACAGTGAATTTTCATCTATAGCTACATTTATTGGCATGAAGAAGGAAAAGTGGAGAAGGAGACACTATCTCACCACCTTTTCCCCCACTCATCCACAACATCTGAGCTCACTGCATTACAAGTAAATCCAACTTCTGCGAGCTTATTCTGAAAATCTAACAAATAACACATCCTTCCCCAGATCTGTGATACGCTGTTTCTCATCCTGACTCCCCTGCACATCCTAAGTCTTGCTCCACTGCACAGACAGCCCCCTTGAATGCCACAGAGTTACCAGGAGTTTGATATGTGCCAGTGTCAATATGGGTGGCAGAATCCAGCCCTTAATGTCAGCTTCTAAGGTTCTCAAATGGGAATGTCTTCCATTAAAAATAAGAGGAGGAAAAACAGCACAATTAAAGGATGCTTTTGGCTCTACAGTCAGGCACACCCAATGCTTGTGGTTACAAGGAATTCTGCTCAGAACTTCCTTCATTTCACCCCAAAACTTCTACAGGCATTGAGAATGCAGCCCAATTTAGCTCATTAAAGAGAGCTGCAGAGAAGTGCTGGCCTCTATTTTTGTTGTTCTCATGAGACAAGATAAACATTTTCTAAGCATTTTATTTGATAAAACAAATAATATCATATTAATGTCCTATTTTTAACCTCTCTCTCTGTCTCCTAATCAAATACATTTCCACATAGCTAAGCAAACAACAACAAAAATCTGCAGGAAGCCAGCCATTCCCATTGTGCTTTTATGCTGTTAAAGAAACAGTGTGCTTACTGCACCAAAGCATTAGCCTTGGCGCTCTCAAACCCCTGAGGGACAGTTAGCTGGTGCAGCAATTATGAGCCATGTTCTCTGTCACTTATCCTTGAGCCCTTTTTAGCAGCTTGTCCCTTTCACTTTTGCTAGACTTACCTTGGAGCAGGGGAGGCTGCTCCAGCAGACAGAGGTACAAGACTACAACAAGGTCAGGTTTTCCAGTGCTTAGTGAAGGTACGCACAAATATCCTGATGCCCAAAACTGCTTCCTGCAGATCTGCTGACTTGCAGTCAGCCAAGGACCAAATTTCTGATTCAGGACAAGAAAGCATGTGGGAAGAGTTCAGGCTCAGTTATGCTGGGGCTGCAGGCCAGCACTTACACGTCAAGTAGCCTCTCTACTGAAAGCCACTGCAGGAGGTGGCAGTTGGGTGTCCATGGTGACTTAGTCACAGGCAGCCTTTCTGCTCGGGCTGGACCACAAGGCACTTCAAGCCTGGATAAAACTGCAACTAAACTGACCTTGTGCTTCCCTGCACTTACATTGAAATTAATAATAATAATACAGTTAGCTTTCTGTGCTGACATTTTCTAGGGTCTCCAGTGAAAGCATGAGTAGGCAAATGAAGAGTTTTTAGTAAGAGTGATTCAGGAATAAATCTCAAAAATAAATGTAAAAGGCCATTTCCTCACCCACATCATCAGTGCAGAAAATGTCAACATATGTGACAAAAGGAAAAAAAAGCAGCAATGATTGACGCAAGTCTTGAAAGATTAGGAAAGAAATGCTGCATTCCCCAGGGAAAGCTCCCTTTCTGCATGGGATAGCAGGAGTCCTCTGGACAAACTTCCTCAGCTCCTCTTCCCTCTGCTCAGTTTGGGACTCTCTGCAGCGCGAAATGAGCCAGATAATATTCAGCTCTTGTTCCTTAGTCGCCAAACTCTCTTTCCATGAATCCAATAAGTGTCTATTAAAATAAATAAACCCCCTAATGATTCAAGATAACCTAATCAAGAAAGCTGAAATGGATAAAAGACTAACTGTAATGGAGAGTTCTGTCATGGCTTCAATGAATTCTTGATGAGGGCCGGGGGAGGGGGACTGAACCTGAGAAGCTTTACTTGGAGCATTTTGATACAGTTCAAGGTTAATCACTCAATAGCCTGAATTTTCTGAAATGCTCTGTACTTTTGCTCACCCAAAAATTCAGTGAGGGCCAGTTTCATGAGGGCCGGTTTCATGAGGGCCAGTTTCTCACTAGCCTTATAAAACACAAAGCAATACAAAAAAATGAATGAGGTACATGAGCCCTGACGCATCTTAGATTCATGGGAACACCACGTCTGCTTACAGCTCTTGGCCTCAGAGGGAAGGGCGCTGTGCACTGAGGATATTTCCAGCGTGCCAAGTTCAAACTAGCTTCTCCCCACACTGGAGAGGAAGTGTGGGCTTGTGGTTAGGGCAAGCAGCCCGCCATCAGCTCCCAGGTCTGCCAAGGACTTCCTGAGCAAAGCCCCAGCTCCACAACTGTCCCTGCTTCACTCAGCTGCCGAGAGGCTCATGCACTGCTGCGGATGCTGTCCTGAATGGGGGTCACACTGTGACTGCATATAGAAGTCTGCAAAAAATGAGCTAATGTCCAAAGGTACTTCAAAGAAATTTTAAGTTCAGTCAAGGAGAGAAATGTCTTTCTGTATTTCCTCCATATGTAACAAGAACATCAAAATATCAGTACAACAGATATGCCCCAGCTGTAGAGATTCACATCATCATAAAGGCACCAAGATGCTACAATAGTAAGAAGTGCCCTATATGCATACACTATATATGCTATGCATCTTCACCACCAGCTGTTTTTTCTAGCTGTTTTTCATCTTCACTGGAAGCTAATTAGTTTAAGGGCACAGAAAATACCTATTATAAGCTAAAAGGGGGAGAGAAGGCATCCCACCATATCAAATGAATACAAGGGAATATAACTGGGGAAGGAGAGAAGGAAGAAAAAAATAAGGGGTTTCTAGAGCTAACCCTGCCCCAGAGTGACACTGTTCATCCCTCTCACAGTACCTCTATTTTCTTCTCAGAGCATGGGCAGGAGGTGAGGGCATGGGCAGGTGGTCATGGTGCTGAGAACCATCTAGCATGAGAACCATCTAGCTGAGAACCATCTACTGAGGGGCCAGCACCCCCCTTGGCCAGAGAACAGGCTCCCAGACAATCCTGGCAATGAGGCAGGGATCTCAACACAAAAAGGAAGTCAGAGGAAAGACAAGGAACTGTCACAGTGATTTCCATCCATAGCCCTGGGTTTCTCTTAACCTGAAGGGCCTCAACTGAAGGGCTTTTCTGCCCCCAGCCTCCAACCCCTGAGGCAAGTTTATTTTTTGTTTGTTCATTTTTAAACAGGGCAAAGATAAGAACCAGAGACCAAGCTTTGCCAGCTTAACATTTTTTCAAATGTTGCTCCATGGGGGTCTCTCTTGCTTTACTGTGGTGCAACTGAAACAAATTCCAGTCCCTTGAGGAAGAATTTCAGTTTCAAGGGTTTACTTTTGTTTTCACTGGACTGGTGAAGGTCAAATCCTTCCATTTGCCCTGACTGGGGCAGATCCCCAGCACCATGTGCCCAGCTCCCCCATGCCAGCCCAGCCCGATTAAGGAGAGTCTCTTGCCCTGGCAGAACTGTGGGAAGTTTGGTCTCCATGTTCATACAAATTTTGTCTTCTCTCAGACTGTCAACAAGGGCTCCAGCCATCTATGCCCCCTATTTATTTTGATAGTGACTGTTTATTATAAACTATATTCCTAAACTTATTGCACACAGGCTAAAAAAATGTCTGCTGAGCAGAGCATAGCCTCTGCTGGGACTCTCACTAGCAGAGGTCAGAGGGGTGATACTGCTGCACAGTATTCCAGAAGTACTGGCACATGGTCACAGGGAAAGTAGTTTTCCTGAAGTCACACTGTAGAGCAGTTGTAGCACTGGATGTTGAAGCCATTTTCAAGACTGACAGTCCAAACCTGAAACAACCCAAGGTCAAAGTCTCTGCCTGTCCCACTGTCTGGCTCTGGAGACACACAGGCCACCAGGACCTCTCTGAAATGGCACACCAGAAACCCATCTCCTTGCGAATTAAATATAACCAGGAGAGCCCAAAGTGCCGACTGGAAACCAAATCCTGGTGTTCAGCCACACTCAGAAACACTCCCAATGTGATAATACAAGTCTCAGGTTTAGCCATTTAAAGGACAAAGGGCACTAGCAAGCATCATCCCCAGAGGAGCATGCTGTCCAGTGGGTACATCACTAACAGCTGGCAACTAAAATAGGATGACAGTTTTGGAGACTGTGTTTGGAGGGCACTGAGCCCCTCAGCTCCTGCTGTCTTCAAAAATACAAAGAGATGCACAGCACTTCACAAAAAGACTAAAAATGTCTAGATATAAGTTGCAAGAAATAAAATACATATTAAGGTAAATAAGCGATGAGTAAGTCCATGTCTAAAATTAATGTTTTGAGATCTTTATGAAGGTGGATTCCCTTAGACAAGTCTCATCACACCACCTTGGTACCTCCATGAGACCCTGCTCCTTGCTTTTATGTTGACTTGTGAGCTCTGTGATTTGTAACCTTTGTTTCTAGCAGCTGCCCTTCCCTTTAGTTGCTGAACTGAGACTCTGCCATTACTTAAGAATAAAGATGGCCACTTGTTAAATTAGAGGTCAATTAACTCCTCCAGTAGATGATGCTGCTTGCAATAACTGCTCTCAGTGGGTACCACTCTTCCTGTACGAAGACAGAAGACGAAATGAGGCCTCCATTGGCTCTGGATGCTCTCTCGGGTACATGACATACAGCCCTGTGTATAAAATGTCAAAACAGCCCTGTCGGAGATTCACTGGCTGCTAAAACTGTGAAGATCTCACAGCACCGTGGATTGCTGTTGACAGAATAGCAGCGCCCAACATAACACATGCCTTGTTAGCAAACTGGAAGCCTCTCAGTAGTCTGGGGTGAGGGAATAATAGAGGAAGCCAATGCAATGCAAGCCAGGCCTGTGGAGAACAGCAAGTGAATGAACCTTGGCGGAGAGTCCAAGCAAACCCTCAGACTAGCTCTTTTTTCCCCTCTTTCAAATTCTCTCTTCTGCAAACATGGGCAGTTTTCGATGAGCACTTCCCACCATGTAACTCAGCTGCTGAAATCAGCATCATCTTCACCAGAAATACCCACAACTGGCCTGCACAAAGCGTTAGGAAAGCCCCGCCACTAGTTTTTAGACAAGCTAGACCTAAGGCGACAGGCCGACCATCCCACCATGCCAGTGGCTTTCCCCTACACAAGCAGTTGTGTCCTTGCTTTTGGCACTCCTCCTGGCCACACGGCACCCCAGCCAGCGGTGGGACACCACAGGCATGCCAAGCCAGGCTGGGGGGCAGGCACGCAGGTGGGCTTTGGGGCAGGGGAGGGGGGGGGCCCGTACCACTATGGTTCTTGGCTACGGCTTCTCCGTCCCTGCCTTCCAGTGCCCCCATAAACCACTTTCATGCTCCAGCAGAGCACTATGACATCTCAGCATGGCGAATGCTGGGTCATCCCAGGGAGTCAGTATTGCTTTGGCAGGGCTGTGAAACAAAAGAAACATCAGCCTCAGAAACACTTCTTTATTTGCTGCTGCTGAAGAAACAAAACCTTTATGTGCAGCAACTTTGCTTTAAACAATAACATTTGTGGATCCTTTTCTTAACCTTTTGCATCTGGCTTTTAAAATCTTCCCTGTTCTTTTTCCACGTGAAAGACTACGGAGATTATTTTTGTTTTGGTGCTGGTGTGCAATGCTGCCAGAGAAGCACACTCAAGCTGGCACAGACGAAAGCTGGTGAGCCACCCAAATTATTGTTGGGTGGTTCAGTCCCTCTCTATTTCAAGAAGCCTCTGGGTATAATGACAGGAAGCTTGCAGGCAATTTTAAGCCAAACCTCAGAGAGGCTGGCATTCAGTCTGCGTTAAACACTCCTTATTAAAAGCTGTCCAGTCCGGATTCTGGGTGGAACTTTGATATCTGCATGGAGTAAAGAATAAGGGGCACGTTTGCAAAATCAATTGTGCAGTTTTTATATTTACTGCACGTTTACCACATATGTCATTTATTACACAGTGGAAAACCGTTAAATGCACAGTAGTTGTGCCAAGTGGCATTATGCTTTTAACAGCTTTATTCGTTTAACAGCTCCAGTTCTCATTATATTTTGCCATGTGGTACGGGAGATTTTTATGCATTTAACAGTTTAAGAGGGTTCCATGGTATTTTCCTTTTATGTATTTCATACTGTGCCTGGGATTTTGTTGGGGGGTAGAGGGGTTGCAGACTGTAACCCTTGTACCCTGACAAGAGAAAGCAAAAGGCAAAGAAAATTAATGATTAGATGAGGAAGGAAAAATGAATCAGACCTCCATGTGTCAGGGCATAAATACCTGTAACAAGGACAAGGCCCTCCCATGTGCTTTGATAGCCTTTGATGCTTTGTTTATATGCCTTTCAACCTCTTATTTTTCATCTGCTTTAATGACTACAGTGTTGCTTCCCTGCACAGAGGAAAAGAAAATACGTATTTTGCAGAGTACATGCATCTAGATACCTCTAGCCCACTCTTTCATTGTCACAGACACATTTGTGCATTTTTGTGTGCATATTGATGCCCTCTCCTAGCACAACTGAGTAATTTCATCCAGGACCAGAAGCAGTCCTATTCACCAAGTAAAAAATTTCTTCCAACGGTCCAATCCACTTACTGCCCTTCCTACAAAAAATTCTGTCTGTCTTCCTTTCCACAAAATCCCTTCTGGTGCACTATATTTTTTTAAAGAGTTGGATGAAATTTTTAAATTAATGGATTCTCTCCAAGAATCTCACCCTGACCTAGGTTTGCCCACATGTATTTTTTACACCCAAGGTGGAAATTAATCCAGCAGAACTCACTGCAGTGCCCTCTCATGCCTTTTTGTAAAAATGACTGGATCTGATGTGAATTATTCACATGGCGATACCGTATGCAGCACATACAACATGCAAAAAAAAAGGAAACACCTGCCTAATATGTGGTTTCCTATTGCCTTCCCTCAGTTAATCACTGAAGAAAACAATTTCTTTACCTGCCAAATGAGAAGAATACCATCATTTTGAAAGGTCCTTGTCCCACTAGCTGAGGTGTAAGTTATATACCACAAGTGGGAAAACACATGCATGTTTGTACAAAAGAGGAGAAAAAGCTTGGCTGTGAGCTGAACCTTTTCTCAGCCTATTTGAAAAGGGAAAAGGAAACCACTTAAGCAGGCAAAGGCCAAAAACACGACAGGTTCCCCAGAGATGAAGATTATTATTATTGTAGGAACAGATGTATTTTTATTGGTGGGAGGAGGAGATGGGTCTAGTTCCAATCCCAGAGTTTGCTTTAAAAACAAAACCCCAAAAAGCCCCGCAATAACAAAATCCCCTCTACCACTCACCTGACTTTTATTGGCAGCCACTTTGGCAAACAGAGCTTGAGATACCTTGGCCCTTTTCATCTCCTGTTGGATCTCGTCATAAATGGCAGCTGTGATGTTGACGTTGGCGCCGTCCGCCTTAATGGGGAGGTCTGTTGTTGGTGTCGAGGTTTTGGCCTACCAAGAGACCATGAAAATAATAATTAAAAAAGTGCTGCTTTCAGCCCAGCCATCTGTGCAGAAATTATCAAAGGATTTCAGTCAGCTGATGCCAAACTGCATTAGCTACAGAGGGACACTTCCTGTCCATTATTCTAATCAGGTTAATTGTGATTGGAAATAATTGCAGTGCATTCCTATAGGACATGCAAGGCCCTGTCAACTCTCCCCCTCTCCCTCTCCCAGCATGTTTATTGAGCAGCTCAACAACAGGATAGGTAGCCGGGGTACTCGGCTGCAGGCAGTCGCTGAAGTTGGCTTTGCCAGCTAACTGCTGAGGCAGAGACACCAGCCTCTACCCTCTCCCCCCTCTCTAAAAGTGGCCTACACCTTGGAGGAAGAGCCAATTCTCCCAGAAAAAATGAGTAAATGGGTAGAGGTCTCTAAATAATAAATTATTACTCAATTTAATGCACTCCCTCAAGTCTCCCTCATCCTTTATTAAAACTATACGTATGTCATTTGAGTATGTATGGTTTCCCAGCCTTATCATCATTATGCTAGCCAGACAGTCACCTAATTTCACCTAGGAAATCAGTGGAAATGAAAAAAAAAATCATTTCATAAAGCTGAGCTTTGGCATGCCTTTGATGTGCTGCCCTCATTCTCCTAAACTCATATTGAGATTTTGTGTATTCCGCTGCACTCCTTTTAATTGAATGATTTCCCATCAGCTTCTGTGACAAATGAAGGACAATAACGGACGCTGCCAGTACTTTCCCTGGGCTGGACTACCCCTGTGAGGCTTCTATCAATACAGTTCAGCAGGCTGCTACAAGAATTTCATTTTAAAGCCCCTTGGCCATGGCGATCCCCAGAACGCACCAGCACGCGAGGGAGCAAGGGCAGTGCAATGCTTGCTGAGTGCTCCCGGCACCAGCAGCCCCTTGGAGAGACAGATCTCATTTGCTTTCCTGAGCTCAAAGAGGAGAGATACCAGGGCTGATCACAGTACCCCTTACACCTTTTAAGGGAAATATATAGGTTACTGATATAAAATCTCTGTTTTCTCTTGAGATGTAAAGGTCTTAGGAAACAAAACAACCTAGGTGGCAAAGCTCACACTTCCCGATAGATCCAAACCTCTCATAAACCCTGGTGACATTCAGATATTTGGCCCAATTATAAACCTTTTCAGCTGGCTCCTGGTTTTGTGCCAGTGTTGAAGCCTGCTAGAGTACATCTAATGTTAATTTTTAACTAAGCAGACACGCCCAAATGCCTATTTGTTAATGGGAAGGTTAACTAGGCAAAACCAAACCTTCTGAACTCCTTCTTCTGTTCTTCTGTCCTCCAAATCTTCCTCTCCCTAACGTCTTTTCTGTACCAAAGGCCACATTAATAATGGAGCCAAAATCCAATCAAGATAACAATCTAGACTAATCACTCTTCCTACTGCTTCCAGATAAAGCTTTAACCAACCTGTACCTTCTCCCCTTCCTACCTGCCAAGCTCAGCAGGTACTCTCCTCTGGGCTTGTTCCCTGCCTGTTGCAGGCAGGACCCGCATAGAAAGGGCCCAAGATGTTCCTGCCTTGCTAAGGCAAGCCCCCCGCATTCAGGTGGGGGCAGCTGATCATCTCTTGGGGCAGACTGCAGCCACCTGTGCCCCGGGAGGCCCGCTGCCATCCACAGACCATGAACACATGCGGGGTACAACCTGACAGATGGACCGACAGGGACATCACACTCTGAAATTCAATGTTCACAGATAGATGGGAGTTAGGGCAATTGTGGGAAACAATAAAACAACAGAGAGATCATGGGAAGGAAGAGGACTGTCCAAGTCTGTCAGGACTCATTTAAGGAAGCTTAATTTTACCAAAGGCCCTACAGTGCTTTGACGGGTCTGAAAAAAACCTTCCCAGTCACTGAAGCCTTTGGCTAGCACAGCAGCCAAGGTCGCCACAGCCTCAAAGGCCATTACAGAGGCCTGAGATCCTGAGAAGAACAAAACTGGCATGTAAAAGAAAATTTAAAATACAGCTCCGTCTTGCATGGGTCTCCTACCCTGCTAGCTCCATAGCTACACTTCAGAAAAAAGCTTGCCCTGTGCACCCTGAAAGCTGTGCCATTTTTTATTTAATCACCAGAATAGGTAGGGCAAGTACCAAATCAAAATATCACAGTCACTAAAATAAAGTGTTTCATGTTAGAGGCCTAGATTCAAAACTGGTCTTGATATTAAGAAGGAGTTTGCCATTATTGAAATGTCTCGTTGCAAACAGTGGGGGAAAAAAGGAAAAGAAGTGTTTGCAACTGCAGTGCCAGAGTGCTGAAACCCAGTCGTTACTGCTGGTCTTCTATGTGCATGCAATAACCCCTAACAGCTCAGAGTCTCTTCCCCACAGCACTCACACCCCTTTGCCAGATCAATCTGCTGTTCTCAGCTTGGGGCAGGCCCTGAGCAGGGGACACCCCATGAGGGAGGCTTGGGGCTGGCTCAGAGTTAGGGACAGCCGAGCGGGGTTACTCTGCATGTCCTTACACCTGCCTGACCAACTGCCCCAGCACCAGCACTTCCACAGGTATCTGCCAGTGCTCTTCTCCTACCCGGCACACTCAAGCATCATTCCCAGAAGTATTGCTGCAGGAGATCGGTATCTATGGAAACTGCATTTCCAAATGCCATTCCACCAACTTCTCCAGCACCCAAACACAATTCCTGAAAGGATGGTACAGCTTCTACCACTGCTGCCCCAAAGCACCCCACTCTGGGGTAGGTATATACCTGCTTGGGGAGGCAACACTGCTGGGAATGGCTGCGCTGCACGCAAGGATGGCATTTGTCTCGTCAGAACTAATACTGGGCATATGGGGAAGCGCAGTAGCTGTGCTGCCTGCCCAGGAGCTGGGAAGCAGCCTCATTTGCAGAGGTGTCCAAGTTGTCAAAACAGCACCTGTGCTGACTGGTGCTGGCCCTCTGAGGGCTGGGGAAATGTTATCCAGCGGGCACAAGGCGAGCACTGGGTACACAAACCTTTGTGTATTGCTTTTGCTGATTAAAAACCTCACAATATTCTACTGGATTCTTCAAGCCAAAATAAGGCAAGGATGGGCTGCTTTATACTTCTAGAGTGTGTTTTTCTAGAAACACTTAGCTCTTAAAAAGGCAGGCAAAATTTCCATTATTTTAAATGATGAGCCACAGCTAGAACATAGGGAAAATGTCGTATTTCGACAGAGAAATGAGATGGAGCAACAGACCCAATTTTTATTCTCACTGGATTGCATCTAAACTCTCCATTTCCTTCTGTTATTTGATTCTAGTTGCAAAATCTATTGCAATAAATTTAAGTAGGAATAAACTAATTCTTCATTAATACATACAAATGCAAAAAGTGGATACACTACTTAAACATTAAAATAGTTCCCTTTATAATTTTATTTTCACTGAAAGGTAACTAAAAAAGATAAGAAGTATACAATGAGTTTCCCATGTAATAAAAGTTCATTGTCAAATTTGGGTTGGCAGGAAATGCTTGCTTTCATTGAAAACAGTTCTTTACATCATGTGTTGTGGTGAAGTGCACCGAAACGTCTGGGTTAAACTGAACAAGTTCAACAGTTCCTACAAAATCAACACACCTTCCTTAAGGATGATCAGTGTGCATGTAAAAGTATGCCCCCCTCCCCCCCAATGCTTACTTATTTTTAGCAGCTGTGGCTACAGCATTCAATATGAGAAGTGCTCAGTAATACTATTATAAGCACGGCTAACACAGCCCAAGGTTTTGCAGACTACATGACTGTGAAAGCACCAAAGCAGGAGGGTTATACAGGCCCATTTACTAAAGATCAAGAGAAGTACTAGAACTGACCCATCCTGTCTGCACAGTTAGAAATTTCAAACTCAGGTTAGGCAAATGTCATGAGAGGAGTTAATCATCATCTCTGTGCAAGCACCCTCACTTTTTCAGAATATACGTTTGGGACCGCAAGCAATCTGGTAAAAGGGGGATGACTATTATGATGTAGTATGTGGACATTCTTAGTTCAAAGAAACAACCTATCCAGGGAAGTGGGCGGCAACAGTACGTTAATAAACACGTGCAGTTAAGTCTATGAGATGACAGCTTGTTTGGAGCTGTAAAGCATCATCTGCCTTCCCAGCACCCTGCCCATCTCTACTTTCTGCACTTCAAATAATTACTTGTGTAAACCTCTAATTCAAGCAAGAACTGTGATTTTCTATGCAGAATACAGAACGTACTAGCAATGTCTAATTCACTGCTGACCTCTGTTCTCTACACACTTTATATTGCAACTTATATGAACCTCTCCACAAGCCCAGAAATGTCCTCTGTGTTCTGCAGAATGTAATGGACACAGATAAAATGTTATGTGCATTGTCTTCCTACAATATATTCTACAATAGCCATTTAGTGGGCATACATCAACAGCCTGCATGTAATGCCCACACGCACTCTTTCAGGCACTGTTACATACTTTTTTGCATTTATGGCATTGATTAAAGCTAGAATCATCATCACTATGTCTGCTGAAATCCACTGAATGTCTCTTAACAGCCACTTCAAAACCTTACAAAAGGATTTCCACAACTCATCTGGGTGAGGGGAGCAACAAGGGAAGGGCGGAGAGGAACCCCTTCCCTGGACTAATGCACACAACAAACAGGTAACAAGGGATTGTATCTTACCTGGGGGGTTCTGGAGGAGCTTGGGCTGCTCGCAGCTGAAGACACCATGCTCACGTTGGGGTTCATACTTCTCTCTCTCTCATCCTGATAGATACGATCCCGCTCCGAGTCAGGCAAATTAAGGAAATTCTGCATTGCCCTTAAGTTTACCAGGAGGGACTGGGAAGCTGTCCTAGGGTCTTCTTCTTTACGCAGGATCTCTGACAACAAGCCCTGGTTCAAAAAATTAAAAAAAAAAAAAAAAAAAAAAAAAGCCCAGTCATGTGTTGGTTTTTTGGTTTTTTTTTTGTTTTTTTTTTTTTTTTTTTTAAATTTGTTTAGTGTAACCAGCTGGGTTGCAATACTGAGAACCTACATCAGAATCTCATGGGCTCTCACAGAGGGGATATTTTGTAGGAAAGTGTTTGTCTTCTGGGGGCTGGGGTTTATTTTGGGACTGTCCTATTCTGGCACTGTAATAAGCTTCTGAGTATGGAGATGCTGGATAGGAATGTAGGTGCATTGGATAGAAGAAATTGCAGTTACCACCAGGTGCTTGCTGCAAATATTTTAGGAGCTGTTAGATCTCTCTCTCTCTCTCTCTCTCTTTACTTGAAGCTGGGAACACTTGGCAATCCTGTTCATCTCTGACAAATCTGCCAAGGTTGGTAAATTTAGTTTCGACATTTAAACAGTGCAGGAGGTTTATAAAGAAAAACGTTTGGCTGTTTTTTGATGTAACAGTCCGTTCATTTTGGTTTGGACAGTCATTTCTGAAAGCAGAAAAATGAAGCAATAATAAAGCCCTAGAATCTAGCTTTAGGGATTTAACCCATTCTTTCATACCTCATTTTAAAATACCACAGGCTTCACATTGTAACCATGAATGAACACCATATTCATCTAGTTTTTACAAAAGCCAGTATTTGAGGAGGTAACCAGCACAGCACTTCCAAAAAAAAGAAGAAAATAGAAGGAATTGGAGAGATGAAAATATCATTAAAAGAGGCTTAAATCTAATAATGGGATTAAATTTATGCATAACTGTATGCACTCAACAGTTCCACAGATTATCTAGAAGTTAAAGGTACAACACACAAGCCTGGATCAGGGCCTACATAAACTACAGGGACACAGTGTGTGCCACCAGCTTCCCCCAGGCACCCCCTTGCAACCAACACTTCACAGATGGGTATTTCACCCCAAAAAGCAGTAACAGCAATTTCCTGAACTATAGATGTTTAAATGCACTGGTGTGCAAAGAAGCAGAGCAGGATCATTTCTGCCCATCGCGACTACTTATATCATAAGAAAAGGCAGTTGGAAGTTCACTATTTTAAAAGGCTATTCTGCCAATATGTTTCCCTGAGCAGTCCAATACCCTTCCCGCTTCCTGCCTGCCACAACCCTGAGGCTCTCTGCACCGCTGCTTCCAGGGATGCCGGCCACAGAAGCTGTGTGAAATCCCAGTCAGAGCTCAGAGGGATCACCTCGACCTACTGCTGTGAGAGAAGCAACGTTCAGCAACCGCGTGCAAAGGGACACCGCAGTGCCCCAGACACAATTTAGTGGTCGCTGTTGACATGAACGTTTTGCAGTTGCTTTACAGACACGACCGAGGCAAGCTGCCTCACGAGTATAGTCAAGGCTTACTTCTTTCTTGCAAGAAAAATGTTACTAGAAAACAACCACGTGGTCAAAAGCCTGTAATATTTAGTCTTAGTTTATTTCCTTCCGTATCAGAGAGCCTCCTCCAAAAAGCCTTGCTAAAACACTGCCACTACAGTTGGCCAATTAACCAAATGCCAACTCTTTTAGTATATATTGATCCTATTTACCAGACTTCCTGACAAAACCAACAGTCCAGCAAATGATGTGTCTGTATTTGCATTTGCATTTATCTGCTACCTGCTATTAAACACCTACATTAAAACACATACAGGAAAGCTCTACTTCAGCAGTGTTGATGCCAGAAGTGCTCAAAACAAGCTCCACACACAACCTGAAGGCAGGCTGTACACAGCTCCATCTTTTCAGCTCCTCATCTATGCAATCAAGCTAAGAGATTCCCAATTACATTTTCCTGCAATTATCAGAGTAGTTACCAGAAGGACTGGAACTGGGAATGGAGCCATGGTGGGACCTTCCAGTCAGAAAAGGGATCAGAGAAAGAAGCCATCTGGTGAAAAAGGTCTACACTGGGAAAAAGTTTGAAGAAGGTGCAGTGGTGGGCTGGTCCTGAGCTGGCCTCTGGTATTCTCTGTGACCTCAACACAACTGCATGCTCATAATTGGCTTCTTCCTCAGGGTTTACCACCCCTCGGAGAAGCTAGGGACATTTTGAAAAGCCTTCTGATGTTCGCCAGGCTCAGAGATTGAGGGAAACTAATCAAAAAAGGGCATTACAGAAGCTTGAAGCCATGACTTGAACTATTCCAAGGTTGACACAACAAGTCCCTATTATAATTTTCCCTTAAAGTCAGTGGAAAATTCTCCAAATGCAGTAAATAAATGAAATACCAGTTCCACAGAGTCTCTAAATTCTTAATTTACTGGGTCTTTTAAAGGAACATAACTTTTTTTTTAAAAGAAAAGATCAACTTCAAAAATTAATGAGTTTAGGTTGAGAGAAAGGTACCTGAAAGCTAGTGGAGCTGACTTTAAGACAGCTTTTTCTCCCTCCCATCTTAGCCTGGCTAAATTTATGTCCAATTTCAAAAATGGAGAGCAGAAATGTATGTAAAAGCATGACAGCAATTACTTTTCAGTGCAGTCATTGACTCCCTATGTAAATCAGAGGCTCACAGGTACAAGTGGTCATGGCACTAAGAGGTATCTTGCCTGAGATAGCAACTCTTGTGCTTGGAGGCTCTGATTCATCACCAGAAACAGCTTATCATGGAGTAGATTCAGCGGTTTTGAACCCTAGCCTGCACCTCTTGCTTCTACGAGGGTCTCATCTCTGCTACAGGGCTGTGGCAGTATTTTGCACTGCTGCTCAGTCACCAGGCTCTACAGCTGCCGGGAGCCTCACCTCCCAACACAGGCACCTGCTCCGGGGAGAGGGACAAGCTCCTTCTTTTCCCCAGTGCTGCAACAGAGGCAGCCCCTCACAGGGGCCGAGTCCGGCTCCCTCATGCCCTGCTCCAGGCCCGCAGGTAGAAAACCTGGTTGCAAAGAGGGTTTTTCTGCAGCTCCTCCAAGTGCTTTGGCAGCTTAGAAACCATGTAAATACCAGGACAGATAATAGGAAAACTGACTCAGAGGGAAAAATCTCATGTCCTCCTGCAACTGAAGATAAACAATGCTGGTAAACAACAGTGGCTAGATAGCTGAGTGATAGGGTAGGACAATAAAATAAAGTATCTTGAGAGCAATAACATTTACAATAATATAATTCTGAGCTACTGAAATATACACAAACTAACCAGTGAGTAACATTATAAAAAATAAAGTGATACTAAATAATCTGTTCAGTCTTTTTGTCACCTGCAACAAATTAGGCTTTCAATATGCAAAACATCTTCCTTCCAGAAAAACAAATGATCATGATTTCATTTAATTGTAATTTAATGAGGCATAATGTATTTTTTAAAGTGATATACACCAGGTGTGTGGTGAGGAAACTGGCCCAGCCAGACAAACCCTACTGTTTCTATTTTTGAGAAAACCCTAAAGCCAGCCAGGGACTCTTTTCATTTCTGCAAATTATGTTTCTGCTGGAGGGGGTGAGGGAGGGAAACCCACAGCATTCGTACGTTTGTTATAAAATTCCATTGGCTAAATTAGCTCATTCCAACTTACATCTCACATATTAAAAAAAAAATTAAAAAAAAATTTAAAAAAATAGCAGTTTGTAGAGTAACCAACTCTGCAAACGTGAAGAAAGATCTTTAGGGGATAGAAAGTCTGAAACTGATTTTAAATAGCCAAACAGATCTTCTATACCAAACACAGCTCCTAGGATACATTTTAGGGACACGTAGCTTGATAATATCTTGCTTTTCCATTCCTGTGCATCATTTTTAAACCAGTTGCTGAAGAGGCAACTGATGAAAAGTTTAATGTTGACATAAGCCGTGCTTGCAAACGAGGTGTGTGCTCACCCCAAGACAAGGATTCTGCAGAAGCACAGTTTGGTTTACCCATGGAACTTGCACTGTTTTTAAAATTACACACTGGATCCATAATTGACTTTAAAAAAATAATACCAGCGGTGGAGAAAGAAGTACGTGTCCAATCAAAATAAAAAAAGTCATTGGATCTATTTAAGGTAAGAGCAATTTTGACAGTGTTTTTTCAAACTAGCTGAAATGTAGTCCTTCAAGCCAGCAAAGTCAAAGTCACTGTCGTGGGGGTTTGCTTTCCGTTCATCCTGTGAAACCCCATTTGTGAACTCATTTCTTTTTTTTTATTAACTACAGGATTTCCAGAACAAACAACCCAAATCTCATGGACAAGAAATATTTTTTTGAGCAATTTCTGAAAGATGATGCAGTACAACATAGAGCAAATGTAATTCAAACTGACTCCTACATCCAAAGGACCAACTGACTGGCCTTTGAGGCCAATGCAAAGGCTTGACCAAAGCCCCCAGAAGGTGAGTGAAGCCCTTCTGCCTTCTTGCCAAAGGGCTTTGGCTCAGGCCTGGAAAGGGTGTAAATGAGATCTCAGTGGGACAGCAGACTGCTGTGACCAAACACAGGACAGTTTTGCCCCCAGAGCTTTTCAACAGCAATCTGGATGGGGGTGAGGAGGTCATGCTGGAGTGCAGCCCAGACACTGATGCCCTGGGGACAGAGGAGGATGAGGGCCATCAGGCAGCAGGAGACTCGAAAGGACAGGCCAGGACCTCACATGCGTCAAGTCCGTCTGATGACTTGGATGGGAGCTGTGTTCCCCCTCGTACAGACCCAAGCAGTATGTCTACAAGAGCAAGCACTAAGGTTAAAAAGGTTCAAAACAGGCTTTGGACAATCAAAATGTTGGCCAAGGCAAAAACTTAAATAAACCCAACTAATGTGCTAAACCTCAGTTTTTATGTTCTGTATAAGGAGATTATATATATGAAGGAATAAAAAAGCATAAACACTTTTTTCATACTTTTGGTTTATTTGTGCCTCTCCATACTTCAGCTATTGCCAAAAGCAACAGAGAAAATGCTGAAATACTAGAAAAATATTGCTCCTGTAGTACTTAAAGCTCCAAGTACTTTAAGCCCAGTACTTGTAACTGACAGTCTCAATAGAAAAGCTATTCTGCTTCCCATCAGGTATAGATGTGACTCTGATCAGGATCAGAAAATGTAGGGATTTATTCAAATTCAACATCTGAATCTTAAAGATCAGTGATGTAAACTTGCCCCCTCTCATCATCCCAGTTCAGCATGCAAGGCCTATTTTCAGCATGAAAGGCAGCACTCAGGGAACCCCTGGTTAGCTACTCATTCCTCCTGAACTGCACTGAAATTGTACCTTCAGCATACAACAACAAACTTGATTTTGCCAGTCTAAAATGACCATTTATATTTAAAATTGTCTCCTACTTGCAATTGAAAGCTAGAGGAGGCAGGTCAGCTCAGGGAGCTCTGCAGCAGAAGCACTAACTTCTCATAATCCTTCAAGGAAATAAAGCGCCTCCACCTGCATTTTTTTTCTCACATCAAGGCAGGCTTTTACCATGACATCTCTTGGCCTCTCTGCATTTACTCCAGGTCCCACCTTCAATATTGTCTTCTGGGCTGAATAAGATACATTCAACAATTCTAAAAATACTTCTCTTTGCCTCTAAGTATACAGCTCTTGACAAGAACCTCTGCATGAAGTACTTGTAGGCTTCTTAGGAGTCAAGCTCATTTTCAAATGCTCCCTGCTTTGTTTCCATTCCCTTGCATTTCTTCCTAATTCCAGCTAGGATATGAAGCAGAAGTGCTGGAAGTCTCTCAGAAATGCTTATCCTGGCAACATGTCCAGTCCAATTCTGCTGAGCAAAATTGTTTAGATAATCAGTGGAAATTTTTGGGTGGTTAGCCAAACCAAGAACCTTCATGTCCATTGGGCAAACTGTGTTTGCACCCTGTTCCCTGACCAACTCTTCTGTCTTAATGGGCAAAACGTGCAGTGCCATGTTCATATCAGCTCATGTGAACTTCAGAACTCAAAGGACTTTGACTGGTTTTTCATCAATGTGAATGGGAGACCAGCTGTTTCCCAGTACCCTTCAGAATAGTTGAATGCATGACATCAGTCCCTCATTTAAAAGAACTCTCCTGATCTCTAGATTCACTGCCTACAGCCAGAGTATGAGCCTCGTTCTTAAACTCATTTAACTAGTGCTAAAATACATACATCTCAGGAGAGAGCTGCTTAGGCACAAAGCATTTAGAGGCTGATTTGAATAAAACTTATACAGGGTGCAACAATGACAATTTGATTTTTATTATTAAAAATGAAGTGTTTAAATCCTCAAAGAAAATGCCTTTATTGCATTAGTTTAATAAAGCCTCTTTTTTATTATGGTATCTCTTTTTATGAGGGAAGACAGGATGCACATGTGGAGCTGAATGCGGATGCATGGGGAAAAGGAGGCAAAGACCGACCACCTGCAGCCACAAAGTGCTACCATTTATATGACAGGCATGTCAAACCTTCATCCTGAAACATGCCGGAAAATGAGCAAGACGCACAGCTCATGCACTCTCTGTGTATCCGTGCATTTGCTTCCAAGGCTCAGGACTCCTGTGCATCAGCTGAGCAGGCAGCAGCCACCTCCTACAAGCACACATTCTGAAAGCCTGACTCACATGCTACTTAAGATCTTTTCATTCAGCCTATTGAATACAATTAAGTTAATTGAAACTGAAATTTTGGGCAGTGCAAAACCCACTGTTGGAACAAATATCCCATGTACCAAAAATCTGCAATTTATTAAATTAAGCACTTCCCTTACAGACTGCCTTCTTTCCTGTGAGTACAACAGAACGCTGCTTGTGCCACATTACACACAAGAATAAAACAAGCAGGCAGCATGAAAGGATTTCATGCAATAAGAGAGAGTTTTCTATGGGGAAAAAAACAACAAAAAATCCCCCCCCAAACCAAAACCAGAACCCTTGCTAATTGAAAGTCTGTGCACAATGGGGCAGACACCATAGCGATGAATGCAGCATGACTGTCTCACTAGATATCAGGCAGAGAATTAAAGCTGTTTGTCTTCCTCTCACTTAAGTTAAAGGGAAAATTATTTGCAAAAGGAACTCTCTCCAGGATTTGGCTCACAAGCAAGTAGAGGTGGAAGAGTTTTTTATTTGAACAAACTGTATTTCTAATCTTAAAGCCTCTTAGAGGACCCTTTTCTGATCCCACTTCAGTTTGGGGGAATTTTGCCAAAGAAAGCAGAAGTAGACATAAATGAGGAGCCACCACTCACCTCTCTCCTTGCCTGCCTCCAAAGCCTTTCTTTGGAGCTTCCTTACCAACAACACTCCTGCTCTCAGAGCCCCCAGACCCTCTATAATTGACTGGTGACACCTTTGCATGCCGCAGAAGTGTTATTTCCCCTTTCCTCGTTGCAGGAGCCTGAACTTGCCCACAGTTGCACCAGAAGCTGGGGCACCATCCAGCATCGATTCTGTGTTTCCCTATGCCTCAACCCACTCCTGCAGCCAAGATGCGACTAGAACAAGGTGGATCAATTTAGTTTATTTCATCATAAATTTCACTACATCCAAGGCTGGTAGTGTTTCCTCCTCCCTGTGCTGTTACTTCCTTCACTCCAAAGAGGCGTGATTAAGGCAGGAGCCAAGATGGGTAAGCGCTGCCTTCCTATGTGCAGGCTGGAAAGCCAACACTCTCACCCGGAGCTACTCAGGACAGGAGGGAGGGAGCAGTGCTCTTTGGGAGGAGAGTTACACGCAGCCTGAACATGCCTGGTGTTTTTACCCAGCTCTCTTTGTATCTGGCACCACAACTGTTTCATTCAAAAAGCCTCAGGTTCACGGATATTTCCAGTTTCTGAGGCTGTTCAGTAAAACAAGCACTGGCCACTCGCCCAAACATTTTACTAGTTTTGGCTATTATGTCAAAACATTGGCAAAAAAAGATGCTTAAAAAAAAAAAAAGATATAAACAGAAACACTCATTCAGTCTATAGGCTTTGCAGTCCACTGGGCACTCCCAAGGAGGAGGGAAGCAGTTCACTGATCCAGTGATTTAGACTGTCTGGACTCTGACAAACAGCCTGACCAACCATCCTGACTGCAACTCCATGAGCCTGCGGCAAAGAGGGATGCTGAGCAAGCGGGGAGAGGAAGGGGAGTATGTTCATTTTTCTTATGCAAAGCAGGATTCAAATGACCTGTTTTCCAGCTATGATTTTAAAGAGCACAGATCACTTCAGCACCTCCAGATTTGCTAAAAAACTTTCCAGGGAAGAACAAGGTAAGTTCGAGAGAGCATTTTCATGCATTTCCTTTAAAATAGTCCTCTTTCTTCTGTAACCACCACCACCTGCGCATTTCTCAATACATTACAACCTGCGATAAGCAAGCTTTGGTTATTACAACCTTTTGGTTGCAACCCGAATGCTGTATTAGTAGATGTTATAGTGCAAGAGGGAGATGGCACAAGGACTCTGCCCTGAGGATGGCCAAAATCCATGTATGTATTCTCCTCCAGGAAGAAGTCCATAGCCTTGGTAACAGCTTTGGCCAGCAGTCCCCTTGCGCCGCCGCCCATTTCACAGTAGCTCAGCTGGCCAACCTGAAGGGTGCTCAGGCTACTAGTCCCCTAGAAGTTATCCACATTTAAAGATGATGCATACTTCAGTCAAGTAGGCATTTTTGGAGAACTCCAGCCTGCACTGGCAGCCCCTGTACTGTTTGAGACCAGTGAGGGGCAGCTACTCCCCCTGCTCATTAAAACCTTCTCACCCTCTGCAGTCTTTATCTTGCAGGCACTTCCTTCATTCTGGCCTTTTCAAAGCTTTGACTGCCTTTAAAAATGTGCACAGGGCAATTCCAAGTTCGAGGTGCATCAGGTCTGCCTCTGACCGCTGTGCTTCTCCTGTGGATTTGCACTATTAATCAGACTTTTCCTTGTTTGTTTTTTTTTTTTTTTTCCTCAAGATTGAACAATTTTATACGATCAAAAAGTGCCAAAGTCTTACAGAAAGCAAAGCTTTCCCTAATGACTGTTTTAATAGCAACTTCAGCTTACAGCTTGGCTGCATGTCAACACGCTTTATGAAGGTGCCCTCCATTTTAAAATAAAGTCATCAGGTATGACCATGTAACTCTCAAGTGTTTGATGGGCCTTATACAGCTCTGCCTTCCATTCAAACCCACTCACACTCTTGCATGTAGTTTTTAAGACCAGACAAGGATGCCTAGCTTTTCATTAGCAAGCTATTAGTTCATAGCAGCAGTCCAAACAAAGGGAAAGAACTATTTCAGTAAACAACACATTCAGATCTAGAAATCTGCAAATTTCCAGCTGATGGATCACAGGTCAGTAGAGCTGCAAAAGGGAGCCAAACTCAATGATCTTGGCCATGAAGAACTTGGGCACAAACTATGCAATTGCACAAGCAAGAAACTGAACCTCCTGTCCCAGCAATACTGCTAACCACCTTAGTCATGGCAAGCTTTCTCCACTCTCTTGATCTACTCTTCCCTGTATGAGCCAGTGGACCCCCTGGTTCCCTTGGAGGGGGGGAAATGGTGGTCAGCTAAGCCTAGGGCCAGGAATATAAACACCCCTTGCGTGTTGTCTTCTCTGCATGAATTGTACCTGTCTCAACAGGGCTCCTGAAACAAGGCAGAACAGCCCTGGCTTTACTCCTTGGACTATACCACCTTCTTGACAAGTTTGAATAGCAACTCACTGCAGTCCACAAGAGAGGACCATACCTGGAGTTAAAAACTGCAGTGCTCCGAGCTTCTGCAAGAGAAAGGAAGGCTACACAGAGCCTAAGAGGGTGTCTTTCCAACATATGTCATTCTTATCATTGCTGAGCAGGTTGTAGGCAACACCAGTTTAGACAAACTTGGTAGTGTGCACCACCATTTTAAATGTTTTGGAGGTTGTGTAGGAATTTCCTACTCCTTGGAAATGGTGTCATTCAAACCACCTTCAATAACTATATTGTCTCTATGGGTCTGAGAACTCTTCTACCTGTCCTGTTTACTGAATAAATAGGCATTTAGATTCCGCAGTAGGGGGAATTAAAATTGTGACATTTACTGTCTAAAGATAAAATAAAAAGAAGGGGCAGAGGTTAGCTGAGGGCATTTACTAAAAAACAGCCATACGCACTTTGAGGGTTCTTCATACACAGTTTTAAATAAATCTGAAAATGTTCACTTTGGAACTTCCTGTTTGAAAGGAACCCTCTTCATGGCTAACACAGCCTGGGCCAGATCCTAGCCAAACACCCTGTGCAGCTCTCCCGTGCACACAGCAGGTATGAAGCTGCCTGATGTTCAGTCCCCATCTCAGGGTGGGACCTCAGTGGTGCCCCAGGAAATGCACATGAGCCTGAAGTACTTTGTTTTCACGTGTGCAGACAACATGGCCCCAGGTACAAGAAAATATTGTTGTCTTAAGCGACATATTTTCAACTTTAAGAGGAAGATTTGGATGTTTCGCAAACTATACAATTGCACCTCTCCTTCTTCCAACCATCCTCACATCTCCTTCCCACACACACCTGCATACATACAGTGTCAGCCATTTGTTCCAATGGATTTAGCCTAGTTTGGATCAAAGCTTCCTCTACTTCATTTAACAGATTTGCTCAGATGGAAGGTCTCAGGGGAGAAATAATGTTAGTAAGAGGGGGTTTTTCAGCATTGAGTATGTAGGTCATTGGACTTTAAAATAAATTAGAGAATAGTTTATCTATTAAACAAGCCTCACAGTACATATTTCATGAAGCTATACTTAATTATAGGCTAATGTGCACCACAGAGCTACCACGAAAAAAGATTAAGCAGTGGCCCATAATGCAGTGATTAATACAATTATTAGCTGGCTGCCATACAGCATCTATTATTTGGTAGCATCATGAGAAACAACAGGCCGCCAGTTTCTAATGCTGGCACTTCCTGTGAATGCAACAAACCCAAACATTTCCAGAAAGAAATGCATGCCTCCTTGCACATCCCAAGGAGAGGAACCTCAGAGGCAGCAGTGGGAATGCAAGGAGGTGAGAGTAGACTTGAACTTCCACTTCAAGTGCCTTTTACAGAGTTTGCTCCTCCACCATGGATGTGTGGGAACATCCCACATCTCTTCCACTGTGCAGCGCAAGGCTGACTGTCTGAGCACCTCTTAATACCTTGAACAGTCTCTGACACAAGGGGAGCTTGATTTAAGTTGGAATTAAAAGCTAAGGACAGGGAAGCATAAATATGCACCTACACTCTTTTGCTACAGCGATGGCTCCTAGGGACATGATGCACTATGTATGGAAGATCCACTAGTCTTCTATATTAAGGCCCTGTAAACTAATGAAAGACAACTGTGAGATGAGCAAATCTTCTATGGATGTTTAAGACTTGCCAGTTCTGGAATCAGTGTCATGGACTGTATAGTACATCATATTACTTTTGATGGAGGGCTAAGAAGTAGGTCATTTCTTTTATACAAAAATTATGTGTCTGATATCTTGTAACGAAGCAACCAAAATCAGGGAAGATTTTATTTAAAAAAAACCCTAGAGAAGTTAGTGCACCCTAAGATAAATGTCAGCAGAAGGACAGGAGGACTGACAAAACCAGTGATACTAGTACCCTAAATTACAGACACCATTTTATATACTGAGCTCAAATGTAAACTGGTCAGAGGACAGAGCATCACATCCCATTTCCAGGTGCAGCCCTGCCCAGGAAAGGTCCTTGGCACCTTCTCAAAGGACATTACCATGGCATGTCCACTCAGTGCTGTCAGATCTGTGCTCCTGATGAGTGAGCCCAGTCTGAATGGTTACACACATGGTGTCCCAAGTCATACCGGGCATTTGGAAATGCTGTCAGGTGTGACTGGCCCACAGTCACACTATCAGGAGCCACTGAAGTTGGGAAGAAACTACATTTCACCCGCAGACCTGTTTAGTGTCCTAAAACCACTATATCTATGCCAGAACACTGCAGGAGGTGTAAAAAGACCAAAAAAACCCTCACCCCGACCCCTAAAACATACTGCAGCTGATTTAGTCCAGGTTTCAGCTTATCTATCAAGAGCATGGCACAATCTCTACCGTAGCTGCTGTTAAACACCATAGGCAGATGCAATGCTGTAACACTGCTAGGCAAAGGCCAGAGTGGGCTCTCTCACATGCTTGCCTTTTCCCTGTTGTCCTGAAAAGTCAATATACAGTATTTGGTCAGTAATATGCAAGGCTTGGAGTTTTCTAGACACACAGAATCGAAACCTTGCCTCCTTTTAAATACTATAGGAGAACTGTTGATTTAACACACAAGTTGTATGACAGCTTTCTTGTTGGGGAATGAGTTTTTTGATTTAATGGTAGACTTGGGCATTACCAACCCAGCTCTCCCAATCTGGCTAAAGCAGAGCTTCATGTTCAGTGGCAGTGGCAAAACCCTCACCGGCACTGTTACTGCTGACCTCTCGCTCAAGTTCAGAATATGTCATTCTGTCAATACCATCTACCTTGATTATACCAGGCTTCATATACAACGGGTTATGATCCCAGAGGGATGAAAAGCTTTTCCAAATTAAAAGCAGCATTTTAAAGAGGAAATACTCATACATTCCTATGTAGTTTTCACTTGATATCCTCAAGGCTAACCCCAGAACTCAAAGTCACGTTGATTGGAAGTGAATGTTTTTTCTGAGTGCAGCCATCTTATGAATTTAATGGAAGAAGGGAAGTAATAAAAATGTGCTCCATACTTTAATTAGTTCCCTCATAACATGGCATTTCCAAAATGGCAGTGCCAAAGAAAATCATTAATCCAGGAGAACAGACAAAGGTACTGTATGGGACAAGGGACAGACCTCCAGGAGACACACACACACCCTTTTTCTCTCTTGTTGGTAAAGCTTACCTCAAAGACCAACTCCAACTGCACAAAAGAAATTTGTACCAATATTAAATATTAAGCCACTTTTCATTTCTTCAGCCTTGCTACAGAGTATCACAACTGAGAGATCATATTTTGTATGCCTTGAATGGCAGCAGGAGAAATGTAAATGGCCTGTCTTTTGAACACACATTCACCCCGGGTACTCCAGGTGCTAGGCTTAAGCTGACGCTATCATGCAATCATTTCAACATCTGCATTTCACTAGGCAAGTGAGAAAACCTGTGTCAGATGTATGAAAGCAAACACAATCTCTTGGAAATGGCAGACGTCCTTCCCAGCAGTCAGTATTGCACTAGCTGTGGCATCAGTTGTACCACAGGACGGAACTGAGGAAGTGATAGAAGCCCAAAGACACCTCTGACTCTCACAGTTTCTTGTTACCTCTTCCTGGCCATCAGACAGGGCAGATGTGGAAATTTATAACCACCGAGAGTAACTCAGGGAAGAACTCACACGAGCAGAATTACTGCTAGAGAACAAAGCTCAGGTAACAGCACAGGGGTGACCAAATGCAAACGAACAGCTGTTCCAGGAAGAAACAGCCTTGTTCAATCCCAACAAAGGGACTGGGGAAAAATGGAGGGTAGTTAGACCTGTTCCTGTGGCACACCTCCTGCCTTGATCTGCAACAACCATACAGCCCCACAAGAGCCACAGCTTTGTCCTCTCAGCATTTCTTGGTTATAAAATAGAAAATGATACCTGTGTGCGGTTGAACGCTACTCTTGCAAAGACAGCTTGAGACACACTGGCTCTCTTCAGCTCATCTCTGACTTGCTGGTAAATATCTGGAGAGACTTCCACCGATGAATTTGATGGCTCTGGTTTGACAGCTCTAGGGATGGGTGGATGATTCAAGAACTGCTGGTTGATAGCTTGTGGGTGCTGGTGAGCCAATAGCCGGCTGACAGCAATCTGTTGGTTTATCAGATGGGCCATTGCTATCTGCTGTCTCACCAGTTGTGGACTGAGCTGAGGAGACAGGAGCCCAGGGTTTATCATTGTCTGCATCGTTGGCACTTGGTTTCGGATTGGAGTACTGTGGTGAATTTGGCCATGAGGAGACTGTTCGTTAGTTTTTCCCAAGGTTGCCAGCTGGTTGATATTTGGTAAGTGCATGGGACGTTGACCAAGAACACAATAGTCTGAAAGGTTTTCTCTTTCCACTCTTTCCACTGTTAAAAGAGAAAAATTAGTTCGCTGTCATTTCAGTTTGCACTTACAAGATGAGTTAGGGTAAGGGTTACTGCAGGTGGTTTAGTTTGCAAATTTACACTTGCACAAAAGTTTCACAGAAACAAGCAAAAGCAGCACAAAGTGAAAGCAACAACAATAACTAACATTCATTTGGACTTCTTAGGCATCACCTACTGCTCAGGAAGCCTCCTTATCAAACCAGTAGCAAGTATTCTCTCCAGCCTCATTTCCTAAAGAAACGAGATTGGACAAGCTTTCCACTTACACTGTGACTAACTTTCGAATCTGTCACAGAAAATTGAATAACTTTTAAAAGAGGTCAAAGTTTCAGAATCACTGGCATGTAGGTGAAGGAAAGAAACCCAAATTAGTGTCCACTCACACAAACCCAATGGAAACCAGACCATTCCCCATGCAGCTCATGGAACAGCTTCTCATTACAAACTCAGCAACTATTATCTTTTCCAATATAAACTCTATCTTGTGTTGTGTGTGGATAAAGTTATCTTGTAGTGCCAATTCACCCAGGTGCACTACAGCAGAATCATGCTGCTTGTGTGAAAGCATGTTACAAAACCATGCAATTCACACGTGAGAAAATTTTAAAGCAATGGTTCCTGTATCCAAAACCTCATCACTATGAGTCTGTCCAGAAACCTTAAAGCATCTCTGCATGAATGCCCACTTTAAAGAAAGCGGCTTCACTCTCTTCAAAAAAACTTTGTTTAGCACAATAAACACCCATGATCCCTAAGTGACACCATGCTACAAAAAAATGAAACACTAAACACAAAATCCATATACTGTAATTTTATATACTGATACAGATTGTCCCTTTTAAATATGTCAGCAATATTGCCATATTTTTTCATGTAACTGAAAAACTAAATGTACATATTACAAAACTAAGTTTAAAAAGTACATAAATATAACTATTACTTAGATAATTTTAAGTAATCAGAAGTCAGTTTATGGTAGGTTGCAGATTCCATGAGCCTCACTACATGCAATTGGATAGGCATTTATATACTGATCTGATATAAAAGTGTTCAGGGACACATATCATACAACTAGAAAACTACTACCTCATTCCTGTATTGCTCTCAGCAAATAACAAGATAGGATTTATTTCTAAAATGACATAATACTATTATAACTTGTGTAATGATTAACAACTGTACAAGGCTTTGAACTCTTTTTTAAAACTTAATCTATGTAAAGCTTTGAAGCTTTACACAGTTAATACTCAGGATGACAGTTTACTGATGATTTTCTCTGTTTCCTTCTAAATAGAAAGACAGTTCTTTTCACCTTCCAGACAGAGAGGGTTGAATTCTCACTGGGGAGGGAGTCATGCCCCGAACACACAAGCACACAGTTACTATCTTTAGAGCTGCCATTCCAGAACATCACAAGTACTGAATTTTACAACTAGGTGAATTAGTACTCAGGATTTTCTTGTAAGAAATTTTAAGTCATTCTTCCCATTCACCATTATGGTGCAGTCAACATGCTGGAGGGAAGGGATGTGCCATCCAGAGGGACCTGGACAGGCTGGAGAGGTGGGCCTGGGCAAACCTCATGAAGTTCAACAAGGTCAAGGGCAAGGTCCTGCACGTGGGTCGGGGCAATCCCAAGCACAAATACAGGCTGGACAAAGACTGGATTGAGAGCAGCCCTGCAGAGAAGGACTTGGGGGTATTAGTGGATGGAAAACTGACTGTGAGCCAGCAATGTGCTTTCACAGCCCAGAAAGCCAACCGTGTCCTGGGCTGCATCAAGAGCAGTGTGGCCAGCAGGTTGAGGGAGGGGATTCTCTCCCTCTACTCCACTCTCATGAGACCCCACCTGCAGTGCTGTGTCCAGCTCTGGGGCCCCCAACATAAGGAGGACACGGACCTGCTTGAGCAGGTCCAGAGGAGGCCATGAAGATGATCAGGGGCTGGAGCACCTCCCCTGTGAGGACAGGCTGAGAGAGTTGGGGTTGTTCAGCCCAGAGAAGAGAAGGCTCCAGGGAGACCTTATAGTTGCCTTCCAGTACTTAAAGGGAGCTACAGGAAAGATGGGGAGGGACTCTGCATCAGGGGGTGTAGGGATAGGATGAGGGATAACGGTTTTAAACTGAAAGAGGGTAGATTTAGATTAGGTGTAAGGAAGAAATTCTTTCCTGTGAGGGTGGTGAGGCACTGGCACAGGTTGCCCAGAGAAGCTGTGGCTGCCCCCTCCCTGGCAGTGTTCAAGGCCAGGTTGGACGGGGCTTTGAGCAACCTGGTCTAGCGGAAGGTGTCCCTGCCCATGGCAGGGGCGTTGGAACTAGATGATCGTTAAGGTCCCTTCCAACCCAACCCAGTCTACGATTCTTTTAAAGGAAAAACCCACAACATCTTCTATAAAATAATTGCTTTAAAAAATTAAGCACTTCTAAGAAAATTATTAACTCCCATTTTTTCACAAAAGCCAATGTTTCAACCCAATGGATTTTCTAAATAAGTGCTTATTTGTGCAGTGCATTTCAGCTATGAAATGCAATGCAATATGTGCAATATACAAATACTATTGTCAGTAAAAGACCATTTTCCTACATTACTCACAGGCTGACAGAGATATGATGCAGTATTTCAGTTTGCTGAAAATATTGAAAATCCCTATTCAAATGCTGCTCATGATGTCAGTAGGCCTACCTGAAAGTCAGGTGCAGAAAGCTCTATACCGCTGGTCTCTGGCCTTAGGACACAGAATCAATGTGAAGTATGAAATATGAGCAGCGTCAATACCAGGGATGGACCCAGCATCGATATAGAGACTATTGCCTCCTCAACCTCTCTGCAATAAGCCTGCACCTGAGTGATGCCATTAAATACACACAGTTGCCAGCAAATCCAAATGTAATTATTCCAAGGGTGCAGTAGCTACTTGGCAATCGGAATTAATCAGATGTAAATAGAATAAAGATGTTGCTCAGTGTACATTAAATATTTGGAGCATTCTGCTACAAGAAAATACAGTAAGAACTACTTTTGGTCTTCATTTACACCCCTAGATATCTAGAGTCCTTCCACTAGGAGTTTCAGAAGAGCTGAAGTAAGTTCTGATCTATTTTGTAGTTTAAGAAACAGAGAGAATAAGTCACTGAAACCAACAAATTACTACTTGTTAGAACACAAAAACAGTAACCAAGTGTTTTTGAAAACTTGGTGAGAAATAAATATAAATAACATTCACTTTCTGGGCTGAACGACATTTGCCAAGTTTCCACCCACTCCTGACTTTAGTGCCAAGTTATAAACCCCTATAAAAATAAAGTTTAAGATGAAAAGGCTGCCAGGCTGTTAATCTCTGCAGTGCTACTTGGAATTGCAATTACACAGAGACATCACCTGACTTGCTTCTATAGGTGTATTTTTCCATTATTATCAGCTTCCTTTTTTGATCACATTAGATTATACAGCCATGCATATACTCCCAATAAACAAACCAGATTCTAGTCACTTCAACCACTTCAATAATAAAAGGTTACCATTAACAGTTACGCTGGATGGAAAAAATGTGCATTACTCAACTCCTCAAGACTCTTTCCTTCTCTAACACATTGCCCATATCAGATTCTCTGTTGTTCTTTGGTAACTATGGATTGGTAGGGCTCTGTGGGGCTGGACAGGAGCAAGTCTGAGACAACCCTGAGATGGAGACTGGCACTGCCCCGGGAGACAGGCCAGCTTGCTGGCAATGCTCTAAGAAAAGAGGGATACAGGAGCCACAAAGCTGCTGTGACACCAGCGTTCTGCCTCAGATCTTCCTGAGACAAGGTTTTTCCATTTGTATGCTCCATTTTCCATGTTCTTACCCCATTCCAGTCTTTCCCTTACCTTTCCCTTGTTTGCTATTGCTCCACTCAAACTAGAGATACGTTTACAGCCTTTGTAGTCCTGTATGAATCAGCTGGTACTTGAATATATTGGAATACAAAGCAGTGAAGACAGAGCAGCAGGAATACTGGGAGGGAAGGAAGGGGCTCCATGGACATGTGCGGTATACATTCAAGTACCACTGATAAACCTCCTCTGCTAGCGATGCCTGTGCTAGTTAAACAAAAGCTGGTTCAGGAGGCTGTTACCCACCTCCATCTGTGGTGTGACCACAGCAAAAGGCATGGCAGCGTTTCCCTTTTCTCCCTGCCTTGCACTGCCTGGTATACGATTCTGAAGCTCTTTGCTTGAAGACCTCTTTTAAACCAAGTACAACGGTACTACTGTTATATTTCAGAGCAACCCTTCTGAATCCATACACCAGGTAGGCAGATACAAGGTGTCTGGACAACAGGTATTGTGCTAAGCTCAGCCAGCAGCTCTCAGAGCACTCCAGGATAGCCTCTGCCCTTCATTTTCATTTACCCCCCTACAACATGTCACTACCTCTACAAGACAGTCAGAAACCAACATAATCCCCAGAATAGGAGCAGCAAATTGTCATATTTCAATGTTCCTTTCTCTTCTTATAATGATTACCACGTGTGTCAATGTATTTCAACTCCATACGGAGTTAGAAACTTCCTGGATACAACACAAAAGGAATCCAGTGCACCCTTCCCCTGTGTGATGCTCTTAACCTCTACCCAAATCTTCCTTGCACAGTCAAGCAGCTGACACAGTCCACAGCACAATAGCTTGGGGTGGTCCGCATGCAACTTTCCATTTGAAATAAAACCAGCTCAAAAGATTTAAAATAAGATTTATTTCTCCACCTTCCCTTCCCCTCACCCTTTATTTTCACTGAGTTGTTAATAGGAACATTCTGACAAACAGCCTGTGGGGCATTTAGAGCTTATGAGCGGCACTGAATTGACTGACAGCACTGGAAACCAAATTCCTATGCACAATAACGGATGCGGCGGGGAGAGCAAGAGCGTAACACATCTCCCAGTACTGCACTACAGTGGGGACACAGAGGACACGCCAGCACCCATGACCCAGCGAGTCCTGAACCTTTCAGTCCACAAGCATACGGGCACTTTGCCCCATAGTAGGAAGAGGCTGGTAAAGAAACGTTTTGTAATAAGTTACTAGCCGGCAGAATTGCCATGCTTCAATTGTGACAGGATGTCACCACCCAGGGCTGTTCTCCAGTGCTTCAGAGTTTGCTTCTTTGTTTTATTTATTATTTAAAACCTGGTGATCATAAAAGCCATTACCAGCGGTGGTCACGGCCAAGCAGGGAGGGCTCTGTGAACTCTGGTGTGCCTTGCACTAAGCTTGGATAGAAAGGTTCCCACAGTTTCTCCTGGCTTAGCACCATCCTACTCACTGGAGCAAGACCTGAACTTTGGAGCTGTGCTTGGGGGACAAAGCACTCTCTGGCACAGTACCACCCTCCGCCTTGGACAGACAGGGCTGCTGCGCTACACCGAGAGGGTGCCCTCTTGCTTATGCTGCATAATTATGAACTACCACTTTGCAAATAACAGAACCACTCCAGGGCACAGGAGGTGCTTTTAAAGTGGTAATTCTGTATCTTTTAATCTATAATTAGGGTAATTACTTATTTCTTTTAATCACAGCCCACTTAACCACTTCAGTGCAAAGGGCTGGTCTGAGGAGTCTCATTTTCATTAAACATCTAATCGTCGTATTTACCCGAAGTTGTTCACTGACTTCATTCACTGTCTGATCTCTGCCTGGGCCATTTGTTTCTGCAATCAGGACTGGAGAAAAAGCAGGTTGACTGGAGAGGCAGACTTGATAAGAAGTTCTAAGTTTTAAAACCTTTCCTTTCCTCTATTCCTGCAGGATAGTAAATAACCCCAAAACAGCTATAGAGCACATACAGAAATTGTTTGGCCACTGGCTGTGGGTAGCAAAGGCCTTTATCCAAGCCTAATGGAAAACAGACAGGAAAGGCCATTGTCTGCTCTTCACTGTGTTGCAAATTGTTCAGTTCCCACCAAAGCACGAATCACTATTTTTGTATTTAGAATAACCATCATTAAAAGTGGGCCTTTGATCAGCATCAGTTTCAGATGAACTGAGCAGAGTGTACTAACATTGCTGACTGACTCTGTGCAGCTGACCTTCTCCTTCCCTTGTCCTAAAGACTAGATCCAAGTCATCCCTTGGGACACAGAGATGCTAACATGTCTTCTGTCAGTTCTGCTTAAACATAGTAAGTCATATTCTTCCCATGGGCTGCCCCTGGACTGCATTGTTTTCAAAGATGCTTGTCAGAAGAGAAGAATTTAACCCGTGATCTTATTTTTAGATTATTTTTGGGTTACTGTACAGGTTCAAGAGGGAACATAGAAGTATGAACTCAGTTCTTCATAATGTTAATGTCGTTTGGAGACAGGACATGCCAGATCCATCTGGCAGGGAAAAGCATTGTATTGAAGCTGCTTTAGTGACCACCTGGTCTAATGCATGAATATTGGTCAGGTGAAATGGAAAAGGAGAAGCAGGGCAAACATTACTCAGAACTGTCTGAGAGAGTACTGAGAGAACCAGAGAGTACTGGTTTAGATGGACTGATGTTCTCATCTGATATAAAAATAACTCCCTTCCTGTCAAGCTACAGTGACAGAATTCTGTCCTGCTATTTAAGTACTAACCTTTTGTGGGCACCTCAAGAGGGAGGTGCAAACCTCCTAGAATACCCAGACAATTGTGCAATCCCTCCAGGAGATACGTATGCATCTCTTCCTGACTCATAGCATCAGAGATGGTGAAAGGAATTGAGACAGAACACAAACATCATTAAGGCAGACATATAAACTCTTCAGATACTTTGAATGAACAGAATTCAATTTTGCTCTGAGAGTTATGTATTCTATTAAATTCATGGGATCACAGACAGCTACACTGCAGCTTTCACACCAGGAAAGCTTATGCCTGTACCTAAGCTTCAGGTTTTCCTCCCATTCCAATCTAATCTCCACTAACACTTACTTTTTTCCTTTTGTGCTGACATGTCACTATTTGGCAGCACACAAAAATATTTTTTTAAATATGAAGGACAATTCATTTTGAGATTCTACAGATTAAAAAAAAAAAAAGTATTTGCTTTTTAGAAAATGAAGATGACCATTCTTTACTAAGAATTCAAAAGTGGCTGGGCAGAAGTCCCAGCCTCAGCACACAACTGGTCCTCACTGAGAAAAGCACTGTACTTGGAACAGGACACATTTTAAAACCATAAAGTTGAGTGACATTATTTGAACAGGTTTGTTCCACATCTCTTAAGTAAAAAAGGTAAAATGTCCCTGCACGGCAGGGACAAGACACAAGACAAATGGCTAGGCAGTTTCTCTACAGAAAGACTTCCAGCCTTTGTTGCACTGACATATGTTCCCTAAAGCAGCAGTGGCTGCAGCGCCAGCCACACGCACGCGCAAGAGATGGCGTTCAGCTAACCGCACATACCCTTCTGCCACGACACAGGCACTGTTAAGAGTGAGAGCCACTGCTCCAAAACGGCCAGAAGACAAGAAAGACATTCTGCAAAGTTGAAATTCATACATGGATTTATTTTAGATAAAAGTTAAGTTTAAGTTAAAAAAAACCTCAAAGGGTGTGTTTTAATTCTCTTTACAGAGAGGAATAGCCAAGAGGGCCACAACTCATAAAGCCCCTGGAACGCACTGCAGTGGGTAAATTGTTTCCTAACAATACACACGCACAAATCCCCCAAACTGGCACTTAACATCAGGGACAACGCTAAAATACAAAATGCCAATGTGGGTGTGGAAAACAGCAGTCGAGGGGTCTATAACTCTTGCTGAATCTTAACAACTTTAAACTTATACTTAAAGAGAGATGCTGCTTTTTCCCCATGATCAGTGCAAACCGATGAACTACTCTCCTCATAAAATAGCACAGTGGTCCACAGACTAAGAGGATGTCTCTGAGTCAAAGATGATCTTCAGGTCATGCCTGTTATCTACATGCTGAAAAGCTTGCCTGCAAATGATGTTATTTTCTTTCCTTTATCCTTAAGAAAGTGAGGAAAGTCCTATTTTTAGTGAAATAAATACACAGTCAAGACTGTAAAAGTAAGCAAAGGAAAAATTACAGTAATGTCAAAAGCCACACAGCTGACCTGAATGACCCTAACTGGTTTAGTGCCAGAGCCACAACTAATATCCAAACAAGACATGAAATGATCTCTTCTTAAAAAACATAACATTTCTGCCTCAATCTGTTAGTTAAAAAGGCAAAAGGTCAATATATATATATGCATATATATACATACATACATACATATAAACCCCTCTATTTACATAGAGAGAGATATACACATGCATGTATCAATAAACAGGATATTTTTAAAAGTGAAAAATACTGCTTGGGAAGGATCTGGTGTGCCTTTTCATGAGGGTTCTACAACATCTGCTTCAGAGGAACAATTAAAAACTATTCCTCAAAGCATATGATGACAAATTTCCCCAGACTCACATTGGCATTATCACTGTGCTGCAATCCTGGGTTCCTTCAGCCTGGAAATAAGAAAGCTGGGAGCCCTTCTGAATCCTGTTTCTAACCTCTCTCAACCTACAACAGCCTCTAGAACACATTATAAGGAAAACAGATTGCTCTGTCTATCCATTACGGGAAGTAAGCAAACATACTTTCAAGAATAAAACAGCACACAAACAACAAATCAGTAATACTGGAAAAATCAAAGAGCAGTCAAAGCAGATTCTCAATTTAAGGAAGCTAGGAAAGCTTTTTCTTACATTCCTGATCTGTTGAAATAGAAATAACTGAGCTCTCCTCCTTTAAACTGAAAAGCCTCATCATTCCACAAAAACTTTAAGACAGCCACAGTCTCAAAACTCACATCCACAGAAAGCTGTATTTTGACAGCCTCTGATGGCAGGAGCAAAGATGAAATGTTCTTAATATGCAGACAAAGAAAATATGTCTTTTTATTTTTAAATTCACAATGTATTTATTTCTCCCCTCTGCCTTCCTAACTTCCTCCCACCAAGCTAAGTTGTGTCATCAGGCAAAAAGAAAAAATTCACACCAGTTAAGAGTTTCAGTTGTGAAAGAATTCTGATACAGTGATAGTCCTTCTGATAAAAATAGAAAGCATGACACTTGGAAGTGAAATATCTATTGAGAAATAAAGCTAAAAAATATTTGAAATGCAACGAACCCAAAACACTGGGCAATGAGTAGGTAACAGGTACAAGTTTGATCCCTTGACAATGATCTGAGTTGCATGACAAAGTTCTGAAATACTTCTCTCCATACATATATATTTATATACACAAATACAGTTACTTAAAAAGTATTATTTTAATTTCTGTATCTATTTGTTAATCAAATTAAGAACCAATGTAAGTCTTAAACAATTATTCAAATCCTGGATTTCTACAACATTGAATACCTTCTCCCAGCTCCAGCAAGTTCAGCATCTAGAGAAACTGGATGACCAGTTCTCAGATTGACAGGAGCATCCCCATGCAAGTGAGCAGGAGAAAGACAGTTTGAGAATCACTGGACTAAGCCACTGATGTATAGTTGTCATCAATTAATATGTAACTTGTATTGAAAAGGGGGAATTCTGATTCTTAAGTGGGTTTAAACCACTTAAACCCCATCATGTACACACAACTGTGTACTAAAATGCCTTACATCCCTCAAAAAGAAGAAAAATAAAAAAGCAAATAAAAAGAGTTAAAAAGCTTCACATAGTAATATTAAATTTGTTCACGGTGCGTATTCTGAACAAAATTACAATGCAAACTAGATAGCTTAATTACCACCCCAAATGATTACAGATGTCCATGAGGGGAAGAGAAAGTTCACAGAACTGTAAGCTTTTTGTTTCCCAACCACTGTACATTTTCCATTAGAACTGTGTTAATATAAGCTCTCCTTCAAATATATACCTGTATCCCAAGGACACTGGAAAGAGTGGACATCCTGTTATAAACCCACTCGTGTCCTCACACATATCCGAAGCTACCAAGTAAAGCCTCCATCCTCACACCAACCAGTTCCCAAATCTGTCTGTATACTAACTCTCGTGCCGCTGAATAAACTGTGAATGTCTTAAAACCTTAAGGGGCTGGGGTGGGGTGGGAGAAAAAATTCAAGCAGAATTTTATTCTAGCATCATCTTGACACAAGGCAAAATTACCATGCTGAGCTGAACTAACTGAAAACTTTTTTTAAATTACAAGCATAAATAGTTTAGCTGTCTCTTCGGTGAGTTCAACAGAATGCACACTGAGAATGTTTACTTGAGATTTGATACAATTCCATTTGTGTACAACTTTTACATCTGTTGCTAATGAGATCAAATTATTGATTGTTCACTTTCTTATATTTATTTAAACATTAACTATACACTCGGCAACCTGATGCTTTTTTTTTTCCAGAGAACTTTTTATTTTTGCCTGGCTTCAGTTGTAATTACTTTGATCTTCCAGAGTGTATAATTATTTTACTGTTTATTTATTTCTATGAGAAAGGAAAAAAGTTTGACCTAGGAGATCTATATGTGGCAATTTGTAACAGAATCACATAGCTTATGTTTAGGAAATCATGGTTTTGATTAAGAAGCAACCATTTAGTTCCCACTGTTTTATTAAAACAGACATTAGCAGATAATAGGAAACACATTTAACACTGTAGGCTGCATTTAGTTTGCAACATCAATAAAGTTATTTTGAAGCCCCTTCCTATTTTGCATTTACCACAGCTCATGTGAATTGTTTTATGCTTTTACTTTCTAATAACCAGCTCTAGAGTTACACATGGATACGGGTGCTGTTCCCAAAGACTCTAAATTGTAGTTTTACCCAGTCTATCAGGATTAGAACCCAAAAAATGAATTGCTGCATCATCCATCCACCGTCATGGAAAATCCAAGTCCTTTTTTTTAATTATTATTAAAGGAGTATGTGATGACTGAAGCATATAACTCAAGTCACTGATTTTGCATACTAACTGGGCTGTCCTGTAGGAATATCTGGCTACTGAAAAGAAACAAAATGTCATGGAAAGAGAGATGATGAGAAATTGAAACCACCCAAAGAAGTGCAGAAGTCTTCCTGTTTCCATGGGGTTTAGATTACTGCCCTGAAGCTGCATGGCTGTTTATTCTCCATGCACCACTGTACCTGCCATAGACTCTTTGTTTTCTCTCCCACTCATATGGTTGATGAATCAACACTACTTGAACTGCTTTATAGCAGCTTGTGTTTACTTCACACATACCTTAACCTTCCTTTTTCTCCTCCTACTAACACACACATACACTTCCAAACAGCAATGACTGGCTGCGTCTCTTTGAATAGCACAGATACAGAGTTATCTGGCAAACTCTTCAGGTTTGGATCCTTGACCTCTTGATTGAGGTCTCATTCTGCTTTTACTGCACTTAACAATTTAACTGTGCACTTACTAAGTAAAAAAAGTAAGAGCTTAAAGAATTCAATGCTCTAAGAATGGAAAAAAGTGGAAGACAGCAGTGTGTTAGAAACACTCAGAAGCTGTAGTGGCATCTCTACAGTTAAGAACACTACAGTTAAGGGCTTCCAGTGCCTCTGCAACTGGCACCCTTCCCCAGTTTGGAAAAAAGAAGGAAGAAAAAGAAAAAAGCCCATCTCTGTTCTCCTAGAATGGCAAGTAAAAGCGAACGGTGATGACCTTGGAGCTGTTTGATTCCTTTGATTGTTTTTTAACCAAGAGGACATGTTAGAGCACTTCGAATAAAATTCTTTTATTAAGAGACACCATTTAGAGAAAAGAAACACTTCTGAGTCACACAATGGCAATTTAGAGAGAGAAGAAACTATCCAGTTTATTTAGCATGTGGGTAACCATGTACTAAAATGTCCAGTCAACATCCTTACTTCAAGCCTAAATCATTTTAGCAGGTGAAAAGCAATACCTCCATTTCCTCATCTGCACTGTTACCCCACTTCTGCCTGAACAACCTAGACACAAATAATGTTACCATAAAACCTTTTTTTTTTCCCCCTGGTGAAAATCTAATCACTGCACAGGCCAGGCCTGAGCATCTTACAGGTATGCTCTGCACAAGCCAGACGTGCAGAGGAAAACCAGATGCCTCGGAACTTATTCTGATATTTTATGCAATTTTGTTTCATGGGTTCCTAACTCAAGCAGCAGACTCTTTATGGTATTATTATGCAGATTTCTAGTCTGTCCTGTGGAAACTAAACAAGCAACCTTTCATAGCTCAGCCTTTTAAGAGAAAAAGACAGCAGACTCTTTTTGAAAGACGTTAATCTTCATGAGACTAAAAATACAATGGCTTCTCAAGAAGGACAGGACATTACACTACTTCTGCATAATGCTTGTGAGTCCTGTTATGATCTTCCTGGCTACTGACAGGATCACAGACAGAAACAACAAAAGTAGCCTATGTCTTCTTTCAGACAATGAATCTTCCCTTCAGGGGTGTAATGGAGAGAAAAACTATGCAAAAACCTATCACAGGGTAAAGCTAATCTCCAAGGCTGGTGGACATTTGGGGAGAGAGGAGCAAATTGGTATTGTGGAAAAACTTTTGACTGTCCCCAAACTCCTGCTCAAAGCACATGCATGTTTTAAAACAAAAAAACTACCAAAATAAATGGTCCAGTACACACACAAGTCCCTTCTCAAAGAAAAGGATGAATAAAAGAACAAACTACACAAGACAGATGCTTGTCACATCACTTCATGTACTATTAGAAGGTGATCAGACATTTCAGTGGCGAGAGTGGGTTGAACTTATGTAGAATAATTTTATTGCCTCAGGCATTCACTGCTAACCAACTAATACAATTTCATTGTAGAAAAAATACAATGGGCTGTTTTCATCTTAACTTCAGTGGGTGCAGAACCTTGTTATTTAGCTACATCTCTTAACAGTCAGGTATTAAATCCTCTACTGGTATCCAGATTTCACATGATAAAACATGCAGGAATGCCAGTACACTTTGCAGTATTGAAAACAGAGAGAAAGGGCACATGTAACTTAAAAAGACAGATTTTTAGCTTTCATGATTAAAATGCAACTAAGGTAATCTAAATAGCAATTTAAATTAAATCCTGAGATACTAGAACTTTTTTTTTCCAAAACGTTTTAGCTTAATTCAAAACACAGTTGATCTTTCAACACAGCTAAATGGGATATTTTAAGCATAATTTTAAGTGGCCCGTGTTTTCATGCCAGCCTTGTTTGTAAAGTATCAGATTTAATTTCAAATGTGCTGTGACTGTGCCCTCTTTGTAGACAAATTCACTAATATTATTATAGCTTATTACCACTTTTACTTAAAGCAAATAATCTCAAACTGTCAGCAAAAGTTCAAGAACTTGGAAATTCACAAAAAAAAATAAATCAATTTACCTTTAATCTTCTTGTACTTTTTGTACCATCTCCCAAACTCCTGGCACTTGGTTGCTGACACATTGGCATAGTATGTGCTATTTACAATGGATGAAATCATACTCTGGAAGTACAGAAAGAAAGACAAAAAGTGTTTTAAAATATCTTGCACAATTGGAAATCCTTTCCAGGGAAGGTGAATGACATGCGAGTGCACAATGATCATCCATTTGTGACTTTACAACCAAAAGAAGTGTCTGATGAGTAGAAAAAATTGGTTTTATTCTCCATTCTATATTCTCATCTGTAATTAAAATTACAAAATAATTATTATTTTGCATAATAATATAAAAAATATGTAGTACAAACCTAGACTGAGACCTGCGGCTCAAGCTGAGGGGGGCACTTCTACTTTATTTTGTACTTATGATATTACAATATCTAAACTTTAGTTGCATAAAAACAGGCGGTGCCATGCTGGGGAACACATGCTCACTGCACCCGGGTGAGAACAAGCATGATTTAGGAACCAGATCCTAAAGGTAAGATTAGATGCTTCAGCATGCATAATCCAAATAATGCTTTTCAGATGTCTCTGTTCTGCTTCCAAATGCAGCAAGACCACACAGCCAAGAATCAGAGAACATCCGTGCTACTCGCTGCAGAACAACAGTTAGGCTAATAAGTTAAATTAATATAATTTATAGAAACGTGTGATTAGTCCTTGTGTAAAAAATCACCAAAAGCGAAATTAACAGTGCCATTCAGAGCAAAGGGAACTATACATACTACAATACAGAACAGCCAAAAACCAGAGAAAAGCTCAACAACTGAATATTGCTTCACCACCACTCTTGTCTATTCTTCGCAAACTCCCTATAAGCAACTCTTAGTACAAGCCAGCTGAAGCAGAGAGGTGCAGACTGGTTTTGCAGCACCTGATACCCATAAAAATGATACTTTATATCCCGGATACTTGTGCTGGTAGGGTGGGAGAGAGCCTTGTTACTGGTAGTTCTTCCTTTCTATTTTTTTTCCCTTCATCCATTCTATAGAGCAGGCATCTTTTTAACAACATTTCACTTTCCTTTTCCCCCCTCTGAACTCTTCCAGGGTCAAATTTCCCAGCATGGGTACATTTCCAGCAAGGAAATGCAATATAACACCACCACTAACACATGGGAGCCAATGCACCTTCCCCAGAAATCACATTTTCCTTATGCCCTCCTTCCTCACTTACGTCAAAGCTCAGAAAAAGCCCTGGCACACTGCATGACCTTTCTGCACAGAGATGTGAGAGCGAGGATGATCTCTCAGCTCGAACAAGCTATTTACCGTAGCCTCAAGCTCTGGCCCACCAGCTTCTGCAGGCTCTTGTGCAAAATGGGATCTTGGCCATCTCTGGAAAGCTACAAGGCTTACACATTGGCTTACTCAATTTTAACAATGCTTTGAAAACAAAAACATCCCCTCCCTCCTCCAGATTTAGCCAGCCTTCCACCCAATTCACTGCAGTATCACAGGACTCCAGCTGTTCCTGAATGCTTGAGTTTTGGGGATTTAAAAAATGTGAGCAAAACTGAGAAAATTAAGATAACTGGGTGGTGCAGATTAGTTTCAGTCTTCAACAGGTAATTCCACTTTCAGTAAAAAGGCTCTTCTGCATTTTCACTTTAACTTTTCCACTCAAAGGCTGCTACGGTGCACTGCAGTAGAGTCTGAAGGCTATGAAGTAAGAGCCTTTTTAAGCAGCAGCTTCAATTTCTAAAACTGACATTCAATTTTCTAATTAAAATCAATATTTTGAGACATAAACCTAGCATTGTGGCAGTCAGCAGCAATTTCCTCCCCATAAATCCTCCCTTGCTCTAAGTCATTTTAACAAGCAATAGTATTCTGAAAGCCTGACACAGAGATAGCCTCTGCTGAGGAATGATTTTGAACAAAGTTGAGTTGAGATAACTTGGGTTTTTTTTTTTTCAATGTCACTTTAGTTAAATTTACAGTTACTAAGAAAGGGTGGGGAAATTGTTTAGCTCTGTCTACATAACAATTTTGGTTTTCCCTTTTTTTCTTTCCATCCACCAAATCCTCTAGCAAATCGACATTACTGAAATTGTAGGACTATTAAATATCACAGAATATATTAAACTATTAACCTTTATTTGAGAAAGCAAAGCTTAAACTAAATAGTAAAATCTAATAGTAAATCAACCATTGGTGAAAAATCCCAGGACAGATTCTCTTCAACTGCTTGACAGTAGAGCAAGGGAAAGAACCGTAACAACTTTCGAACTACATATTCTCACTATTAAATGTAAAGGAACCTTAGGGGTATTTCTGCTATGAATCTTCATGAGTCTGCATAAATATCCATTCAGAAGAGAGTGGCAAAAAACCCCCACTGATTAACTGCAAATTTCTAAATAATGCATATTATTCCTAGGAAAATCCTTAAAGAAGGAATAGATTATATGAAGTAGCAGATACATTTGGTATGTGTGTGGCCATGATAGCCATGTGCAGTGAAAACTGCTTAGACCAGGAGCTAAGAAATATCCACATAAAGAAAATCCAGTGCAGTAAGTTCAAGGAGAAAAATATGGGACATGCTCACATCCCAAGAAATCTTGCTCCAGAAAAAAAAACCCACACATGCTCAGTGCTGAAATGAGTTATACAATATACAGGGAAGACAGAGGTCTCTATGCAAAGATGGAAATGCTGAAATAATTGGATTTCTTTCTGCCACACACACTCCCCCCACCTACCCTCCTTTCCCCCCAGCTTGGTTAACTGGGATTTATTTGTTTGAACAGGAGCCGTATGCTAAGGGTAGCTAAGCTGCAGCCACATAATACACCTAGCAGAAAAAACCAGAACAATTTTAAATCAAAGTGAATGATTACATTTCCCATTAGTGGCAATCAGAATCCCCATCTGGGCTGCATGGAGAGCTTGGGCACCGAGAACCAGAGACGGAGCACCGTCACTGGCGGGAGCGAGAGCTCCCCGCGCTGCCCCTCTCCACTTCTGTACTTGAGGCACTGTGAACACATTAATAAACAGCAGCATTTACTCTGCAGTTGGACTCCTAAGAGACCACTCTGCAATTTGCTGCTGTCAATAATATATTAACCACAAGGGGGTTGTAATGACATTTCACATTTGGCACGATATTTTTTTAAAACTGATTTGGGAGAAGGAATTGTATTAGAGGCATATTCAGATGATGGTAATAGACAGCTCCTATACAACCTTCCATCATATCTTCTGTATTTGGTGAGCCAAAACAAAAGAGACTGAAACTTTTTATGGCAATAATAATAAAAATAATAATACAAGCTGCATTCTTGCAGTCCCAGTTTAAGGGTTAATCACTGCTCAAGGTCATTTACACCTGTGCTTAAAAGTAAGCAAGCTCAATTTTTTACAGAAGGATCTTCTTTTAGTTTTGTCCACTAAACAAACACTGGGGCAAGGATTTTTGCTGCTTACAGTTCTGCCATCAGTAATTTTGTAAATGTATTTCAGACTGAGGCTATAGAAGGAGGAAACCAACTGCAGCATTTCCACCTGGTAGGCTTTGAAACTGAAGTGGGAGGAAAAAGACCCAGACAACAAATGAATTCTGCATATGAAATGATGCATGGTTTAGTTACACTGGATATTGAAGAAGACTAGGCAGAGACAACCATATGCTGCAATCATCATTAGCTGACCAGATTCCACAGATAACTCTATTTAAAGAAATTACACTTAAACTGTGTGAAAAGAAAAATACTTTCGTATTCAATGCACTTACACTTCTGTGCATATCTAGAGTCACTGCTATTCCTTTAGTAAATAAGGCAAGTTACATGGCTTTTCCTTGCACAGCCTTTTCATTCCTGTTGGTTCTGCAGACCCCACATTGCTAAGGAAGATGAGGAACGTGATTCCTACCAATTGCAAAGACCTACATTCTGCTCTGAATCTCACCTCTACGCTTTCCCTGGAGTTGTAATCATAACACAGTGAGGCAAATTTGTTGTGGTTATACATAGAAAGAATTCTCTTAGTTCACGGAGGCATCTGATCATGCATTGCAGGATGAACATGTAGTGCAATGCACAACAGGCAACCACAGGAGAAAAAAACGTTGGATACAGGCTAGCAAAGTAACAGATTTTTAGCAAGCAGGGCTTACTGATGTTTTGACTTTTTAAAGATACAATCAACAGATTAACCTATGATTCTAATTAAGTTTTCAGAAGGCAATGCATTTTTCACTCTTAGCAAAGTTACTTGGTCTGGATGCTCAAGTGTTTTTCTCTTTTTTCTGAGAGGCAAGGAGGACTCAGTCATGAAAATTTTATAAATCTCTCATTATGACAATCTGAAGTACAAATAGAGCTCACGGTATCTGTAGGAACCTATGTCTTAGTGTCTTAGACGTGACATCACAGACGTTTATAAAGCAGTCATGAAGAATGAGGCTGAGTTTCTGTTCTTTTTTTAACATAATTACATACACATTTTTTGTTGTTGTCTCCTAGAAATTGGGGCACAACTGTTAAAACAGCATACTTCTTATCAGAGTTGAAGGCTGATGAGAGCTACCTATGGGTTAGTGGGGGAGGGAGGCCTCTGCAAGTGGGAAGAAGCCACTCAGATCTTGCATTTGAGGATCATTAGTCTTATTGCAAAAGGTTCACATAAAGATCTAAATAAAGAATTTACATCTCTTTGAACAGCAGGATAAACCCCAACCAATTCATTCATAATTTCCACCTGGCAACCCATTGGAAACATGGTATAAAGACCTGGAAACGTGGTATAAAGATACTCTTTTTCATATTAATTAGAATTTCTCCTTTCTAAAGAAAACAAGAAATTGATTTGATATTTATGAAATTTAGTCTAAGCCCTTTACTAAACAAATATGAGCTTTAGATCTTGTAAATCTGGCTTTCCCTAAGTCTGTTAAAAACACTGACCTGTGAGAGAGGGCATTCTTTGGCTAATGTGCTCTGATTCATCTCTTTGAGCAGTTCCTTTAAGGCATTGCGAACTGTGGCGTGGTTCCACTGCTCTGCTGGCAAGTCTTCCAACTTTGAACAACTGTTAAAACAGAAAGCAAAAAGTAGGTAGAAACATCACCTTCACAGATGCTTACTCTTTGCATACAAGTGTTACAGATCTTTAAGCAGTGAGCACAACCTTGGAGTTTCCTGCTTAGCCAGCCCATCAAGGTCCTTCTCCCATCTTTCCCCTCCTCACCAAGCCTGACTCACAGAAGACATGTAGCTCAACCAAAAGAATGACAGGACACGGTAGGAATAGCAGCCAATCCTACTATGATATTACAAGCATGCTTAACCATTCCCTCTGGGGCCTGGTGGAGAGCAAAGAAACTGCGTAAAGCAAGCCCCAGACATGGCTGGATAAAGCCATCCTGTCTAAACAAAGAAAGATACTCCTGCTGGGATAGAAAAATAAACATATATGCCACACTGCCACTAACAAAATCCCTAAACAGCAACGGCCCTCATTGTGTGGAGGCAAGACTTTGAAAAATGAATTTAATTTTATACAGGTTCTTATACTGCCCTCACTGCTGATGTATCCAAGCGCCTTTTGGAAACACATTAAGCCATATGCCCAACATCTGTCACATGTAGTTCATTCTCACTTTCATTCTACAAGAATTGCATATGTAGTGAAGCTTTTGTCTTCATGTGACTTGTGCCTCTTTTAGTTTAACAAGCTTATGGGCCTGTGTCTACATACACGGGCACAGACCTGAGAAGCACATCAGAAAGGTGGGAGAAGCTTGTCATTGCCATTCATGCCTGAGAGACTTAATACACATTATCCAATCAACCTCTGAGGCAGTTCTGCCTTCTGCCTATACAGTCTGGCTTTACCCTCACTGTTGAAAGTTCAGTTGTGCTTGAGGAGTTCAAGTAGTCAATGACCATCTTTATCTCAAACTCATGGGCTATCTTTTATTTACATGGCATCCAGGCATTCAAGCACTTTGAAGATAAAGAATGAGACCTTGATCTTGGGTTGATACCCTCCAGTAATACAGATGTGACATTAGGCTACATGGACTCCTGGTAGGTCGTACTTCTGAGGAGATGAGTTACTGCACTCCAGTTTTATAGTAGCTATAGGCTCTAGATGCTCTTTTACAACTGTGCTGCACAGATGCAGTCTAGCTGAGAAATGATAACAGTATATAAAACCATGAAAAGGCCTGTTAGTGGGGACAGGAAACCCCAAGCCCCATCAGAGACAGAATGGGAAATGTTGCTGTTTGGGAGGTTAACATCAGTGAAGCACCAACTACTTCCAAATTCCAAACTGAACTGAACAGTTGGAGGGTATGTACCTGCCACCAAAGCACACGCACACACGTCCCAATAGACCCCTCTTCTGTTCAAGTCGAGCTTCAAAGAATTGTGGGCAAATTATTTCAGGCTGTCTGTTATTTTTGTCTCTTTCCTCTGATGTATCCTGGCCATAGAGCTACAGCAGACTCTGCAATGTAGGCTTACCAGCAGGTCTAGAGTATACCATACACTGCCAGGGACCTGCCACAACTCCTTATGCAGACTTCAGTAACTATTTGAGGACTCTTTTGAAGTCTGATAGAGAAAGGGGGAGAAAAAGTGGAAGGGAGGGCAAGTAAGTGTAAAAGTGTCAGGAGCTTTTGCTTTGCTAATCAGTGTCAGGAGCTTTGCTTTGCTTTTGTTAGCATTCAGGGAAGGAAAATATTTTCCAAAAGCCACATGGAGCTGCAGTTAACACATCCCTTCCTAATCTTCCAGTCTTTTTACTGGGGAGACCACTGAAGAAAAAAAGGAAAGTCAAAAAGTCCCCTGCTCCCCATCTCAGCAACTGGGAGTAGAAGACCAGGATTCTCACAATGCAGCCTCTGGAAAAAGGCAAGGAGTTTATTCTTTTGATACAATAAGGCCTTGAGAATCCATTAAATTAGGGATTGTGGAAAGGTCTGCCTTTAAAGATCCTGTATCTTTACTTGACTGAGTTTCTGCCCCTTCCCTCTCTGCTACCATACTGCTACTTCAAAAAACATACAAAATCAGTTGGAACATGCATCAAAAAGCTGCCAGGTGACCCACCCTTCTATTCATTTTTTTTTTTCATTTCATCAAAAAAACCCAGAAATTAATGAAGACAGGATGTGCTAATCTCTGTAGTAACGCTGTAATCGACAGAGCAGCTCAGAGAATAGACAAGGACAGATGTTCAGAAACACCCACCTTTGTAATTGGATTTTCAATGTCACAACATGATAGACATCTTGTAGCATGTCGGCTACTGTCGCATCTGGTGCATCGGTCACATAACTGAGAGGGAGGGGATTCCACCTCCCAAGTTTGATTATTCCTGAAAAGAAAACAAAAAATTCATACTTTGTATTTTATTAGTGATTTACTAAACCCTTTGATAAGCTTGTTTGTTCATGAGATTCAAGATCTGCCTTGAGATTTATTGCAGTCTTGTTCAAAAAGATGTATTGAACTGACGGCTGAAGCAAACAATGGAGAAGAGTAGGAATAGATTTTAAATTCTTAGCAGAGAGTTGCTGACATGTTCCTGGCTCTTAAATTACTTCAAGGAAGCACAGGAGGCTTCCTCCCTTCACATCTCTCATCATCCCACTAAAGCCTAGTTCTCTAAGTTAGAACGAGCTTTAAATACTCTATAGTCCTGATTTTTTAGTCTACAAAACCCTTCAGTAAATAAATGCATTGGTTTTGACTTGAACAGGAAAATTCCTATGTGTGGGCTTTCAGCACACAGTTACAATCTAAGCATGGTACAATTCCCAGTGTGGATGGAGGGCACTGGAAACCCACCAAGCAGGAAGAGTTCACTCCCAGCTACAAGATGCACTAGGCAGACAGTTGCTTTTCTTTGTGAAAAAAACAACTGCAAGCTGCTGACCGCAGATCCAAAATAGCATTTTGGGGGCGGGGGAGAATGCTGTAAGTTCTATTTCTACTTCTGTTCATTCTTTAATAGGGATCATCACCTCTTCTGGATGAGCTTGTCACAAAGACTGTAAACTTGGATGGTAAACCATTTGGTGCAGAGGTATTATTTCTGTTTAGACAATTTCAGAGGGCCCACCCACACCAAAAACAATGACTAATACCCAGGAATGACTTCCAGGAAGATGCCAAACAAAGAAAGCCACAGTGCCATCTTATATGACAGCAAAGCAGTTCGGCCTTGTTCTGCACTATCATAACTACTCCTCTTATTCCTTCCTCCACCATGTTTCCATTGCCCCACTGTTCTACTCACATAATTTTTCTTAGCACAGCCCTACAAGATACCAGTCACCTTTTCTCCCATTTAAACTGATGCCTTTTGAGGTCTGATTATATACTTTTTGATCGTTGAAAAGACCATCTCTAACCTCTACTGCCAGAAATACACTAATACATGAGAAAACTACTTCCTCTGTGATAACAGGAGCTCCAAGAACCCTCCTTGGGTATCTGGAAGGATGCTGTGATGCCAAGAAACTTCAACCCTCTCCTTCACACTTTCTACTCCCAGTTCTTCACCAGCTCTGGACCTAATCAAACTGAAATAAATGGCAAAGACCTTTTATCCTGATCTCCCAAACATGATCATAAAATGAATACCACCTCTGAAACAGTGAAACAAAGCTTCTTGCACAGACAATAACAGAACACAATGCTTATGAGCCCGTGAAATACCTGCTATGGAATATTTTTTTCCCCCATTCCTACACAGGTTGAAAAGGAAATAATTTTAGTACAACTCCTTTTTGGTAGCACTTAAATCTTTACATTTACCATTGATGTATTTCTCTGCAAGCTATTCTATCACCACATACTGAAAGAAGCTGTAAGTGACCTAGTTCATCCTCAGTGGCACAAAGTTTCACTATAACATGCTGGTACAGATAGGCTAATATTTCAAGAGCAGATTAGAAAGCTTTTGGCAAGGGGAGATCTTGTCCAAAAGAAACAAAAAGTTAGTAAGTGTTGCTTGATATCCAATGCTTGAAAATGGGACATAAACAGAACAAAAACATTTAAATGATGCACTGTTTCAGTATTAAGATTTAACAATCTGGTGCTGAATATGCTGCAGTATAAATAGTGCCTGGACTCAGATCCAGTAGAGTAACACACAGCACTCATTCACAGCACCGTATGTCTCCAGTGCTGGCTCCTTGAGTCATATTCCACTTGCCAAGAAAAGCTGTTTTTCTTAAGGGGATAGTTTACTTAATGTTATCTCTGGTGACAACAAGAAATGCATATAGTACAGCATATATTAGTCATGAAATGAGCATCAAGGGTCCACTGAGTGAAATACATGCTGGGAAAACACAGTTTAGCTGCTGACTTCCTTCACCCCCTTCTGCTATATAATAATTTAAAGCAAAATCACCTAAAAATCCAGAAATCTATACCAGCTTCACAGTACACTTGGCTTCCTATGTTTAACCACGCCAAGTTTTCATGTAATTGAAAAAATAAGCATCATATGTGCCCCATAAGTCACATCTAAATTGGTAATATTTTACAAGAGGCTTTATTTTTCATTCAATTAAGGAAAGCACTCAGAGAGCACACCATCTGCAACTGCTCGGGCCTGGCAATGCTGATGAGAGACAAAGAGATGGTCGGGGGTCACTCAAGTTACCAAAGGTGTCCCCAGACTAAAAAAGTTTAAAGAGAAGAACCACAGTGCAGCCAGAGTGCACCATGGGAAATACTATGCAAATTGCTTTACAGGAAATGTCTGCTACTACTGGAAGTTAGGTTGAATTTTTTTTTTAATCCTCCTCTACAACTGGAGAGGAAATTGTTTTGGCTGGATTTAGACAAACACAGGTGTTACCATAATGCTCAGTGCCTCTGCACGTTAACACCTGCTGTGAGTCCTTTACTCTGTGTTACAGCACTGCTGATGTACGCTATTTTTTCAGCCGGTGTGATATGACGTGTGAAATTTTTTTTTCCAGAGCACATTAAGCTGGTCCAAACGATAGCCAGAAGCCATGGTTTCCATCCAGCTCCTCAGCAGATTTCACAGGTGGTTTATTTCATGGCACCAACACTGTACTTAAGGCAACTCTTGAGCTGCATTTGGGAAGATGATGCCAGCTTGTTGAGCAAACGTATTCTCTGCATGCTAGAAGACATCTTTGAATGACTCCTCAGGAAAATCTGAGTGGACCAAATCTTACCCCTAAAAAGGTCCTTTCTCATCTAGGACTGGGTGTTTCTAGTGTAACAGCAACCCCAAGATGAAAATAGCCTGGTAGCAAGGGGTCACTTCCACATACACATTTTTCATTGTCCCTCTCATTGACTCCAAATGGTACAGCTCAGGCCTTTAAAGAACACGCTTTATCTGGCCTGGCTGAGCTTTTATCCTGCCACAACTGAGACTTGGGAGTGGGAACTGGAATGAGAAAGGTCACTGTGATATTAATGAATATACTACTGCTCCAGGAATATCACACCTCTGTCAGCTCCAGACCTTCTCAAAATTATGTGAGCAGCATATCAGACTGCTCAGAAATCCAAAAGCACATCTTTCATGAGTTCACAAAACTCTTTTGTTAATGAGTCTGGTTCACTTTCCAGCATCAATGATCCTTTGGGACTCTTTTCCTGGAAGAGTTCTTTGAAGGGAAAGTTCGACAGATTTCAAAAAATTGCACACACTCAATAAATGGATGTACACTAGAACAGCTCTCAAGAACTCATCTAGAAATGGCTGAATGCAGCACAGGCCAGTTAAGTCAATTAAAGACAATAAATGGACCAAACAGTTTTCTCAAAAGAATCTTTTTTTTTCAAAATGTATTTTAGAAGAGATTCTCTATCCATGCTGGCTGTTGGTTTTTGAAAGGCATGTCCTTCTACAGACAGGTTTTTATTAGTTTAAGCTTCAGCTTCATCAAGATGCAGATAGGGGAAAAAAGAGTAACCTAGTTTAAAATTTGCATAACTCCCTTTAACCACAAGAATGCCAGGACACACTACCAACAAACTTCTGTGAGCTCGCGTGTCAGGTTCATACATAACAACCACTGCAATTCACTGCTGTCGTTGCACTTAGGCCAATGGTGTGCCACTCTGCCAGAGTGCTGTCAATTTAGTTTCATTTAAAATGCAGCCTCTTTGGAGAAGAAAGTGATAACTACACAAGTCAGAGCAGAACAGTACATTGAACAGAAGAATTGACCAGCTACCTCATGGCTGACCTCTATACCTAGCAGAATTTGTCACAGGATCTTCATGACCTTTATTTTACAGTATCACCCGAAAGAGTGATGCATCCAAAGCACTGGGACTATTCCTGGAACTCCACCCTAGTGAGATGTGAACTGAATGGATGCAAGGTTGAGACTAAAGCAGACTTCTAGAATAACTACGTTAATCAGGAGCATAACAAAAGCAAAAGGCAAAAAGCTGCTTTCCTAGAAAAATACAACTAAGCTGGCAAACCCTTTTCATAATTAAGTAGCTTATACTGTCCCAGAAAATAATCTACCTATATGGCCTAGAAGCCTCATTTGTCTTTGCAAACCAAAAGATAGCCATACAATACACTCATTATAAGCATGACACATCTCCAGTTTAGAATATATATATCATAGTCTAGCTATAACACTTCTTGGTCACAAACAGAATGAGGTCTGGCTCCTGCATCTCCTAGTCACCTGCACAGTTAACTTTTTATCTGGATAGTCCCATGGGAAGTACTGAGGCATCTCTTGGACATTTTAATACATCACTACTGTAAGATCAAACTCTTAAAATGGGCCATTTTCCAAATTCCTTTTTGCAGCTAAACAGAGCAAACAGGACCAGAACACGCCTCATGCTGTCACTGGCTCCCTTCACGAACTATCCCCAGCTCCCACCATGGTTATACACCTGATTTCAGCTTTCACAAATTATGAGCATATCTGAGTTACATCTTAAATGGATACTTGTAGGTAGGTCACACAGGACTAATGCAATTTATTTAAAATGCTAATCTGCTAGGGTTAAAATTAAGTCACAGGATCAAAAGAAGGACATTTTGGAAGTTTTTACTAGCATCACCACCCCCACCTTAACATTTTTCTGGAGACAGCTACAAAACGAATCCTGAGTAATACTTGCCCAAATATGTGTAGAGAGGGAAAAAGAAGAAATTTTGTGTTCTTTGGCTAAAGGGGAAAAAGAAGGATATCAGAGAATACTGATTCCTTACCAAATATTGTTACAAAAAGCACTTGTCAACACTAAGCAGACAAACCATTGGAATACCTGATGCGCAACACCAAGAACTCTCATTTTCTACAGCATAAGCAAATGTAACCTGCTGAGACTCATATAGGGTGAGGTATTAAAGCAGACAACTGCTCTCCTTGTGGATTGACAGACACAGTCAGGCTGGAAACTGGAGAAGTGCAGAGCTTGTTTCTTACACTACAGCTCTATGTTCATTCACATGTTGGAAGCTGTGGCAGTACAAGTTACAGCCAGCTCCGGCAAGAGCACCTGACTCTACAGTCAAGACACAGCAAACACGGTGTTTATGTAAGCTTTAGAAAGGCTGAGGGTATAGGCAGTGCCCAACCCAGCACAAGATCTTCTGAGCTATATTTATTCCTTCAAAATGTGTTGAGCAAATTTGAATCTGCAGTGTTATACCAGACCAGAGCCATGCCTCACGTGGCTGTGGCATTCCAGAGCTGTACTAGGTGTCCTAGCATTCACTCCCCTGCATCACAGGACCACAGCCTGAGAGTGGCCAGCTGCAAACACAGGGCTGGGTGAAGAACACAACCCACATTTGCTGTGAGTTCAATCAAATAGTTTTGTTTGAACACCTCACTTTTTAACAGCAGCTCTTATCGACACAACAGAAACTGAGAAGAAACTGCAGATTAGTGTTAGCACCCAAACACTTTTGATTCCTTTTACAATTCCAAATGAAAGACCTCAATGAAACACTCAATAAAACCTTGCTTCTGGGACCATCAAGCCATTTATCTATCAGCCACTACTGACAGGGCCCCCCTACACGATAGGTAGGCTCTTGTGACGTTGATTGCATCTGTTTATCCTCTTCAGAGGCATCTTGTCCCTATGCTACAGCATGTAATTTTCCTTTGTTCAGCTGTGCTTTGTTGCAGAAATTAAAACCTGCCTGTCCCATGTAATAAGTACACAGAATTATTTCTCCATAAATCAGTTTGCAGGAAATCACTACCCTGTGGTACGTAATAACTCAGCCTGTGTTTCTAACCTGTACCCTGGCTGTAGTATATCATCAAACTGTAACAACATAAAGGCATAATTTGTAGTTATCGTTGTTAATCCAGCAAAGGGAATGACTCTTCAAGCAGAAAGGAGAAAAAAGCAACTGGAACAATTAAAAAAAACCCCAACTTATTATATTAATTTTTGTATAATATGATTGAGCTGCCTTTTCTAGCTCTTAGGGAAATTTAAAAAATATTATACTGCCTTTGCCCATCATTATAAGGGTGCCTATATTATTCTACTGAATTTTAATCAGTGACATATTGGGGTAATAGATGGGAAAAATAATCAGCATAATCCTCCCCTGCACTTCTAAAGCGCCTTTCGTCAGAGGATCCCAAAGCACTTTAAAAACATTAATTAATTAAGCTTTGTAACATCCCTGTGAGGTAGACTGTATTATGCCAATTGACATATCGGTGATTTAGTGATTGAAAGCACACAATGAACATAATCCTGTGTTTATGCCAATACAAAAGAATCCCCCTCCTTCCTCATTTCAGTCCACAATAAATAATTCAGTGAGAGAACAGGAATAAACTATGTGGTTACACTGTGATGTACACATCCACAAATCAACAGGAACACCCACACTCCCCGAATGACGAACACTCCACCCCAGCTCATGAGACTTGTGCAACTCCAGGGCTCTGCACAAAAGGGTGACCTTCACCCAAGGGGAAGGCACGGCCGAGCTACCCAAAGCTCTGGCAGCACAAAGCCCCTTGTACTGCTGCAGTTGCTGGAGGTCTTTGCTATTGCTGTTTTAAAATGCCGTCATAAACTATGTGTACCAATGGTGGTTTACAGAATGAAATTTTGTGGTGTAACAATGCATCTATGAGCTGGTCAATTTAAACACGCTTATCTAGCCTTTCTGGCTTGTACATCTGTATCAAAACACAGATTTTAATGTAGACTATGCATTTACATGATTATATATGATATTCATATGATTATATATTAAAATGTTTATAGAAAATGGATGTGAGTAACCATCAATAGAAAGACTGTTAGTGTTACAAGATTTAATTGCTGAACTTCAGAGTACTTTCACAGATGAAAATCGCTTTGATATACGAACCTTGGTTTGAGTTTTTAATTTTTTGAATGCTAGTGTTGCCCATGCCTTTCCTCCAGCATGACTGTACTCAAGTATTTGACTTAAATAACATACACCAAACAGTTTGATGCCTTGTAATTCTACATATCGGGTTTACATTTTACTATAAAAAGATTGTGCTTCATGTAATAGATGCTGCTTCACATTTGGGAAACATTATGTGAGGACCCTGACTTTTATTAGATTAATTTAATATAGGCACTAAGTTACTAGACTAAATTAATAAAGATCTTTAAAAAAAAAAAAAGGGGGGGGGAGGGGGAGAGAACAGAACGAACCCACAAATTAAATAACATTTTCTGGAGCTTGTTATTTTGGAAGTCTTTATTTAATTTTCCAAACCCCTATTCTGTTTGAAAAAACAGCCAATAATCGGTAAGGAAACAGACAAAAAAAAGAGGTTGATGTTATTTACTTCAGGGGATTATTTTTAAAACTGCTATATGGTAGAATATGAATACCACAAATAAATGGAAGGGTGAGGAAGCAAAAGAGGTACAAAATATTATAAAACCAAGTATTTTTAATGTTTTCTACATTACTTTTAAAACTATTACCTCCATTGAAGAAAACCACATTTAGCCCTGCATAACATCTTTCTTTTGTCATTTTTGGGATAAATCTGCACTTACGTTGGACAGCAAGAAATAATAGATGAATAAAGAGAGAGAAGTCCTCTTTTTCACTCTTTTGTCTGAGAGACAGAACCACTTCTCTAAGCATCACTTCCATGGCATGAAAACAAAGTCTTTCAGTCATGAAAACTCATGACAGAAAGGCTACTGCATCTAGGATATTAAGCAGCTCTTAGCAGTTGCCCTTCATAACCCTGTCAGCCTGGAGCTCGGCTTTACCCTTCACCAGGCTGTCCTCTCCCGAGAGGCACCATCACACCAGGGCTACCTTTCTCACCAGTGTTATTCAGTAGCCTCAATATCCGTAGGGTTGCAGGACCCTGTCCTTTGTAACATCATCCCCACATAAAGCCCAAAGCATGGCACTCTCCCCATTTTTGCATGAGATTACTGTCTTTTGGGCAATCTCTACTACTATAGTAAGATCCTTCCCAGCTCAATCCTTGGAACACTTGAGCCTGCTCAGCTGCACAGGAGCAAAGGCTGTGCCTCCTCCCAGGGAGCAGTGGCAGCTCAATGCTTTTGAATACAGACCAGGAGTGTCACAGCTCAGCCTATTCCCTGATCAAAGAGCTTCCTTAGCTGCTCCCATGCCTAGAGGTTTGCTTTGCCATCTTAAAACCACCGTTGTTCCTTTTGCTTTGGACAGCAGCTGCCTCCCTTTGAGTTCCAGGCTCCCTGGCAAAACACTGGCTGCTTCTCTGACATCCCCCAGCCTGGCACTGGGACCATGGCTCCTGTCTACAATTTAGTGTCTCCCAGAGAGCCAGCATAGGCAGATACTGCTAGTGGGAACCTGTAACGTGCTTCTACCTCAGCCTTACAGGCTGAAAATTAGGGCTTTCATGTATTTGCCTCAGTTGCTAAGAAACATGAATACTAGTGTACTTAGCAGGTGGTGCTTTTCTCCACTGCATGTTTCTTTAACAGTCAGAAACAATGCCTGTATTATCTCACCCCAAATTCTGGACGCTGCGACTGTATTTCTACCTCATGACCTATAAGGGGATCCACATGAGTAAAAGGACCAGAACTTTACACAAACATTTGCTTTCCAATCTTCTTTGTCAGCCTCCTGCCAGTCCAACACCACCGGCACAACCTGCCTCACACCACCTCCAGCAAGGAGAAGGCAGCATCCAGGCAGGCAGCCTTTGGTCCCCACCCTACAGCCTTTCTTGGATTCTATATTGTGATGTTTTCAAATGGAGAAAAGAGGGAGAGGAAGATGATGTTTTCTTTCTTTATATAAAAACCTGCATCTGTTTTTAGAAAGATGCCAGTGCCCCAAACTCCTTCAATTCACCCAGCTTCAATGCTTGCCTATAAGCTTCACACGGAAAGACAGTCCACTGAGCAGGAAAAAAGCACAATAACATGGCATTGCAACTGAATACATAAAACGCATTTTAAAGGTTATAAAAGAGCATTGCTAATAGGACATTGTAGACGCTAATAGGCTTAAAATTAAGCCTACGGACATTGTTTGGCCTTGTATGAATCTGAATATCCTGCCTACTCACAGTAACACAGCCACAGAGAGCACATAAAGTCTGGCTCAGACTGCAGACATACAGTAGCCAACTATCTTTGTGTTGAGTCAACTACAAGTAGATTTGAAAATTCATGGGTCTGAAGTCCAAAGAAAAATAAGGACACACAGCATGCTGTGCTGCACAAACAAACCCCTAAACTGAATGCAGATTCATATTCTGGCCTATGTAGTTTAACAGCTTAATCTCTTTAGTTTAAGATTTGTGTCTTTTGGGGTTTTCCTTATGCTGTATAAAGACTAGCAGAACATTTTTTCACTAAATTACTACTTTTGGCTTGCCTTCTGTCTTTTCTTTCCTCCCACCAGACATTCAGTTCTTGACTTCCATGAAAAAAAAACAACATGAACAACTGAAAAACTAGTAGGACAGCATCTAACTAGCAGGATAGAAAAGCATGGGTTGCTGAGGAAAGAGAGGGATTGAGGACTTTGCTGAAAACCCCAAACAATGACTGCTTCCACTAATCCAACATGTATGCAATATGTAAAGATACAGTTGCTGTTATCTCTGCAATTTGACTCAGAAGTCCTTTGCTCTCTGTAGTTGTGTTACTGTAAGAGCATATCCAGATCTATACAAGACCAAACAATTTCCACAGGCTTGATCCTGGTATTTTTAATGACATTTAGTTAAGAACTAGATCTACGATGAAACAGTTAACAAAGGAGGTAAGACTTGTATTCTAGAATTTTTATATTAAAACATTATAAAGAAGCAAAAATATCTATATGTAAACATGCATGCACATATATATTTAAGAATATGCAATAGACTGAAGACTGAGGGTTTGTTGATCTTTAGGCTCAGGTCTCCCTCATAGCTCACCAATGGGTAAAAGGCAACAGATCAAAACTTACCCTTTCGTTACAAATTGATGTACTAGAGAAAGACAGAGAACAGCATCTTTAAGGTTGTAATATTTATTTTTAAAATACATTTAATAATCCTAGTCCCTAATTTGGGCAGCATTGAAATTCAGATACATTCAATTCATTTCCCTCATTGACACTCATTTCAGTTGATAACCTGATTCTCAGTTCCTCATCTCCCTCTTTTCTTCCCAGGAAGAGCAAAACAATTCTGCATTTTGACAAGTCTAAATAAAGATTTGCTGGTTACTGAACTATGCTACATTTCCTATCAAGAGAAAACAAAAGAGAAAAAAAAAGGACTGTAGTTCACCACTAGAGGAGATGACTCAGAGTAAGCAGGAACTGTTACCAGACTCAGAAAAAACAGTTTTTCCTTGTACCGTTGATGAGCCCACATTATGCTGAGATGAACCCAGATTTGTTTTCTTAGCCCACATCTTCCTAGAACTGAACCTATTTTTTTACAGAGCCACCAGATCCTTTTTGGATCCTATCAGTATTTTCATCTTCACGTTAGTCAGTTTGTGAACAAAAGACTGAAAGATAGAAAGACACAAAGAACTATTTTTTTTAATTTGAATGATAAATTTCTGTGCACATGGCAAAGACTGGAAAGAGTTACTCACTTTCTGGATCTGGACATTTGTAGCACACACACGTCATACTTTGAAGCATTTCCAAAAGTTTACTGCTTCTTTACGTAGCAGCTAAGATTCTCGTGTAATCACAGCACATAGAAATTGTGGAGCTGCTATGAAGAAAATTAACTCTATCCTAGCCAAAACCAGTATGGGAGTTTAAGGGAGTTAAAGTTTAAGTATGGGAGTTTAATTCACTGCAAGACTCAACAGTCTCAAGCATTGGTGGCACTGCAAACACCCTCATGAGATGGTGGAGAGCTCCAGTACCTCCTGAGATCTGTCCTCCAGTAAGTAGCTCATAGTGCTTCACAATCCACCAAGCTGGAAGGCCTCTTTTGGTTGTTTTTTTGTTTTTTTTTTCCTTGTTTGGTTTTTTTTTTGGTGGCACTGCAGACACCTGAAGAGATAGACTATCACAACAGCCCCAGTGACGGGTCTTCTGATGAAATAAAGAGTTGTTTAATACCAACATTCCTGTACTAAACAATTTCTGTACCAGAACCCTATTCCTCCCAAGCTCAGTGCTCTCACCACTTCTTTCTCTTTCCTGAACTGTATCTCCTGTTCAAATGCAAGCAGCTAAAAAATCCCCCACAGTGATATTTCAAGACAAAAAGGGAGGAAAGACTGTCGTTTCTAATCATGTCCCAAAGCCCCAGGTGTCTTAGGCCCACATATGCACAGCTTCTACATGTGTATAAGCAGAAAAGGAAGCCAGAGGCCTATTCACAGTTCTAGGGAATATCATTAAAGAAAGATACACTGGGATGATGCCTTATTCAAAACATGATACCAATACTGGAAAACCTCTGGAATCTACTAAAGATGCCATTTCACCATAAGGTACATCCTATACTGCTGCCAGCATTCTCCTCTGTACCACAAATACACAGGAATTGACTGGGGATTTCAATTAATAACATTGTAGTAAACGACATAATAGGATATAAATAACAGTAATTCCCAAAGTCTTATGTAGGAAGATGAAGACACTGCATGCACATGCATTCCTAAAAGAACAGGCAGAACGACCCTCCAATAATCCAGATGTATTCTCCTCTCCTTACTCGCACTGGGAACCAGAGTAAACCTCAGCACTGGGGGAGCACTACTAGCATAGCAAGCACAACACAAAGAGGCAGCTTTGGGAGGTTTATCATTTTCACAATCTGATTGATTTCAAAGGTCACCCTGGAGGAAAAAGCCTCAATCTGGTTTCTGCCGACACAGGCATTTCCCACAGCCAATTCCCTGCTCTTGGCACTCACTCAGGTGGTGGGACGTGGGTTGCACTGTGGGTATCTGCATCTCTTGAAAGTCTATTTTACTCCCCCAAAGTCTGTTGTTCATTTAGAGACATGGTGTATTAATGGTTGTTTCATACTGCAGGTCTTAAGACAGGTATAACTGCAAAGAAATAAAGACTTTCTGAGTAAGTAGAAACTTTATTATGAAAGAATTATCCCAAAAGCCTGAGGTGTCTATAATATTAAAATAAGTCAGACCTGAAAACCATTTGAAATTTCTTGATTTTTCTTATCAGTTTAAAAAAAAAAAAAAAAAAGAAGGGGGAAAAAAAGAGTATATGGAGTAAAGAGGTGATGTAGCACACCCACGACATGAGATGCTCCAGCACTTCTTCACTTCTGAGTAGAAGCAATTCAGCTCTTCTGCCTGCCTTTTTGATCAGCAACACTCTAGGTGAGGACGAAAGACCCATCATAATGCATGTCCACCTGGAAAAATCCACTGCCTCAGAAATACCCTCCTTTCTCCATTTCAGATTTGAGTTTATGGTAGATGAAAATCCAATCAGAGGAGCCTATCAGCATTAAAACAGCTCTCATGTTCCCCAGATGATGGCCATGGTTTACAGTTTAGCACAGAATAACTCATCTGAAGAGCTCATGCAATACGGGTCCCAGTCAGTGTGACCTGGCATCACTCTGTGGTGTAGATGTAAAAGGTCAAAGCCACACCATTAAAATTGTAATCTAGGAGAATCTTAAATATTAAATAAAATTGATAAATTATGGATTAATCTATAAGATTTTGTGAGAAATGGCTTCCTTTAGATACACTGTTGCTCTCACAAAATTTGAGAAGTTGTTCAATCAAGTCGAAGTTCTACCCAATCTTCACAATCAGGAGTAATTTTATTGCTGGTGGCCCAAAATATCGGCTTCTCTGTTACCTCCTTTACCTACTCTGATGTGAAATGCTTTTCATTGCATGCCCAAAGAAGAGAACTGAAGATCTAGATGTCCCTCATCTGGAAATGTCTAAAGAACACTGTTAATTTATAGAAACTAAGATAACAGTTTGTAATGGAAATACTCTGTCTTTAGGCTGTGCTAACATAAGCTCTTTAGAAACAGCAATGAAATGGAGGTAGCAATTTCAAGACATTAAGGACTTAAGCCAGCTTTTATCCAGGTATGTAGTGTACAAAAGGCTTCATATTCCATTAGTTGTGTCATGTGCCTGTATGTGCCCTGTTTAAATAAAAGGAATGTCATACCTGAATCATCTTTTAGGCAATTTTTATATTGAAGGAAAATATTAGCAAATGTAACTAAATGTCACAACCAAAACTTTAGAGCAATCATGGTAGAACTGCAAAATTATGCTATTATCATGGCTGAGGAGTTTTCTGCCAGTAGGGGAAAGGGAATTTGCAGTGCTGTATCTCATGAGAGATGGGTAGACTTGACAGGCTGATGGGCAAAGAACAATGCACACTCTCCCTTGGCCTGATGCACACTCTCCCTCAGCCTCAGTGAGACAGCAGAGCCCTCCACCAACTACCCCAACCAGAAATGGTCTCAACCTTGTTGCCAGCCCTTTAGACCTCCTTCTGTACAAAGAAAATAGTTTTAATTTTTAGCTTGCAAATAAATGAATAGGTTTTCTTTCCTGCTAAAATAGAGCTCAGCTTCCTCACAGTCCATATGATGCTTTCAACCCTGGATGAGAATTCCTCATTGCAAGAAGCTCTGCTGGTCAGTGCCTGCCTACCCACCCCCTCACTCCAGGGCCACAACACTGTTGCCTTCCTCCTCCAGCCCACGCTATTGCTGCTCCCATCTCTGAATGACGGCCAGACACCTCTCAGCTCTACAGGAATAAATCTCTAGACCACAAACCTCTAATATCCCCTCCTCCTACCCCCAAGTCAATGACTTACATTTTATCTAGCTTGAGTCATGACTTTTCTTCCCATCTTCTTACCATGCATTTTACCCAAATTTATAAACAAGAGGAAGAGGAGATCACTAGAGACTGCCGTGGGTCTAGTCTACTGGGATGAGCAAGCGATGCCAGCTCCACAAGAGCTACGCCCAAGGGTACCCACCACCAGGCATGCTCACTCAGCCTGTACAGAGCAGGGCAGCCCAGAAAACACAAAGGTGCAAGCTCCCAGGGCAGGGCAAAGCTACCCATGTAGATGAGAAAGGAACACAGCAGGCAAGCATGGCGATCTCTGCCAGTCACATTCGCACCTCAGCATTAGCTTTCTTCACTGTGCACATATGGGCTACACATTTAACTAGCCGACTGCACAGACCCATCTCTCCCTGAAGTCAAGGAGCAAAAAAGATTTCATTTTTCCACTAAAATAACCCACTTTACTGTCAGAGCAAATCTTTTTTCATATAGTCTCTTCTGGATCAGTTTTCATGTATACATTATTAAATATTCAATCAAATAACTATTTCTAAATAACATGTATAATACCTTTTAAGTGGCCGCCAATATTATATGCATAGCCACATAATGGTAGAGAACAGAGCAGTCAGTTTAAATCATGCTCCCTTTACTGATTTTCACAGCAAAAGGAGTAAAGTATTTGTAGGGAACTGATACAATAAAATGAAAAGTGCATTTAAATTAAAAAATAAAACATGTACTTTAGGGGATTAACACTTTTCTCCCTTCCTGCATGTAAAGGTATGTGTATCTGTATTAACTCTGGACACTATACAGTTGATATATATGTATGTATGTAAATTTAGACAGAGGTACACGGTATGTTGGTATAACTAAGAAGTGAAAAATGTAAGAAGAAAAAAAATTTTTGAAAAAAAAAAATTCAGTTCTTTCTCCTAGGAATGACAGAAAATTCTTTGTATTTCATCTTGAGGTTTGAACATTAGTAGTCATTCTCTGACGGTAAGATGAGAAGCCTTCAACTATACAAAGCTAGTAAAATCATCATTTCTATTGCAGAAAATTATCTTCAATCCTTTTGTTCATTAGATCACCACCAAAAGATGACACTATTTCTGAATATTCCCTGTGTAACACAGATCAGTAGATTGTGGAAGTAACAGATATTTTGCTTCAGTGGATAAAAATCAGGGGAGAAAAAGGGGGGGAATCAGTTCATAAAACCTCAACTTGAGTAACTGATTTTGCTTAAATGAAAAACAAATCAACTGATCATTTCCTGGCAGATGAAGCATTATATTCAAACAGAATTTAAGAATTTTATTCTTTAATTATTTAGCCCTATCCTTACTCCCTATCACCCTATTCCCTTTTTATTTAAAAACTTGTTTTTAAAGCAGATAAATTTTGAAGGAGAAATTCTGTCTCAAACTAGAAAAACTTTAAAAAGCAAAATATCAAAACCAGATCACCTCAAAATGACATATTTTTAAATCTCATGCCCATGTCTCCTCTGCTGTTTAACTTTCTCTCCCAGCAAAACTGTTCAATGAATTTGATAAGACTATTAATATATTTGTTCAGTCCCCCAGGCCCCGCCCTCCACAGACAGCTTTTACGTGGATTTGTTAATAGTCAGAGCAGTGGCGCAGCCCTGGCGGGTGTTTCCCAGGTGAAGGCTGAGCCCTCATGAATCCAAGTTCATCACTCGCCACATTGCTAATGAGACAAGTGCAGCCCCACATGAGGTTAATTGTCAGAAGCAATAATCTAAATTAAACTGGCCAACATTCAAGTAAAAGGTACCATTTAAAATATCCTTTTCAAATGAAAGCAAATCTCAGGAGTTTATTTGCCTACTCAATATAGAATTCCAAGTTTTAAAAAAACCCTTCCTCTTTCCCTCTAAGGAACCAAAGTAATTATTTTTAATACAGTGACATATGTTAGACAAAAGTATTAAGGAGGGGGCTTCATTCCACTCCAAGTCTCCACGGAATTTTCCCTGTGTGATCACACATCTGAGCTCAGATTTTAACACAACCAGTGAAGATTTTTTGAAATAATGGCTATTAGCTGATGAGAAATCCTTTCACAAATAATCCCAAAACATGGTAGATCTGGTGTGATGTTCCCAGCACTGAGAAGTATAATTAAAACAATATGGGGAATTAAAAAAAAAAAAAAAAAAAAGAGTTCACAAAAACATCTCAGAAATGGCTCAAGTCAACTCAAAGCTCACTTGGTTTTGGCTGGGACTCCAGGCTCACGACAGCTTCAGCCTGCCAAAACAAATACAACCACCCGTTTCTTCCCAATGCTTTCACCCAGGGAGGGACCTGCTTCTTTGCCTTCCCCTGCTACGATAATGACATGCCTGCTAGGATTTGATTGGGGTTCATATCCCTGTCTGCCTTTGAAACAATTATTATTTTGTTAATTGTGAGAAGTAAAGGACTTAAGTGGCACCTCAGACTGACATAATAACCAATAGCTTCCAGATAATTGTTATGTGCTGTAATTAAAATAATGCACATCATTTAGGCAAAAAGTTTAAAAATACCTTCAGGGAAAGTAGCTTGGGATATAATTCCACACAGGGAATCTGTATAATTTTGGTTGTAACCACAGAGGAAAAAAAGTAGAATTTAAGATAGAAATTATTCACTTACCATGCAGAGTTAGTATAAAAAAGTGTATTCATCTAATACGAATGAATGTTGTGGGTGTAGTTACAATGTTTTATACATATGTTTACCGATAAGGAATGACTGGAACATATATGGAAAAGTAGTTTTCAATTAAACTTTTTTGTATTTTTAAAATTATTTGATTCTTTGTCATTTTTATGAAGATAAGAAAAGCTGATAAGTGGATACAAAGCTTTCTTTCAATGCACTCAGTCATCTATACCTAATCTCTGCACTAGTGACAATCAGAAAACCCAGGTTTTCGAAACTCCTTAATTTTAGCCTTGAACATGAGATCGTTTTAACTCAAGTAATGCAATGAAAAACCTCTCAACTGAATAACAATAAATGTAACAAGAAAGAATAATGCTGTACAAAACACTAAGAAAGACAGTGGATTCAAGTAAGTAATATTAAATGAGAAAAAACTTGGCTCAGCTTTTAATGATATTCCACAAGAAGTGCCTTTCTTTTTCTAACACAGAGTTGAACTCTTGAATCACTACAAATGGCTTAACCTAGGAGGTAGCTGGCAAACACGGTGGCATGAAAAGCATCTCGAATTAGACTTTGCCAGTTCTACATGAGGATGCTGACTTGAGCTAGTTATAAACATTTTTACATTTCTCTTTTTTTTTTTAATTCCCATTTGGGAAGCTGCTGGTCCCTCTCCCAAACATATCAAATTCAATCCACAAAGCAGAAGCTTTGTTACATTCCATTCCATTCCTTGGATGTATTGGACGTCTACTGCCTACTCAGGAACCCAAGGGGAATGTACAAAATGACACTCTGAAAGTTCAACAAAAGCACATATTTACCTTCATTCACCATCACAACCAGCTGCAGCAAGCTGTACTAGTAGTACAGACAGAGATGACCTCTTGAAGACAAATAGGCAGTGGCAAAACTGAGAAGACTCAAGAGTTCCTGAACTTTGATATAGGTATTAATCCTAGGCTACTGCCATGCTCTTGCTGCCCGATTCTTAACGTGCACACAAAAGCAAACAGCAGATGGTCAATTCATAAGACTGGTAATATTGGCCTAATCAACACAGAGTCACTGACCTGTGCCCACATTCAGCTAACCAGAGGCTGATTGATCAACTGAGATCAACTGAGCAAAGATCAAAAATGCCTGGAAGACACCTAAACAAAGGACCCACCAGGTAAACTGAGTAAGGCTCTTCATGGTCCAAGGTAACATGTTTACAAAAAACATTTTTCATTTCTCTTCATAGGCAATAGTTTGATCTCTTTCTCCTTTTAAATCTGAATTTCTCTTTCAGATGTGGGAAGTGAGCATTTTAGTCTTCATTTCCCCCCAAACACTGTCAAAGGGTCATAACATAGTCCCACTTAAAAATGTAAGGAAATACTCTAATGAATAACTATTATAGATGCAAAGATATAGAGCTGTCTGTTTTCAGCATTAAAAGCAAAAAATATTTCCAAGCAGCTTTTCTAATTGGACTAAAAATATGCTAGGCAGCATCCAGGTTATCAGTTCTGTTTCTGAAGTGTACTCTTCATCCTTTCATTGGAGATTTGAAGAAGGACACATCTACAGTATGGTCAGAGGCGTTAAGGAGTCAGGACACAGGGGAAAAAATATGGCAAGGAACATAAAACAGCCTTGGGTTTTTTCTTTTTTTGCAAATGAAGAAACATACCATGGAAGTCTCCTACCTGCCTGACACTTTGCACCTCCAGCAGTCAAGGAGCAAAAGGCACATTAGACAGCTGTAGGACTCCTATCTGGAAGAAGCCTAATGTTTCTTGTCCCAATCCAAAGACACTGATCCCAACAGAGCAAGCTGTCAAGCAGCTACTTGGGCCAGATTGGTGAGATGATAGTTATTTACTTCTGTCAATTTAAGCCCAAACTGTAAATGTTTATTCAGTCTTCTCACAGCTTCAACAACTCAAGCAAGCAGGATGATGACCACCTTTGCAGGGCTAAGCTGCCATTTACCACTAGTTAGAATTAAATAAAAGCGGAAAGACAGCTTTGGAAAACCTGAAGCACTTTCAAAAAATTACACTCTGCTCCAAGACCTAACACAGTAATAGACTCTCACAGGAATAGCTATTTCCCTGGCAAGATAGTGCAATAATGCAATTACTGCCATTTAATTAATTTATATTCTCAAAATCTGTCTCCTTACAATTTCTAAGTATTTCGCTTTAACATCAAGACAGGATTTTCTGCCCTGGTTTGCCATAGCAACCCCTGCAACAAATGGCAGTTGTCTATAAAAAGGGGGGACTCTTTGAGCATGCATGCATGCATGCATGGTTTAGTATGGTTTGTTTTAAAGCAGGTCAGAGCACAATGGACCTTTTCTACCGTGTGGGATTGAACACCAAGAAATCTCACTTCAAGGGCTGCCACGCTCCTCTGCAAAATGAAATGACACTGCTGCTAAGTCTGGATGTAATTACAGATATGAAAGGATGGTTGTGAAAGTTTGCTTGTATCTTCCTCTCCCTCCTATACTATAGATGTGTTTGCCATACAGCTGTTAACATCCTGAACAAGTAAAGTGCAGCAGACTTAACATTTCCTTTCATTTTGTTTTAAGTGTTAGTATACAGTGGTGGCTGTTAAAGCACGTTTACCACTAGAGAATGAGACCTTTGTTTGTCTCTATTGCAGGCAGAGCTCTCCCCTGCCTGCCCGTGCAGCCCCAGGCAAAAACTATACTGGGAAGCCTTGACCTCTGGCCCAACAAGGACACTTAGTAGGGCTAAGGGTAATCCCGACTCCTCCTTGCTCATTCAGTTTCTTGAGCTGTTTGAAGCAATCATTACCATCTCAGCTACATTTTGCGGTCATATTATAAAATGAATCATTGTTCAACAGTCCAAGATTGCTAAACTCATTTTATGTGTGGTTTAGAGTAGAGTCACTGGTTGCTCAGACCCCTCAGAGTTGTACTCCCTCCAGTCTAGTCGCAGCAGGGAAAGCGCTCGTCTTTGGCGCTAGTCCAAACGTAGGATGGTGTAACAGAGCAGAATTTGGCCTCTAGTACTTGTTCTCACAAGCTCCCCATGAGCTAGCCAAGATTTTTTCAGCCACTTCCATCTGAAGAGCTTTTACCTCAGAGAGTCTCTAGCTTTTGTGCAGTCTTAACACGACAACTTCTGGGAATTGAAATATCTACCACTCCTTTTGAGGTACTCCGATTACACCCTCCCAAGCGTAACTTCTCACTACATGTTCCTATAGGCACAATTTCTGTTTTAAGAGGGCCGGTGGAATATTTGATGTTGGGATTTGGTAGGAGTGAATGAATGCTCCATTATTCACCCTGGTGGTACAGCAGTGGTTGCTCTGAAGTTTTACAATGCAGCGTATTGCTGTAATGACATCATAGGACATCATAAATCTCCCACGATTTCTAAAGCTTCTGATGAATGTTCCTACATAAGCACCTTGTTAATAAATGGAAAAAAAAATTAATCAAAGAAAAATCTTGTGCATTTGTGCACTACTTAAAAGTCTATAGACAAGTTCTAACCACCTTATGCTTTAAAAACAAAACTCTACCTTAAGTTCCAAAGAAAAGAAGGCACCATCTTGATTTACGGATGCAGTTAGACAGGGAACCCTGCTTTTACATGAAAACCTCACAAAGAAAGCTCCTCTGCAAAATATATGAATCTTAATTTCAAGTAATATTTCTAACAAGTTCTCTGAAAACAAAAAGTTACTGTATTTCTCTTATTACATCCAAGTGTTTATGACATTTCAACCACAAATAGTCCAAATTAACAAATATTTTCCCCCTCTTTTAAAACCTTCCTACATACTCATACGTATTAGTCAAGCTAAAGACCAGTTTCTCAGCCCTTGCCTAAAAGGTGGATATTTGCCATCCCTACCTTCAGTCAAACACACACACACAACTAAAGCAACACCATAGCCTGGTGTGAGGGTCCTAATATCAGACTTCATGTGTCTCCCTACTCTTTGCAGCTTTCTCCTTCCTCCAGTCTTCAGAAAAGTACTTGAAACCAGGTCAAATCTTAGACATATTAAAACAAAGATGCTTCCCCACTTTCAGTCTCAGAGGTCCCATGCTTCTGTCCTCGGAGGACACAGGTCATCTTTCTCCATGACTTTACAGAGGTAAGAGCATTCTTACCGGTAATTTCTATTTTGTTGTTCCAGTCTTAGTCACTGAGTCTCAGGTATTCACATAAGCAAGCAAGAACCTAAATGCAAGCTTCTATGATGTATTATAAAAAATAATCAAATTACTCTCAAGATTATGAAACAAAAAATATCCTGCAAATGGATGGCTTTCATATAGGGAAAAATGTTCTGTGGTAAAGCAGCTTTGGCCTATCCCTCCTGTAGCTAAATAATTCACTCCAGAATAGCTGTATTGAGTTTGTCTTTCCATATTAGGACACAGCTGAAAAATGACGTGGATGGAACACCCCAAACAAGCTCTCTGCAAACAATCAACAGTGGCTACTGATCCTACAGATAAACGTATCCAAAGCTGTGTTACCTATGCTCCCAACCTGACTCCCAACAGATTATTTACTTCTTCATATAAAACAAGTTTGAAACTGTACCTTGAGATACGTTTGGAAATAAAAATCATGTTTCAACCTCTGCCCTCAACTGCATCAGTGGAAATCAAATACTCTGCGGACTTCAGAAGCATTTGACTTTATTTACACTGCCATAACTTAAAACATGGCTTCATTTTCTTGTGAAGAATCCCTTGTTGAAGCTACAGCACCAACAATTATGTACACTAACAACATTGTGTGTGCTGATTTTGGACTCTACATCACACAACTGGATGTCTGTTTAATTTTTGTACTTCATTTAGCCTTCACACGGAGACAAACATTTCTAGTTCCATTTTTGGCCTTACTACAGTAGCACCAGAACACTGTATTTAGGTTTCCACCATTGCAAGGAATATTTGACTCAGAGATATGCACCTTACCCTTAAATTTTAAGAGGTCAGGACATTATCTCCATTTTTACCAGCTTTTTCTCTTCTGTTCTTAACTCTTCTTACTAAGAAAGCAAAACCCCAAATGAAATTGTCAGCGTCGACACCTCCTGGCTCAAAATGCCATGTTCACGGTGTGTAGTTAGCGCTTTCCCATCTCTCATCCTTTCCCATCTTTCTCTTCACAGGATGTCTAATGGAAAGCACTGGTTTTTCATAACCTTCACTAAACTCCATTAGCTCCCTTAAGTCACTTTCAGCCACAGTTTCTGTCAATCCCTATGCTGTTCTGCCAGAACATCAGTAAGATGCTAAATAGTACATGTAGTTTCAGGGAAATATCTGATCTGCTATTTTTGCAAGTTCAAATTGCTGTACTGCTGATAGTAGGAATGGGATAACAAGATATTACTCAGTACTGAAATCCTCTTTTTTCTGGGAAGAATTAGAAAACATATGAACTGTCCTATAATATTCAGTGGTTTGCTGAGCATGACTATGGTCCAGCCACATGCCATAGTGTATATATAGCCTTACAAGTTTATAACATACTGCGGTTTCTGCTTAATTTAAATCTGCTACTGAATTCTAATATCTAGTTCTCTCGTTTCCCCATCTCCACACACCCCCCACTGGCACTCAGTGCCAAAGGCTCAGAAATAACGAAAGGGCCACAGGAGGCCCCAGGCGTGTTTGAAACCAACACAGACCCACATAAGATCACACTGTCACATGCCTGAACACCCACAAAGTAATGTGCTTTAGAGAGCAATACTGTATCCCAAAGTCACCAACGAGCTTCTTTTTGTTCCCAGCAAATTAAAATGCTTGGATTCTTTTCTATTCCATGTTCTCATGCCAAAGATGGGATTATGCTTACAAGCTTCTGGTGGAATCCTCTAAGATTTATTTTTTGTCTCTACAAATTAAATTTTTAAGAGAAGCTGAAGCTCCCCTCATCAAGAGCCCCAGAAGTACGGGGAAGAAAATGTCAAGATTTAACAATGTTAATTAACAATGTATTATACTCCCACACAGGGTTAATTTTGTTTCCGAATAGCATGCAGAAGTCTGTCCCACCCATCAGATGAGCTACTATACTTCTATTAGCATTCTGGCACCTCCTTCTGTACAAACGTAGCCCTTTTTCTATAAAGCACGTTATATAAAAGACTTAATCCAGCAAGCATGGAAATAAGGGGTTTTTTTTCTCCAGATTTAAACTCATCACTCCTTGTATCAGACAGCATCTTCTCCCCCCTAAATAGTACATCACACAACTAGCTGGATGTAAAAACACATTCAGTAGGTGTATGAGATCAGGGGAAACCAGGACCAGCCTTCCTCTACAAAGAAGTTGCTACAACACAAGACCTGACTCAATGGGCCAACGATCCACACCAATATTAGAACATATTCCATGCTTCTTCCTGTTAAGCTGCAAACTGCACCTTGAAACTACTATGGGAAAATAACTGCAGGTTTTGTAAAAGTCAAATGCTATGTCGATATAAGTTATTTTGTCATAAACCATTTACATTTTGTATCTAAAAATGTGGACTAGGCGATGCCTATCTACTACAGTATATACATGCTACAGCTACGTTGCTGAAAATGCAAATTTAGATACACATCTTGCCATACAGCACATAGGATGGTTTTAATAGTCCTAAATACAGTTCAATTAACAGCAGCTTGCATCCATACCCAGTTCCTGGATACATGGCCAGATAAAATCTAGACAAAACGCTAAGCACTCAAAGGAAAACAAAGTACACACTATTAATTGCATGGGAGTTAGCATTGCCATCATGTAATCCTTGGTGAAAACATGATTATTTTTTTTTTAAATTTATTGCGATCTGTTAAAAGTCATTCCGTTTAAACAGCATTGCACAATTTCCAGACAACTGAATCTGTGAAAAAAGCCTTATGGCTTTGTGTCAGGTCTTTCCACATTATTATGGTGCAAAGGCTACATAAATTTATCTCCTTCTAATTCTGGATTTTTAAAATATCAAGGCACTGGGGTTTTTTTCCATCTGCAGCTAAGATTTCTCCATCTCCCTCACATTTACATGCAAAACCAGAGTTTATGCACAAGAGACACAGATAAAAAAGAGAAGAATTAAGGAGAAGCCTTGAAGACATTTGATGGTAATTTTGTTCTGTAACAGCCCCCTCCTTCCTCAAAATCCATGTTGCAACCATGGGGCACCACAGTGCCACGTCAGTACTACAGCTGTACCTGCAACTCCATCCCAACCTCACTTCAGCAAGAAGGGGAAAGAGAAGAGTGGGACAGGGGAGTTGCTGTACCTCAGTGACATAGTGCGGGTGCTTACTACACTACCAAAACATCACACTGCTGTCCCTCAGAGTGACATGACATTGCTATTACAAACAGTGTAGAAACACTTGCTCTCTTGGCTGTCTCCTTTTTAGTTTTCTCCCTCTCCACTTTCCTTTACAGACACACACTCAAAATTGTAAAGCACTGAGAGTCCTTGCAAAATTAAATTTTACTACAGAGCTACAGTCAGGTAAAGGGGAAAAAGTCTCATGTTTTTATGGTAATAAAAATATTCCTTAACCTTGTTATTGAAATCACTCTGGATTATTAGGCATAAATTCTTTTTAAAGTGTAATCCACATTTCACCATAAATGCTGCAGTTTTCATCTTGTATCACTCAAACCAGACCATGGAAGGTCTCTAGATACAAATTATTACATTTTTTTTCTACTTGCCTTTATGAAGTGCTACACTACCCTTTTGGCCCCCTTCTAGAAAAATTCATAAATGCATATATACATTTGGATTTAGATAATTTGGCACTGTTCTTTCAGTATCTAGGAATAACAATCAGCTTAACAGAAGCAGCTTTGTATCAGTAAACTTCATAATAAAAGTACTTCTGGATATATAAATAAATAAATAAATAAAAGAATATCTTTATTATAAAATACCAAACTAATCCTTGTGATAAATTTATTAATTCAGCCCTTGAAAGGTCAGTAGAATATTAATTTCTTCCTTTATGAACAATATACTTGCACTAAATAATGTAATAGGGTTTAATCTAACCTGGTTAAATAGACATTCAGTAACATTTGAACAGCCTTGGCACTAACACAGTTCAGTACAAAATGGTAAATTTACTATAAAGCATTTTAAACTTACAATGACAGAATAAAATTCCATGAAGAGTAGTTACAAAAGACAAATCTTTAATAATTGCCAGTTTCTACTAAATTCTGCCACAAGGGTAATATTAAATTCTTAAAGTAATACATCACTTTGTACTGGTAAATACCCAGTTGTTTCCGAAGGAGAATACCTACTGGAGATGCTTTAGGGTTGTGCTTTAGGGGCAAGAAGAGGGATTTGTTCAAGATTTCTTCCAAAGTCCCCAGGAGGAAAGGAAATCCTAACTGCAGGACCACGGCATCCCCTCAGGTTACGTGGCACTAACAGGGCCACAGCAGGACCTACATTTCCTTTTACATCAGGGAAATGCCCACCTCCAGTACAGTGTCCTATACATCAATCCTGCTTCCCCACTAGAAACCAGTCTTGTAATCCCTCGTCTGTGTGCTCTAGTCCAGACTGTGGCATCTCTTACCTTGCTGGAAACTACCATTTCACATACAGCAAGTTACCTTTTTCTGAGATAAAGCACGCTTTTGAAATCAACAGGTCTTTCCTCTGTGAACAAAAGAAAAGTTCCATGTTTGATCCAAGAGGCAGATCCTGCTGCTTCTATGAATGCATATAAAACATATTTCCTTTGGAACAGATTTATCCCATTCTGCACAGGGTTTTATTTTATGGGTGGGGCTGGTTTTTGTTGATTTGGGTTTCTTCGTTTCATGGCAATTAGTTGTAAAACACCTTAAGATGCATTGCTGGAATGACTGCTCAACAAAGAGCACTTTGTATCTTATTGTAAAATATTCAGACACTCAATCCAAACAAATGGTGTCTGTAATAAAAATACTGCCATATATCTTCATTTGTACTAGAACAAATCAGTTTTATTTGTTCATTCTGTGTTTTAGTGTCATAGGTCTCTTAGAAAAGATAATTTATAATTTCTTATGCAATTAGATATGAAATTAAGTCATCTTACTCTGCAGAAGAATTTATAATAAAGAGACCAGGTTCAACCAGTTCCACTGAAAATATTTTGATAGCGTCAAAAAAGACAGCATAAAAATCTTTAGTGTTTTAACAAATTAACACATGCCTTTTGGGTAAAGTACTGTACATGCTGTTAATCTTTTAATTAGGTTCTCAATTTCACATACACATTTATAGTAGGGGGGATTTTTAGTGATCAGAAAATGCAAATGCATGGTGTTGCTATGCTCTTTTAGCAGAGATATCAGGAAAAAATAAAAACAAACAAAAACTAGTATGTGTACCCTCTATTTAAAAGCTCCACAATAAAATATTAATAAATCTTTGTGAATATTACCAACTAAATACCATTCTTCATTCTTTTAAGCAAACAAATACAGCTTTAACATTGAGAAAAAAAGACTTGTTCTCCACACTCAAGCCACAGAAAAAGAAACTTTTATGTTCATAGTGCATGTAGTTTTTAGACCCACCATCATCATTTAAAAATATGTAATTGATGCTATCTATATAAATGGATACATAAATAGTGACGTTTGAAACATATTCTATGATAGCATTTCAAAAATGCCAATTTTCTCATGCCGACTGCCGCAAAATTCTGCCTAAACATCTCCTTTCAAGATCTTGAAAAGATTTAGTATTATCTGTAGCTTATTATTTGATACATTCTTCTCCTTAAGCATTTGGTACATCCTCAGTTTCAACACAAGATAAACACTTTTCCCCCACCCAGACTATTTCATAGATTCTATAGCTGGTGCCCCAAAAAAAACTCCTCAGAAAAGCAGACAAATTGCCATCAGTTAACGATCCCTATGCCAAGGGACGTTTTTAGCATAGGGTTGTCACTGTGAAAGTAAGAACTATCTACTAGCTATCCCACATAATCATTTTTGTTAGAAAAAGGAATAAGGCCAAAATGTGGCTAAGCAGCAAATATATTATAAAAACAAAGTATGAAAGCAATTTAGCTAAGAACCCTGACTGGCACAGGCATCTCCTCCTAGCTTGCTTGTTTGAATTTAACTCTTTATTGGTAACTGTGGAAACAGCCAGGTGAAGTCAAAGATGCTGCACATACAAAACTGGGGAGTGAAAAGGGAATAAAATACGGACCCCAGATCCCGCAATTACTATAGCTTTATTGTTTAATTCACAGCTACTTCATCCTAGAAGAATTATTTTTCTGTTGGAACAAAGTTGAAAGTAAAATTGTCCATAAATACCCACTGAAAAATACTCAACCTCATCTCATTCAACTTGATGCCATGTCTTTTTTTAATCACACCTGTATAAACGTTATTTTTTAAGTTGTCTGGATAAATCAAAAGTATTCACTGACGAAAAGGAAGACAGAGTCAGAGCAATTCTCCATAAACCCTGTACCAGTACAAAGCGGAGAGACACCTCCTCAGTGGAGAGGACAGGGGTATACACACCCGCTTCTCTCAGCCACAGCTTGAATTTGAACCTTCATCGGTACTCTCCAAGTGAGTTTCCAGTGAACAGGATAGCAGGCAAAAGGAGGTCACTAATAGCACTGTCTTTTGCTCATCCTTTTCCATTCTGTAAATGTAGCCATTTAATCTCCTGCAGACCCCTGATGACAAACAGTGCAGGAGGGCAGATTGCCCTTGTAAAATTCAACCAGTATGAAAAGATGCAAACATCAAATACAGTTGCTGATTGACAGGTTCATTTATATTCCAGTAAGGGCCAGGAGGATTAAAGCCATGTCCCTTCCACAATGCTCACATGTGGCAGTGAGAAACCCTCCAAATTGACCCTTTGCTGTCAACGTGAGAAGGATCTTTCCTAAAGAGACAATCAGATGTTGAACAGGGGTCAGTGCACTTGCCCTCTCTCTCTTTTCTTTTTTTAAACCCGGAAAAACTTTCTGTTTCTCCCCTTTACATTTTCTCCCCTTACTTTGTTACGTTTTCAGTTTCTAAACAAACTGTTTTTTCATGCTTAGCTTGTCTGTATGGTTAAAGGGGACTGAGAAGTACTGCCTTACACCATGATTTTGCACAGGACCCCGCAGACAGCACCATTGCTCTCCGCATGCTCAAACCAATTCCCCTTCACACGTGCAGTGAGATCCAGACCAGGGCACTGATGATAAATGGACTTCAGACAGACCCGACAGCAGAAAGAGCTCCGCTTTCTCCCCAGCAGCGTATTAATTATGCTGCATAGGGGAACCTACACTCAAGGCAAACCCAGAGATCCTAAAAGTTGGGATGTGCTTCCCAGTAAGAAGCAGCCAATCCAGGCAATGAGCCCTGCCTCTGCTAGGTTGCCCTGCCTCTGCTAGGTTAAAGAAAGAAGCGGCTGGAGGTGGGCCCAGCTTTGTGCCCCTGTGAGGAAGACAGATGGGACAAGGCAAGCTGCAGCTGGGGCGAAAAGTGTCCCCTCACGCCACAGGGTTAAAATGCCGCTTCCCTTATCTAGAGCAGGGACTGGGGAAAAAAAAATAAAATCTCAGCAGACAAGAATGTCTAAAAAAGAAAAGAAAAAAAGAAGAAAAAAGGCAAAAAAAGCTACTCTAACATGTTAACCACCACCAAGCTTTGCTCTCCTCATACTACTGAATGTTTAAATATTTAGCTTGTTAGCTAACAGGCTGCTAACTACACCTCATTTTCCTTCTATGGACAGGGGAAGACCTAGTCTAACCTAATTTATTCCCATTTTTAAATACAGCACTGCTTCATTATCAGATTCATGCAAGAAAAAGACAACAAAATTTTATTTTAAATTAAAATTAATAAAGACCATTTCCCAATTTTCCTCAAAAATACCAGTGGTTCATGGCCTTGTGGGTTTAGCTGAGAGGTTGGGAAGGGGTCCAAGAAAAATCAGAATTTATTATATGCTGGTCTAAGTTTTTAATTGAGTATACACAGGCCTTTTGGAGCAAACTTGGTTTTTATTTTACCCCAAACTACTATAAGGGTTTCTGTGACACAAAAAAGCCCGTGGCTCAATTTCCCCAGCATTTCTTCATTGGTTTATAAAACTGGCAGAATATGTGAAAATCTTTCCTTGAAGAGTGCAAAGAAATTTCTGTCCTGCAGCATTATCTTTTTGCACACAGCCTGCAACGTAAAGTGAATGGAAAGTACTAAAGAATACAGCCCTCATCAAACAGAAGCACCGATTTGCTGTTACAGCCCTAGCAATATTTCTCAGAAACAAAGGGGGAGAGAAAGGAACAAAACATTTAACGATTTCTACCCATAGAACAGTCTGGGTTTGATCCATTATGACCACAGAACAAACCAATGACACATACACCACTGCAACAAGTCTGCTAGAGCCCCCGGAGCCATCACCAAAACATGGTGCATTTCAAAGCACCTGGCCTCAAACTCCCATCACAGGTATGCAAAGTCTCACAGACACACAGGGAAGGAAGAAAGGGTGTTTCACTGGGACAGCTGAAGTCCACTCTGTCCACTCCTCCCTTTCACCCCTGCCTCCTCTCCTGCTTACAAGCAGTGCTGTGCTCAGTCACAAACTGTGAATGAGACAGAAAGAGGCCGACAGAAGTGCTGAGCTGTTCAGGGCTGCCTTTGGTTACCCTCCTTTAAGCTGTTCAAACACTAATAAATTACCCATTTACTTATACTACCCAGATGTTTGCCATCTAGAAAAATAGATTACTATTTGTAGAAGGTTTTGTTCCATCACAAGAATCCTGTAAATAATATATTGGGATCAGAAAGCCAATACCACGTGGCAATTTTTACACACACCAGCATGGGGGCGTGGCAGGGAAGAAAAGAGAGACACTTCTTGACCACTGGTTAGAAGTTAAGAACTTTCACAGTGAGCTTATCAAAGAATCAAGTATTCACTAGAGTTCATGCTGTTGGGATAATGAGGTTACTTAAACTAACACTACAGATGGACAACAAGAGTGACAAGTAACCTGAAAGGTTGGTTTATTAATTGGATTGTGATCTTTTGTTTCCATCCACATATATTATACTTTTATATAAATATATATTTGTATGTGTGTATATGTATAAAATATGTGTATGTTTATATTCTAGATTAAACTATAAATATATGCTTATATATATAAAACAAAGTAAAACATAAAATACATTTCATTTTCATATATATAAATATATCATTTCTTTATATGTCATATTTTCCACCAAAAAAAAACCACACTAATTTTAGTAAACCGTACAAATGTAAGCAGCCTCAATCTCTACCTCTTCTTTTATTTTTTACGTAAGATTTCTTAAGAGTTCCAAGCAACTTTTAAAAGAGAACTCTGGGGCTTTAATTGAAATGGCATGACATGCTGAACCTTTAACAACAGTGTCTTTCAAACCCTGTGTCCATTATGCACTGAAATGCCTATCGGAAAAACAAAGAAGGAAGAGGTTTTCAATATTCTCATTAAATTCTGACTTTCTCTCATGGTTCCTGTAATTAAGTTTCACTTACAGTTATCATGAAGTTTTGTAGGGTAGACAAAACAGTGATTTGCTGGTAAATGTCTGTATATAGGGAGGGAAATAAATATTTGAGAAGTACTCAGCCCACTTTCTTCAAACATAAGGGGAAAGACAAAGAATACAACCCAAGCAATGTACAATTCAAGAAGGAGCAGCTTTACAAGGAAAACTGATCTGGATAGCTGAGTATCATCGCAAGAAATCCAGGCTGTTTAGCAATCCCGGACAAATTGTCACAAAATTTCATGTCAGAGCTTACTGCAAGATGTCCATGTGAGTCGTACCCCTCGCACATATTACTATTAAAGGGTTTGATTTGGGCCTTTTACAATTTCACCTGAAAAACTGGGGAGAAGAAGAGCTTACCCATAAAAAGTGTGCCCAGTAGAAGCCAGGGGGGCAAAGGTCGTTACTAAAAGTAAGGAGCTGTTAATTATAGATGGAGTAAGACCATACTCCCGAAAAGAGCTCCGAAGAGGGCTCCAAAGAGGGTTGAGTTGGTTTCTTTCATTTGTTTTGGGGTGGGGTTTTTTTGTTTTGTTTTAAGGTGCACTGATTTAGCAGGGTGATCATACTCCATAGCAAAAGAGTTTGAGCTGAGAGAAATAGAGCAACTCTACACGACTGACATCCCTGTTAGGTGAGACCACTATGCTATCTCTGTACAAAAGAAAAAGAAAAAAGTAGCAGCAAACAGTGACAGAGCCAGGAAATGACCCAACATTTAGTTTGCTGATCACTGTATTATCTTGTTATTTAAGTCATTATATTACCAGTGTCTCTCCTATTCGTTAAAGCCAGTATAATACTGACTAGAAGGTCTCTGATCACATGAACAGGAACCCAGGGCTCAGACATACAAACCAACACTGGGCACTTGGCTGAGGAGTCAGAAGATCCCAGATTTTAGCACCCTTGTAATTCATTGCACATTATTCACAGGAAAAACCTGAACCCAGGTTTCCTCTCATTTTTCCCATACTGCTACCTTGCACTTGTGTAAAAATATCTGGTAGCATATCTGGTCTTCCTAACTGCAGCAAACTTAAAGCACAGTTTAGCAGGGTTTCACCACAATTTTACTGTATCTTTCTGGCTACAGAAATATAAACCCAGCTTGTGCATGTTCGATACAGCCCCAGCTGGTATGTTCTGCCTTTACCTGACATTCAACTGGAAGCCATTGTGGTCCTGGAGACAGCACAGATGGGAATATTTCACAGGATCTTTCCCTTTTAATCATCTGCTCAGGTCCTTCCAATTGCCCCAGAGACCTACCCTCTTGGACCAGCTTAGGCAAATTCTCATCGGTGTTTACACCCTTCAAATATTTGTACACATGATTATAATCCCATAAGTGGCAAGATGGTCATACTGGTCTCACAAAGGCTAGCCAGAGTGAAGGAGCCCAGCATTTGGGCTGCCACATTCTCACACAAAGCAGCCTGGGTTTTGGACTGATTCGCTAAATGTCACCATATCAAACAGATCCGGTCTTCGCTTTGAAATACTACTTAAATGCAGACCACAAGTGCAAGAGGCCTCCAATTAACAGCAGAGAGCAGGGCTGAGATCACATATTTAGACCTGTGAGGGAAATGAACACACTTGCAGTCTGGTTTTCCTTCTGGCCCCGCCATGTGCACTATGGATCCAGAGGAGAGCCCTTACGTGCCTGTGCCTTGGTTTCCTTGCTATACAGTCAGGAGAGCCACCTTTCTCTCTTGCTGCAGCTCCCCGCAAGGACAGCTCCACTAGTGCTCTGCAGAAGGACCAAAGTCAAGCCAAGTCTGTCTTTCCAACTTCCTGTGGCTGCAAGCAGCATTGGAACCTCACAGGTGAGGCAGCTGGAGAAGGACAGTCAGTCTTGAGATACACCTCTGGGTGTCATGACATTAGGGCAGAGGTACCCTACCATCAGCTACTCTGGCCAGGCACTGACTGGCAGCAACAAAATTCTCCTCTTCCCCACTCCAGTCATGCAAGGCTGACAGGGCTGATGCTGTCTGACTTGAGCTCGCTAAATCATGATCCCCACAGAGCATTACTCTTCTCCATGCCCAGATACTGCAACTCCATGTGGCAAGGCAAGATACTTAAACCTTTTCTGTTCCTCATTCTTGTCTTACACTTTCTTCACTGACCACTGCCAGCCTCTCCTTTCAGTCTCCCACTCTGACCAGTCACACCCCGCTCTTTGCAGCCACAAGGCTTCCCACTCTTCAGTCAGTACACAGCACTAGAAGAAACCAGGCAGCATGAAGAGGGGCCTCCAAGCCATTAACACACAGCACTGTCTCTTGCAGTTGCTCTGCTCATGGCAATACATTGCTTAAGAACCAGGGCTTGGCAATCTCTACAGTGACAGGTATGGGAAAGATTTAATGTTTCTCTTGCCCTCTGTTAACTTCTCTCCATTGTCTTCTCACCCCTCTTTCGGCTCCACTTGGCATCTCAGCAGCATTTCACTCTTCTGTACACCCCTTTCCTTGTGGTGGCCACACACAGCAACTAACCCAAGCAACTACTTTGCCAGTGCCCAGTTAAAGCTGCCTACAGACAGCAGTCAGGGCAGGCACTCCACACTGCCCTGCCAACACACCTAGCAGAAGCACCTGGGAGGGGAAGGCAAACTCCATTTCGATGGCCCATTCAGCTTTGTAAGCTTTTGCAGACAATGTACACCAGTTCTGTGTATACACTCACAACAGCTAACAAGGAACTGATTGAAAGGAAAACCATATATACATATGTCCACAAGAAATCACACTGGTTTATTTTTCATATGGATGCTAAGAAAGTAGAACTCAGTAAAAGCATCAAACTAGCACTGCTCTTCCTCCACCCCACACTGAGGAGGGAATCAGCTTTTACAGCAGGTCCCAAAGCACCCTGCACACAGGGTACTCCAGATTGCAGCTACTTTCATACTACTTCAGTCCCAGCACTCAGCACTTATATATTGTATGTAGTCTCCATCAGTTCCCTTCTCTTGCATAGCCCAGTTAGAGTACCCCACCCACCAAAAAAAAAAAAAACCAAACAAAACCAAAAATTGCATCAGGGCATGTACATTTTATTAAACTACACATAGAACAGGTGCCCGTTTAAAGCATGACTCTTCCTCTCTGGAAGGCACATGTAGCAGGTTCCCTAGTGTCAGGTGTAGACTCAAGTGATGAAAGAAAAATACATAAATGTTTATTAAACCTTTGTTGCCATTCACACCACCAACTTTCACACCCCAGTGCCAAGCTGTTAACGAATTCCCATGCTGTTCCAGAAGACTTTTCACAGCTCCTGTCAGAAAAGGGAAGTTTCACGAGGGCAGCACTCGCTGGAAAAGTCTCTGCTCTCACCATCATCAACAAAAAATGTTCATAACCAGCTGTTTGTGGAATAAATGTGTCCTGCCCAAAACTGTGTGGGAATAAAGAGCTTCTTCCAGCGAGGCTTGGGGCCACCTTCAGGTATACCTCCTGATACATATTTGTCTCCAGATTATTTCTGCTAAGACTTCTCAATCTACCTAACGACCAGAACTGAAAATTAGCCATGATAAGCCAAGTGACCACGAGCTGGTACGTGAGGCTCCGGGCCAGGTGACAGCTGTGTGTGCAGGCTACAACTCATGCTTGGACACAGCATCATGTCCTTGGGGAGCTCTGCAGCTCTAGGCTGCTGCCCAGGCAGGCAACTCCTCAGCAGAGCCACTTTGGGCACACAGATCCCTCGGGGAGGCAACACACCGCCTACCCCTCCGTGCCACGTTTCCTTCCTGGCACCCAGGCTCTGCCGTGCTGCTGTACAGCTGGCAAGTGTGAGGCAGGGCCCTACACGCAAGGCACACACACCGCCTGCTAGAGCCTCAGCAGGTCTGTAGAAGTGCCATGGTGAACCGCAGCGAAGGCGGTGTGAAATTGCACAGCAATTCTCTCTGCTGCCACAACTCCTTTTCCCCCACAACTAGCTCTTTTATCTGCCACTGGAGACACTGTTCTAAAAGGAATAGGCAAAGGCAAGATGTTTCCCAAAAGATGAAGTGAACATTGCTACTCCTCTCAGAGTCATCCAAAACAAGAGGGGGAGAGATGAAACACTTTCCCAACTCAAAAGGTGACAATTATTACATGCTACATTACAACTTAGACAGCCTTCACAATACAAAAGCTTTGACAAGCTCACATTTACTTTGTCCCTGGAGGACATAGGGACACCTACTCATGTCAGTCTTTTGCACAGCATGTTGCTCAGAGCTTTACCATTTTGAAAAATGCACCTGAGGACCTTCAACTTCTCATGCAGATCCTGTAATTCAGCTGATCATAAAGCATAAAGAAGAACTAAGTGACTATTTATCAAGGTATATTGCTAAATGAAATCAATCCCAAGCACTAGAACAGAAGCAGACCTTTCCTACAACTGGAATGAATAAAGCAAATAGCTTTATTTTTTTTCTCTTTTTAATATCAGAAAATTGTGTTCCCAAATAAATCCTTATATCAACAATTAAGCAGCATGCTTCTGTCAACCTTAGTTGACAGATTATAGCCCAATATTCTATAAATTTTCTCATTAAACTAAACAATCTCAGAGATCTATTAGCACTCTGTCTCTGTCTGTACCTCATCTCTCAGCTTGCAGACAGCTAGTACAGAAGCAAGATACTACAGAACACGCTGTATACTTCAGCTTCATATCTTAAAATCAGCATGACCTGTAGTATTTGTCCAGGATGTATAAAAGACTTTGGAGAACTAGTCCTTCAGTGTGAAGGTAAATAAACTGACCAAGTAAGAGATATGTTAGGTGATTGATCTTTAGGGTATTTTCTGTTGTTTCTAAATATTATACAATCTGATGTTTTCTAGTGGAAGGTAATTGTTGCCTTAAAGACAAAAATGCCAAAGTCTTTTCTTTTTAACTAATTACAATAATTAGAGATTCAACTTTTATTTTCTAGAGAGTTATTCGAGCAACACATCAAGCGACAGATTTGTATCTGAACCTGCTCACTGTCAAAGCCTGTAGTTCAAAAACGCAGTGGCCATTTCCTCCCTGCACAGTGACTAATTTCTTCGTGAGCCAATCTGTCTCTCCTCCTTGCTATTCTCACACCAGAGGGATGCTGCAAAAGCAAGGTTCCCCTGAGTGAGATGCTCAGACAGTGTGGATCACTGCACTGAATGGCATGCCTCCTTGGAGCAGGTTTCTTGCAAACCCATTCCCCTTTGTAAGTGCCAAGAATGAAATCTTGGCCACCTAATGCAGCGTGTTCCACATGTTAGCTCGCAACACATTGAGCAACCGTGTTAAATGAGATGGATAGCGCTGTCAAACAGGAAGCTGGCTCACCAGGATGGAAACAGTGGGATACACTGACCTTTTACATTCAGAAAAAAAGTGTCCCTAAAACGACATGAAACGTTTCCTATTAAAAATCAAAACAACTACCTTCTCACAGAGCTTTTATTACTGTATTGTGTAAATAAACACATGTGCATGAGCTCTGCCTGTATAAAGAACCTGAGCCTCTCTCACAGAGCAGAGGCTGACAGAGGAAATGAATCATTATCACCCTGCTTGCAAAGAAGTTTGTACAAGGAGCCTGTGCTATTAACCACTGCCTAGAACTCCTGGATTCAACTCCACCACTGCTCCCTCTATTCGCATGTTCAAATACCTAACTATACAAAATAACTAAAACCAACAAATAAAATCCAAATCCCCAGGCAAAGCTTCTATTAAACTACTCTAAATGTGCACAGGTTTTACTGGTGACATGGAGATGAAACTGAAACTTACAGGCTTCTTACCCAAAAGAATAAGCACTGAAATAACCTTTTTAGTATAAAAAAGCCTCTTGAAATGCGAAGTTCATTCTGGAAAGATTTTTCCCAACCCACCACCTCCTGCCCGTCTCTCTCAAGATTAGGATTTTAGGTTTGTTTTTTTTTCAAGATGGTATTTTGGGTAGAGAGAGGAAAGCTTTGTTTATTTTAAGATTTCACTGCTACTGGAGAATCATCTCTAAGTGGAAGGGACTGTCGAGCTTTAGAAAGGGCCTTGCAGCAATATAGTAGGTAAGTGAAAACAGAGAAGGCAGTCTGAACGTTTAGCACTACAACTACTGGCCATAAAGAGAGCATGAGTATATATAACTGTTATATTCAATCTACAATTTTAAAAACGAAATACTATAATATACTGTTCAAAATGGCCCTGATACAAAGAGGAGTACTAGATACCATCTAGCTGTACACCTAGAGGTTCTATCCAGCTCTTCTGTGCTGACTTCCTCAAAGCAGCAACCTGCCTTGTGGTACAGAACAAATGTGTCATGAATATGCTGACTGATTATTATCACCATATTTCACACTTCAGTAAGATCCAGCTAATGCTTTCTAGGCAGGCTAATAAGGTAGGGCTTGCTGTACACCTAGTTTAAGATTAAGCAATCAACACAACTGACGTAACCACTTCCAAGATTTGCCACCAATTTTCTTGCTTTCTCCTTGCATCAAACAAACTCAGGTGCTGTCTTCTGGCAGTGCAGAGAAGGGGGAAAAGAACTTTATTGAATACCTTGTGCCTGAGCTGCAGAACTGTGGGAATACCCCAGAGCCAGGAGCGCTGTCTCCACCAGCTGGCTAAAGAGCACATCTTTGCGAACCAGAACAAACTCAGCATGCTCTTCTCGATTATCGTATTCAAGAGAGGCATCCGACTGCTCCACCACACAAAAGACTGGAATCATCAAACCTAGATGAAAAAAAAAAAAAACAAAACAACAAAGCATCAATAAGAGAGGAACAAGAAGCGTGTCATACATCTCTGATTAAAGCTGTAAATTAAAACACCTCCTAGAAGACTCATCTTAAGTGGAAATCTGCCTTTCTTCCCTGTGGGATAGCTTTTGTTTTCTTTCCAAGGGAAATACTGAAGTCTCATCACTTGACTCATTTAAAAACCACACTAAAAGCTCCAGAGAATACAATTCAGGAACAGAATCACAGTCAGCATGAGGACGAACAAGATTTCCTAATAAGACCTTTTCAACATCGCAGAAGTTTTCTACAGTTCTCACAAATGTCCCTATTCTTTCAGGTCTGAGCTTCTCCACATTCAGCCATACGAAAACCTGACACACAAATGCCGCTTCTGCTTCTCTCCACACAGTGAACGTATGGAGGAATCAGCAGAGGCTAGTCCCATATGCAGCTCTTGGCTGCAATAGGCTTATTTGCACATTTTCAGACTATGGCCAGTCTTCTCACTGTGCAAGGAAAATACCCTTGCATTGATTTTGCTGAAAATGATAATCTTGTGTTGGCAGCTGATGGTCGCGCAGACCCAGAGAGGCCAGTGGCTGTTCTCCCGCTGCATGTATGAAGAGAGTGAGAACAGCTCTCTTCGAAAGAGGATCAAGGATGAGGAAGAACCACAGAAGTGGAAAACTCAGGGGGTGGTCTGGATTCAATTTTGTTCTGTTTTATTGTAAATTTACTTTTGTGGTTACAGGATCAAGTCATCTATGGCAATAAATTGTGGGGCATGAACTTAAAGGGATTCAATACTACAGACAGTAGAGAAACAATTTGCAGGAGACGGCCCTACAGGACTCAAAATGCGTGCATGGAGGGAAGATGGAACAGACGGAAAAACTACAGAACTGCACAGCCATTTCTATCGCCTGCTACAGGCCAGGCTGTAGTCAGGGAGTGGCAGAGGAAAAACCATTACCTCTAGTCACAGAAATTTATTAATTGGTTATGTACAATTTGTTAGCCCCTAAATAAACTAGGAAATATTGCAGCAGAGACAAATCTCAGCCTAAAGCAGTTCTCCAAATGTGCTATCTAAGGCTCATAATATCAGCAGAAAGTTCACCTCTAACTCCTGTTCTTCAGATTGAAATATAGCCATTTCTAGTAGATAACAACTATTAAAAATAACTGAGTATATTTATGAAAGGCCAGACACAAATCACTGTATTCCTGGACTGAGCACGTCTTTAAGGGAAAAGAGGACAAAGCCACATTTCAGTTCTCCTTCTGTACAAAGTCAGTTAAATATCTCCAAGATGTTCTACTTAGAGTAGCTTTAGTATCTAGAAACCAATAGTTCAGAGGAGTCACCCTGCCCTGAAATAGATACAGTCACACCAATAACAACTGCTAAGGGACTTAAATCCTCCTTGTCTTGAATTTGCAGAGATTAGATTTACTTTAAAATATATTTTAGATACACAATTCTCACTTGGTGACCTATCTAGTATGGAGCAGCTCCCAGTCTGACATTCTAACTGCAGGTCAGCAGCAGCTATGAACCACAATATCCAGTTGATGTGTTTTAGTTCTTTGTTTTAAAACATGTGCTGAAGTAATGCCTAAGTAGGTTACGGCATCACATTGATGCTGCTCCCTCTTCACTGCTTGATTCTGGGCTAAACGGATGCATTTTGCAAGTTCAAGCAGCCAAATTCTAACACAGTGCTGTTAAAAAAAAAAAAAACCAAACCTCAGTGAAAAAAAATATCTCCAGGTGCTTTCCTGAAAACAGTGCAAGGCTGATCCTGTTCCTCTGAAATCAATAACAAAATTTCTATTCCTATCAAAGGTTAAAAATTGAATTCTAGTTGTCCATAAATCATGTAACTAGTTAAAATGAAATTTAACCTCCGTAAATGAAAAACCTCCCCTCCTGTCAAACATACAGTCTGTCATAGCACTTTTGATGGGGCTATTAATGTCGTAACAAAAGATTAAGATACTTGGTCAAATGCTGAGACTGTGATATCAATTATGTAAATTACATTTTGGAAAGACAGAAAAAGTAGGTGAATTCAAACCGATGAGAGGGATGCCACAGTGTCTTTTATCCTCCTGCTGAATGCTTTCCTTGTCACATAACAGTCTTTCCACCTTTTCAGTGCAGAAGTTGCACCTATTCTCCACACTTGTTTTCTGTCTCAATACAAACAGGATCTCAAATGCTAGAACTAATGCCATGCATGACATCACTTTATGGATGGCACGATGGACCCACAGGACTCTTGCTCATGACGACTTTCCTGCCCCTTCCTGCTGCCCATGCTTGCAGGGACCCTGCTATAGAAACAGCTTTTGCAAAAACATCATTGAACTCGGTGACCCAGCGAAACTGATGATCAGCTGCTATTAGTACCTTAAAAACAGAGAGCAAAGGGCAGATTACCACATCTGCCATTGCTAACCCATTCTCATGCCTCTCGCTATAGTGTCTAGAATCCTAATACCAATCCTATTTTACTAAAAAACAACAGTAATCCAATTTATTTCCAAGTAAGTCTCACTCCAAAGAAGTTCCATCTGCTTTGCCCTCTATTTTGCACTGGAGAGTTAAGCTATAATGTCTCAAATAAATTTATTGCCTCAAACTTCCCTGTTTCCTGATGCCATCTGAAAATAAACATACCTTCAGTACATTGGAATCAGAAGCAAAAATATCTGCAAAAGCCAACATGCTCTTTACACACTGATATACATCATGTCTTGCTCCTAGACGCATATATTACTCTTCCAGCTCACTACAGGGCCTTTACAGAAAAGCAATGCAAGTTAGCCACTGCTCATTGTCATGCCAGCTGAAGAACTTACAGCAATACTCAGAGGGCAGGAGACCAAGCATCCATAACAAAGTCTCGAATGCAGTGCTACAGTAATGCAAGCCAGCCTTACTCTAAATCCTGAAAGTCCTCGGCTCTTTCCCTAATGCCCTATCAGCCAGAACTACTGTCATCCTCCCTCTCCCATGCATATGCACAAAAAAGGCTTAAGTCCCTTCTGCACTCAACTTCCATGCATTCGCTCTCCCCGCTTTAGAGAGATGCTGCAGTGAATGATGCTGTACAGCTCATGGTAGATGACATACAGCACTGATTTTCACACACACAGAAAACAAGGGGTAATCTGAGGGCTAAAAAGGAAACAGTTTGTTTCCTTAAAGGATGAACACAATGCTGGAATGCACACCAAACATTAACAGCAATCAGAAATTATACAAAATACTTTTTCTCTTTGATGTTAATTCACTTAACTGACTTATAAGAAGCTCCTTCGTGCTTCTTACAGAGCTTTAACCCCATATAGATATCATCTGCATAAAATGCTAGGGGAGCATAAGATCTACATAAAGGCTTTCATAAGGACATCCATACACAGCAATAATTCCTTCTAATCCATGGAAGAAAACAGGGAAAAACTGTCCCCACTATTACGCAGAAGAACAGAATGGTTAGCAGTGACCAGCACCTTTGTATAACATATTTTTGAAACAAATCAGAGATGGGATTTAAGCTCTGCTGTTGCTTATGCACTGCTGCAATGTACAGAGAAGACTTTGTAAACAGAGTTGCATTTTTTGCTAAGGCTCTTCTAAGGAGCAGAGAAATTAAGAAGAAATTAAATATGTATCAAAGAGACCTGTGTCCAAATGCACATTTTCTCCTCCTTGCCCTTTTCCACCTATAGTTTTATTTCACCAGGGAGCAATCCATTCTTCAAAATGAAGGAAAGAGAAAAAGGTATTTCATTCAATAAGTGAAAACTCTGGACACTCTGCTGCAGAAAACATTCATTTTTACAAAAAACTTGAAGCCAGTTAAAAGTATTATCAAACTACAGTCATGTAGTTCCATGGAAAACATTTTCAGTTGTAAGATTTGCAAGTAAAAGCTGTAAATTTCTAATGACCAACTAGAAGGACAAGACAGAGCAGATATTAAGAAGTCCTGCACTGTTTCTTCTGTTCATTTGTAAATGATACTTTGTCCAGTGCATGCTTTAAAGTAAGTAATAAATGTGATACTATCAGCACCGAACTTCTATGGATTGTCCACTTCCACATAACCATCATAGGCTTGGCACCTAAAGCAAAAAAGAAAAGCACGCAGAAAGCTGAAGAGGAGGTTAAACTATTTCAGCCACCCACCTCTCCAGCCATTAAATAGGGAGCAGCACTTACATGTCCCAATAAATATAATATGAAGATCAACCAATAAGAAGAGGCACCTATAAAATTTGTGCACAAGTTTTGAGCCCCATCTAGGTGTTATTTAATTTAATCTAATTTGAACAATTTCCAAACATCAGCCTGATTAATTTCAACAGCATGGTGTTATGGAAAGATTTACTGTACAGGGGTTGTCTAGCAGGGAATTAATAAAGAAGCCCGTTCTTAGCTCTGAGTAACATGAGGTTTTAAGACTTCCCAGATTTCTAGTGGGAATACTTCACAACACAAGCATGTTTTCTTCTGGGAGTGAAACCCACCAAAATTATTAAAAACTGAGATCAAATGGTGGTGTCAAACCCAAAGGAAATCATTCTACAGTGGAGAGATTTTTATCAAATGAAGAAAATGGAAAATAAAGTTTTTGTTGTTGCTGTTGTGCTTTGGGTTTTTAGGTTTTAGTTGTTTGTTGTTTGGTTTGGTTTTTTTTTTTTTTTTTAAACAGAACACAGACACATACACACCGAGTAATCTCCCTCAAAGACAAAGCAAATTTTGTACAGTTGGGAGTTCAGAAACCAGGACATTTATTTGAAAATTCATAAACTACTGAAAACTCTTCATTACTGTATGCAGAAAACATTTTCCCTAGCAGAGGCTGTATCATGGGTCATTCTCTAATCTAGTCTTTCCAATACAAAGAAAAGAGGGAAAAAAAAATAATCTAGTCAACAGCAAGAGCAGAATCCACAAATGTTTACTCTCACGCACACCTCAAGACACTGAATTATGAGCAACTTCAGCTGGACTTGCAAGATGAGACCCTCACCCTGTGACAGAGACTAGGAAGCTCAATTGGCAAAGCGTGGATCGTCTTGGGGAAATTATCTAGATGAAGATTCCCTATATTTAACAATAAAGCATGCTTCCACAACTGGCAATAACAACAGGAAAGAATCAAACTACAATCATTTCCTAAACCTAATCTGCTTCTGGTTTTGCTTAGGTGAGAGCCCTTTATCCAGCAAAGACAGTGAAGGGAAAGCAGTCCATTTATTGCGCTGCCATAGAGTTGACCTTACGTATACCAATTTGGTATTTAACTCTCTTTCCCTTTCTTTTAAACAAATTTCAAAAATGAACCTAAATTGAGAAAGCTGTTTTTAAAGGCAAGAATCAGCATCCATGCGGCACAGGAGAGGTTTGCCAGTTCTCCTCCTCACATCCTGCAGCTCTAATTGAAAAGGCAGAAACCAGTTAAGTCTGACAGCTTTCAGTTATTCAGAAATACCTGAATTTCTGCACCAAAGATGGCCATCCTACATCCTAGTGCAACATAAACCTGTAATTTTTATTCTAAAAAAACTTAACACCACCACCAAGAAAAAATAAAAAAAGAAAAAGACTGTGATGCTTCAAAGCTTCAGCATACCACCTCTTCAAAACGGTGTAAACTGCAAATCCTGAAGTGATCAGAAATGAAAACCTAGTGTGTATGCTAATAATCAGGTTTCTATTCAAAGATCACAAATAATGAGAGAAGATAAATTCATAATGAGAAAAGATCAACTGCTTCCCAAAACGTTTTTTTCTAAGAGGGAGGGTACCAAATAGTATTTGGAAAAACAGGGTTTCGTTCTGATCTCAACACCACTTTCATTTAAATCACAGTGTAGCTATAGCTGGTGGTGATGTGAGATCTTCCCCAGAAAAACCTGCAGAGTCCACTTGAGGGCTGCAGATACAGGATGCGCAATGTCAGGCTGAACAGGCACAACCCTACCATTTCCACAGTGCCACACATACATTACTATTCACACTCAAGAAGGATCAGGCCTGAAGCAGATCCCAGGTTCAGCCCATGCCTGTGCGATTCAGTGATGAGGTGGAAGAGACAGAGCTCACACATTTCAGCAAGGGTTAGTCATGTCCATTAAGGCTCACTTTTAAGCTACCCTATAAATTATAAATATAATTAAATCGGACAGAATATAAGCTGTTGGCACTTATTTACAATAAATGTTTGGTTTGGGTAAATGGACTGTGTTTCAGCCTTTTATGTATCAAGCACCAGCTTACAAGAGTCTCATTATGAGGCTGAGAATTCTTCCACTGTAAATCTTTTTTAATGGGGACTGGAGGAATGACTTTGCAGTTGTTTGTCACTAACCACTTGGAACCACGTGAAGAAAGCTGTGTGTGCACACTGACAGGCGGCCAGCGGAAAATCTCTATGTCAAATACAGGAGACCGTATCAGGATCTTTGCAACTGTACAATCCTATGCAAAACAAAAGCGTCAAGCACCTCATTACAGCAAAAGGTTTTGTTTAAAAACAAGGATCTTACTTTCTACTAATCCTCTGCTCTCCAATGTGTTCTAGACAAAATGTGAGATATCTGATTTTGCATATAACCAGTAATACGATGCTGTTAAACTCCTACTCTTCATGGGTTTATAAGCCCATTGCAAATAATTTGTTCCAGGATGCAATTTGGTAAAGAAGAGCTCAGTCCACAGATGATTTTAATACATTTGCCAAAGAAACAAAATCATGTTAAATAACATTACATTGTAGAATTTTTCTTCTTAGGAGGGCCAGAGGAAGTAAAACTAAGGACAATATCTTTCTCCTCCTCCTCAGTTATTTTTTCTGGCTTTACATATTCAATAAATCTCTAGGCAGGAAATGCATTTCTACATATTATATTTTAGCCAATGGTGAATGCAAACCACAAGATATTATTTACATCCTTCTTCAGCTTCCAGTCCTTTCTGTGGCTTCAGTCTCCCAACCACCACAACTATCCCAGATCTCAGGAAATCTTATAAAGAAGTCACAAACGTCTCTGCAGATGTCCCCTGCTTCTGACAGCTTAACTAGCCAAAGAATCCTTCTCCTAGCTGAAATAACAGCTTTACTGTTTAACACGAAATATTCCAGGCCACTATCCCACCACAGAAACATATTATGAAACTCATAACTTGATTTGATAATACTTGAGTTTCTCAAAAACTGGTATAAAAGAAAAGCCGTATTCAGAGCATGTGCTGAGACGAACGAGAAATGAAAAATAGAGAGGGATACGAAATATTTACCTCTAGCACAGTCTCTCCTGCAGTGTGTCTGGGACAGAAGTGTTACTCACAGGAGATGAGGCCTTTTCTTAGTCAAAGTGGATCAGCTGCTTCTGGTAACTAACCCCCTTTGCTAAACTAGTTGCACTAACTCAACCCAAACTTTGATCTGTCACACTGGGTGGGTTCAAAGGGTAAGAAAGAGAGCAGCCACCGGGGCTTTGTGCCACCCAGTTAGCCCAGGGGCAGCCATGCACAGGGCAGCCGGGAGGCAGAAGCAATTAAACAGGAGAATAAAGCACTTCCGGCTCTCCACCTAAATAAGTGAAAAGCGAGAGTGATGGTAACCCAGACCTCAAAATACGGTTTTAAGGGAGCCTGAGTCAGAAGGCGGCACAAACAGCTGTCCCTGTTGTTCTAGCAGAAAGCTCAGCTTCCCCTGCCAGCCAGCCCCCCCCCGCCTCCCGCCACCGATGTGCAGGAACCAGCGCCATGCATTCAGCCAGAACCACAGGCAGGCTTTCCAATTCATAGAACAGAATCATAGAATCATTTAGGTTAGAAAAGACCCTTAAGATCATCAAGTCCAACCATTCACATCAAAAGGCAAAGGTGAAGATGCTATAGCTACATTTTTCCTAAATAAAACAGCTCAGTTGTTTCAACTTGTTTCCCAGTTAAAAAAGAAGAAAAAATACCCCACAGCAGTACTTTATAATATGAACTAATGGAAAATATACTTATTTCACTCAAAACCAGTGAAGGAAACACTTTCAAATTAAACTGGCATTTTTAAAAAAAATCATCTTAAGCCATTAATTTCCTATAAGTTTTAGGTTTTGGTTTCTGTAACTTAAAAACAAGTTTAGGGTTCAGGACGGGTTTTTGGTTTGGGGGACTGCTTTCTGTTGTTTTTCTCTCAACTACGTAACAAAACTTGCCTAAGGGGCTAAGATTCTCTACGCCAAGTTCCACCCAGAATTAATTTTAATGACCAACATTTTTAAACCCTGAAAACTGGAACCACTAATAAGCCCTTAACTTCAGTGGTGCTAGCAGATGCCACCATATTATGTAATTTTTAAAGCAAAAAAACATCTTCCAGCAAAAGCATTTTAATGAAGGTTCTATTAACTAGTCTCCTGGTACTGGGATAAGTCCCCTGGAATGTAACAGAAAAGCTTTCCTAGCTGGTTTGAGGTTTTATTTCTGGAGAAGAGCTGCGTACCACACTCAGGCCTGTTTTGGGATCTCCACTGAGACCCACCAGCAAGCTCTTTTCTCCTTCGTGTCCATTCCTCTGTGAACCACCTCCTGGCAAGAAAAAGAAGAAATCGTAACACCCCTCCTTCATGTTACCAGATAAATAGCTAACGGAGAGTCTAATGTAACTACTGCACCTACATCTCTGTCGTCAAGCCCAATTGCAGGCTCCAGCTGTAAGACAAGCTGAATGGATCTGCAATCATTGCCTCCCTCCCTCATCTCTTTTAGATACCGGCAGCATTAGAAAGCCTCACCTCTAAGTGACAACGTCAACAGATATGGCAGAACTGGTTATGGGCAAGAGTTACAAGTACACACACAATAGGACAAGCCACATTAAACACTGTCTCAGAATAAATGTCATCAAACTCATGGTTACTGATGGAGCCCTTCATCCTGCTATGCTTTCAGCAAGGGTTCAGCTACTGCTATGGCAACACCATTACTAGATGGTATTTTTCTAGTATAAGGAGACCGCAGAAATCTTCATCAGATCTTCAGTGGGGAAATGAATGGAGGAGAGAACCACAACCAAGAAAAAGGAGGAGCTGCTCTGTCATTCCGTCCTCTAGAAAGCAGCTAACTTCTCCCTCTGTTTCCCTTTTCACCAGTCAATATGCAGAGTCTTCAGACAGCCTGCACCCACGGCCCAGTATGGGTCAGGAACTGGCATCTGGGGCTTGGCCTTTACTTACAACTCCAATCTCCCACACCTCACGCCCCTGCAGAGAGAGAACAACTTCTGAGTGGCATTCTCTCATATTCCTTCTTTTTCAAGGACAGAAGATCAAGAGCTGGGAGGGAAGCACTCCACATTTTCAAAGAGAAGGTCACACATTTGACAACTATCCGTTTGAACATTATTCTTTTAAGGAACATTTACTTTTAGCAGTCAGCAGATCACATTAATCTAACAGTTTTTAATAACTACTACATCTTTATCAAACAAGTCATGAGGTCAAGGAACAGGAGTTAACAGGTACATCCTCTTTCTCAGGTATGCACTTACTTTGTTCAGCCAGTTAGCGATATTTTGGGGAGAGAGTGGAAAGGACCTGACCTACAGGCTGACCTACTGTGTGTGGCTTCATTTGTTAAAGGTCAGAAATCCATGCTTTTGGGGTTCAACAGGCTGAATTGCTACAACATTACGTACACAGAGCTACACTGGAGAATCAGATACTTCTGCTAGTGCAAATGCATGTGCTCACTGAGAGGTGTTAGCCAAAGAAAGCAGATTACATCTGCTCTCCAAAGGCTGAACTGGCTCCCGGTTCACTTTCGGATGCCATTCCAAATGTTGATTTACAAAGCTGTATGGTACACGACTAGAGCCAAGGCTACTGTAGAGAGGATCTCTCTTTCCACGTATGGTACAGCAGAAAGGACACTTCTGCTTACAGCTCTAGGACTCAGCTTCAGAGAAAATGGAGAGCCAGGTTCCCTCAGCCTCCGGCTTTCAACTACAGTTAGGTGCCTTCTCAAGAGGAACACAGCTGCAGTGCTGCCCAGCATGGGACCTTTCTGTCTACAGGGTTTTAATCAGAAGACTGACATAGTGAGGTAGCTCAAGGGTCACAGAAGAGTCAGTCCCAGGTAGCAATGGCTTAAGAGACCAAGTACCCTTATTTGCATACCTGCCCACAGATTTGGAAAGCAAAAAAAAATGGGAAAAAGAAAAAAACATAAAGTAGCACAGCTTTTTATTTTGAAGGAGAAAAAAGTATTTTTAAATGCTTTCTACCTGACCATGGCATTCTCTGAGCTCATCTATTTGGCAGTATGACACCGTGATCATACTAATATAATCAGGAGAGCTCAAACCAATGACAGAAACATTACATTCATTATTATGCCAAACCCAGACACTCAGATAATGCCTAACTTGAGCTTTACTGTCAAGCAGTACGCCTACTTGCTGCATACTTGCTCATAGGAGCCCATATGAAGTCTACCATCCAGACTTCTAGCTTGAGCGACAAACTCTACTTTAAAAAAAAGGAAAAATAAAAAAAAAAAAAAAAAAAAAAAGCCCACACTTCTGTTACTCTGCATTTTCTCTAAGTCTAAAAATTGGTAGAGTGTATGACAGGTCCACCTCATTTTTCTTAATGATGTTTTTATTATTCTTTCACTCAATTAAAACAGAAATGGATATTGCATCTTCTGACTGTATAATTGTTATTGTAATCTGTTTTCGATCACTGCTTGGGAAATGGGTCCAAAACAACATAAACTATCCACAGCCTCAGAATACAAGTCATTTTCTTTTACTACGATACTTAAAGAGACATCTATCATGTTGCTCTGCTAGCATGTTTGTATTATGGCAAAAAAGTTATTTGTAAGTTGGGAAAAGACATTATGAAAATCACCTTTTACTCCAAAGTATTGTATAACTCATAATTTATAACTACATTTCTTAATAACCATTCAAAATAATAAGGCTGGAAATTGTGCACATCTAATTTTAATATATAAATAATGGAAATGCATATAAACCAAAATATGCTCAAAATATGAATTTATATTACTCTCGAAAAATAGTCTGGTTATAGTTTTGAAAATGACATGCTTCATTTCCAATATATGCCTGTCAGCTAAATTTATGACAAAACACTCTGAGTTTAGATTACCAGGATGGTAAATACTTCTATGTGAGTTTCCTCGCTTATCTGAAGTTTCCGTCCAAACGCAGACAGAGTCAGCAACTTCTAGAGAGCGAAGCATCGGCGATACACAAGACAAGACAGACTAATCCAGCTGCTTCTCAACATTGTACAAATAGAATAGAACATCTGAGAGAAAGAGAGAGAAAGCAACCTTGTGGCTGCATGCAGCGATACAAATCATGGGTTTTGATACAAGAAACTCCTCTCGCAACATTTCTTGCCAGATTTAGTACTTTTGAAAAGATTTGCTGTCAATAGAGTGTCTTTTCATCTCTGTGTGTGTCTTTGGGGAACAAATAAGGAGGGAGCATATTTAAGTGGGAGACATTTCTACTGCACTCCGAAAATGCAGTGGGCGTATGGTTATCTCAAGAGATGCCGCAGCTTCATATAAAATATAGTCTGACAGGTTATTTTTATTAATCTCTTTCTGAGCTTTTTTACCTTGCTGACATTGCTACTAACAGGGTACGATTGTGCTCAGACTGTTTAATATTGCAGGTCTGTCTGATACAAGGACATTAGTTAGAGAAAAATGACACAATTTTTACTATTAGCCAGGTAATTTTCTATTTAGAAAACAAGTCACATGCTTAAACTCTTATCTAGAGCTACCTGTCTCTTTTCTTCAAGTTCTTTCTGTTCCCTTCATGCAGCTTCTACAAATAATGTGTCTTCTCTTCTTCCTAACATTGCTGCATGTAACGTCAATAATCATTCAGCGTTTGCCAGGAAATTTAAAATATATCTTGAGTTCAGACATGAGCTCTCTGCCCTAGCATCCAGCTTATGATACTAGCAATGCAGGGCTCACGCTTCATCTTTTAAGCAGTGCTGTAAATTATTTGTGTAGCCTTAGTCCAAGTAGAAATGCATCCTGGAAGGATGTTTTACTTAAGTCCTCAGATATTAGCAACATCGATGTTTGCATCTTTAAAAATCAGAGTAAGAATTACACTTTAAAAAAAAAAAAACCAAACAAACAAAAACAAACAAACAAAAAAAAAACAAAACCAAAAACAAACAACCACCTTTCAAACACTGTTTATAAGGGTTTCACAATGTCAGCAGCCTTAAATTGCTAATAGACAAATGCTGACATCTTGGCATATTTGTAAATCTCCAGAGGATACCAGCAGAGCCAGTACAGGTATTTAAAAAGAAAAAACAACTTTAAAATACTAGTTCATGGTTTTTTTAAACTTCTCCAAAATAAAGGAAATGAAATTGGAAATACGACATATTTTTCCCTTACTAATATTTGGATCAATGTAAATGAAGACGGGGACAAAGCACACGCAACAGCTGCAGTATGTGCTTTTGTACAATACGCAGGAACTCTGGAAAAAAAAAATAATTCCTAACTATAGAACTGCAACAATATGGACAACATGACTTGCTGGCTAAGAACATATCACACATTAAAGTAGTCAACACTTGTGAATGGCCACAAGAACCTCATCTAGATGGGCTAACAATTCCCCCCGAATTAAACGGCAAAGCCGTCTTTCATACCACTAATCAATGTAAACTCATTTGTATGTAACCCCACAGCAGAAATGTCGCTGATGAGCATTCTGCAACAAGTACAAAGCTTGTTGGAGGGCAATTTTTTTTTAGTATGGCTAGAGGCTAGAAAACATTTCTCAAAAGCCATCAAATACTCAGCTGCCTTTTGTCTGCTGTGACTATTTCTTACATCTGCATTAGTGACACATGTCATCATGGGGACCAATGCATGTGACCCAGGACATTTCATACAGTAGGAACCAATTACCACAAGATAATTTTTTCAATGCCAGAAAGGGCATCAGTTCCTCATTCAACACAGCGGGCTGGTTTCAAAACCACTTTGAGCTTCAAAAGGAGAGCACACTTGTTCGGTAGTTACAGAGTCCGAAACAGGCACACGTTATCTTGAACAAAGCCCCATCCTATCAATTCAAAGGGACTTGGAATACTTTATACCTTGAAAAACTGGGCCTTTAATCCTAAAACACAGCAGTAGTTACTAATTTAACTAAATTATGAGGGATGGTAATTAAAGGCCTAACTTATCTATGCCTTGCAATTTGGGATTCAAAATAAAATCTTCCTGAGTTTTACAGATTTTCAGTTATTTTGAAAAGTTTAAAAATAAGATTTAAAAGCAGGTTGGGGACTGCTCAATCACAAAAATAAGAATTTTCCTAAACAGGTCACACAGCTGTTTGGCGAATATAAATACATGACTGCAGTAAAACTGTCTTCATTTTACAACATCATAGATGCCATATTGTATTACCATCTTCTGTGTCAATGGGAGTGACAAAAATCTTACTGGTCCAAGTATTTTACTTAAGCTCCAAATCACTGTTGTGGCCCTTTTCTCCCATTCCACACAGACAGCTTTAAGGAAAACAGCAATAACAGAAAGTAACTGCAAAAATAAATATTCAGACTAGCATCTCCATGAAAAGTATTAAACTCAAATACTTTTAAAGGTATTTTAAAGTAACTGATACCATCCGAAAGTCTGTGCCCTAAACTAGAAATTTTAAATATGACATAACTGTCTGTTGAAATGACGACTTGATTACAGTTACATTATGACAGGTTTTTTTCTATTTTTAAATCTAGATAAAATATTCAGTGCAGTAAAATAATTTAAATAGAATACCAAGACTCCCAAAAATTAAGTATTTAGGAAAGAAATCTTTAAACCTCACCTTTAAGTTTATTCATAACAATAAAGTTTAATACTATTTTTCTTCCTTTGATGTCCGAATCCTTCATCTAAATTCTGAGTGAGAAATATGTCGCTATTTAATTTCTTGAAAATACATTTCCTCACTGGCATCTTTATAGTTTTTAATATGATTTTGCTACCTTCTTCAGGCATAAAACCAATTCTGAGGACTCACTGAGAGACTCACCTTAACAGGAGCTTTCAAACAGTCGCCCTATAAATGATTGACAGTAAATATACTCTGTTCTATCCCAGTGAAACTAAGGAAAGGCAGGACACAATTTCTAAAGGGGGGGAGGAATTAACATTGACTTTTTCAAAGATGTTAGTTTCTTTTTCTTTCCTTTGGTTCACGACGAGAATAACAGCATCCAGTTAACTAACGTGGCCATGGGTATGGGGTGGGGAGGAAGCGGGGAGATGACTCGAAACACTTAGGAACTGTTGTGGGAAAAAATAAAATCTTACTACATTTAATATTAAATCTTGAATTCAAAATTGTCAGTGGCTTTCTGCAGATGCAACTTAGAGTTCCAAAATTACTCTAAACATCAAATTATGCCTAGGTCACCGAATGGGTGGATACCCTATATTCTGCTTAATGCGTATGTTCAATTGCATGTATATTTTAACCAACTGTGTCTTTATTTTAATAACAGACTAAGTACTGAAAACACATAAAGAAAGACTATTTTTCTACCTCAGCAAAAATACAGCTGATACACTGCATGACCCTTCAGGAGTGACTGCTCTGTTTATTCTATTTACATGACATAATCTGATTGGAAAAGGGGGGTGGCGGGTGGAAATCGGCAAAAAGACCAGTAACTCATTTTTAACCATCGGTCATGAAAAAGAAATCACTGTCTTGCTTTTCTTACTGTTCCTGTTAAATTAGAGGTCTCTTCCTCTTTATGTATCAGAAACGCATAAAATCCAAGAATTTACATTTCCTCATAATCCCTACTGAATTATATCAAAGTACAAGGCAACATTTTCCAACTATTCTGCAAGAGATAAAACATAAAATATATTCACATAAAGCTGGTTCCTGAACTAATAAAGATTTGCGGCTTTCAAGCTTCTGTATCTCGATGTGTTTAATTCTTTCGAAGAGCTACATACTTCTTTCAGACAGCAGGAAGATATTCTTCATCTAGGATCTAGGCAGGAAGACTATCTAAAACTTAACCTTTCACTTTATTCAATTCATAAGGACAAGTGAAACATGCTTCCATAGTCCGTTCAGGATGCCATTTAGAGCTTAATGTTAACTAACCGTTTAAAACAGGGGAGCAAATTTGATCAAGCCGTACTCTTCTGTCTGCACAGAAGAGGATTTTCTCTACAGTAAAGTACTTTAAATCCTTGTAAAAGATATGAAAGGTAGCACAAATCCTATGACATTTTTACAGAAATATTTAGAATGAGTTTTGACAAACAGCTTTTTAACCATCCTCAGTCGGCATTTCTCTTGCCCCAGAGATATATTAAAAGAGATTTCTAACTACACCTAAGCAGACAAGACCACGATACATCAGAACTTCACAGGGCTTACAGCAATTAGCAGCCGTGCTCCAAAGAGTCACTGCATCCGCATTTCTGGTACATCTGACTTTGTACAAGCATGATAACCACAGCTGCTGATTAACATCCCAATCATACAATTTAGTTTGAGTCTGAAAGTTTTCTCCTCCATTAATATTCTGTAAATTAAATCACACATTTTAACAGTTAAATGAATAAGAATGTATTACTATCAGACTGCATCAAACCAATTTAACCAGCAATTTTTTGCAATCATTTCCTGCTCCAAATTTGAATGTGTTCCCTTGGCTATATCGTGGTTCTACATTTCTATTTCAGCAAAACCAAACTTCAAAACAGCTCATTCTGCATACTGGCATTTTAAGTTGCATTCAGAGGCTTTTGATGCTTATTTTCTACACTCTTCAAAATCAACACATACATATATATACACATATCCACTCATACACAAACAGGTTCATGAATTGCAATCAACAATTTTGTAAATATAAGTTTCCTAGCCATTAATCATCCCTTTTTTTTTTAATCCTTATGGAGTGAATTACTAACTGAGAGGAGACGCCAATTCTAGTAAGTGAATGTTACCCAACAGGGATATAAAGCTGTCAACACCATAGTGCTCTTGCTTGCTCTAAACTCTCTCCCAGGCTTCATATGTTTTTTAAAGTGATATTAGCCTTTTTTTTCCCAGGGACCTTTATAAAACCTGCCTCTCCTGAACATCAGAGCACTTGTGCCTTATTACATAGAGGTTTTAAAACAGACTGGTTAGATAACTGCTGAAGCATTTTAGAAAGCACTGAGTTAGTCAGGCAAACCAAAACTGGACTCTAACACATTGGACTGACGCTAACAACATCGTAAACAGTACCAAAACTTTTAAATCCCCTATTAAACACAACCTTTAAGACCCCGTTTATCTTTTCAGTGACCTTCACTAGTTTATTATAGCTGCTGTAATGGCCCTTTGAATTAAGTACATTCATGTTAGGAATGAAAAAATAGGAGAGTCATAAGGCAAAATTTCTCATGAGAACATTTGAATTTTTGTCTGCACTACAAAAGCTTATTTTAAAACAGTTTTTCACTCATAAATCTAGAGAGAAAGCTAAAAACACCGACAGTAGTGTAATGTTCTCTATTTCTCAGGGAAGTCACTGGAAAAATAATTGTAGCAAACACTACGATTATAAAACTTGTTACCAAAGGTCATCAGTCTCATCATAGCTCCAGTTAGTTAAGAGCTTATTGCTCTGTTCTCAGGGATTAAGTTCAGAAACAGATATTATTACACCAAAAAGCCACTTGACAAGTAGGAAGGAATTTCAGTATTTACATATCTAAGGCCCAAGATGAGATGAAAAAAAGAACTGCTAGCACCTGTATTTGCTTTCAACTCCTTTAGATACACTTTATAGAACAAAAATAAAATGAAAACTAAAATGGACTCCAGTTTCCAATAAAGTACTTTTTTCCCAAATTAAGTTCACATGCAATAAGTATTACCACTTTTTAAAGTTTGAAAAGTAAGAATACACTGAAAGACTGACAACTGAAGCCTTAGATATCATTTCACTAAAACTTTCAATATCAAACACTAGGAACTATACTAAAAGAGCCTTTAGTAATATTTATGTGAAGAGAAGTTTTATATTAATTTGCCAGTATATTAAAAGTAAGCCTTTCCACAAACACCGACAGCTGCATTTCACAACTCAAGTGAAAAAATTACTAACACCACAGCGATCGCTGCAAAGATACAGACTTCCAGAAATACCCAAAACAGTGTGATCTGCATTCAGAAAAAGATCGCTTGGTCACACAGGTTCTTAAAGTTCCAACTTGAAAAAGAGCAGAGGAAAAAATATCTGGAAATTAGCTATGTTGATTTATCTTGAGAGCATTTCCAGGAGGAAAAAAAAAAAAATTAAATCAATTTTAAACAGCACCATTATCTTATTAAAAAAATCTGCCTTAACTAATTTAGTATTGAGTATTATAGAACCTAGGTAAGTATTCAGACAAGAATAATTTTCTTCTTGCTTTCAGTATCAATAAGGAGTAATGAATAAACTTTATTATGACTAGCCTAAAACCAAAGAGATTGAGTCTGTTTAAAGAACACCAGCTAAGAAAAAAAAAAAAAAAGACTCCTGCATTTCCTATTTCCCCACATTTTACACTCAAGTCTACACCAACTTTATAAATGAGCTGAAGAGTAATGAATGAAAATGTAAGCTCTTAAAAGTTTGCTTTCAGAAATTAGAGCCTTTGTCTTAAGTGGAAGAAATCTTCCATAACTTAACAGGCCAGATTCAAGCTGAACTACCGAGATAACTATAAAAGCTGGTGAATTTCTCTTGGGTAACACAGCTGCAATTAGAAAGCAACATATATATTCCAAAACATTTAAAAACATTCCTTTAAAGTATATTCTATAAATGCCCCAAGGAAAAAGATTTTAGCTCCAGTTCTAACATTCTCTTTAAAATCAAGCACCTATAATGCCTCAGTCTCGAGAAAGGCATGCAAAACTACATATATTACTTTTTATCTGGTTAATTAGTTCATTTTTACAATTATCCAACAAATTATTTCTCCACCAATTTGTAAGTGGAATACTACTGCAAGTCTTTCGCTGCAAAGCTGTTTCTTCTTTTTCCGTACATTAGAAGAATGCAGAGGAGAGGTTTAAAAAACAGACATCTAGTCATCCAAGAAACAAAAAACTGACGAGATCTCTTACCCTTCATTAGGTATATAAATGAATCCTACGTTTTCAAAATAAAATAAAATCTGCAGCCCCTTAGCAAACTTCAGCAATTAGGAAGTCTATTGAGCCAAAGAGGTCTAAAACAAGCATCTAATGGTAAAATCGCTAAATAAACCTCACGTAATAGAGAGTCATGTGACGACCGTATCAAAGTATCTCTTGAAATGTCATTTACACAAACTCTTTGTGTATAAACAACTACATTTGTGTGTTACCACCCTGCACATTTTAAAACACAAATACAGAGATAGGGGGTTTTTTAAAAGGTAAAGTTATTTGTGGCCTGTCCTGCATTATTTTGCTTGCAACGTCTGGGTAATTTGAAGATTTTAAAAAATATTTTTCCTAACACGAGGCTGCACTGTGTTAAACGCAACAGCATCAGCGTTAAGATGAAAAAAAAAGGGCATTTAGGAGAAATGACTGGAAAGTTTAGCTGCTTGGAACAAAAGGGGGAAAAAAGCAACCACGCGTGTCACTTAAACATGCTCTTAACACAAAACTGGCCAGCAACTAGGTAGCAAAGTATGAAAGTTTTCTAGAGAATTGCAGGAATGCTGCAAAACTAACGCTCAATAATTTCGCTGGAAGAGCTGAACCTTGCATGTGTTCTGCCCTCTCCTCTTTTACAACTGCTAAAAAATGCTACTTACAGAAAGGAAAAAAAGAAAATAAAAAAAGATCTAAACGCGAAGATGAACGCTGCCATTTTTTCCACCCTAGAGACCCCACTCCCGGAGCTGTAACACCCTCCGTCATGTCACCGCACCCGCGAAGGCGGCCGGGCCGCCTGCACCTCACCTGGCAAAGGCGGCGGCGGCGATGCCCGCTCTGCCGGCGCGGCCCGGGCCCGCCGGGAGCCGCCGGCCACGCAGGGGCTTCTGCCCGCGAGCTGCCCGCCCGCCGGCCCTCCGCCGGGAAGCGCCGAGGGCAGGGCCCAGCTCTCCCCCAGTCACCCTCCAGCAGGATTAGGCCTGGCCTTTTGTGAGCCGCCTAGCTAGAGCCCGGGCCTGGGGGCGAGGGGGGTCCTCTCTAGGAAGGCGGCCTGCCACCGAGCGGGCTCCCCACGCCGCAGACCCCGGCCGGAGCCCTTCCGCGGCCCTCCCAGCACCGCCGCCGCGCCGGGCAGCTGAACGCTTTCCAGGGAAGCGGGCAGCAGCCCGCCAGCCGCCGCGCGAACCTGCCCGCACCTCCGCGCCTGGGGCCGGCCCGCCCGCACGGTGCCACCCCGGGCGCGCCGCTCTGCGCCCCCCAGCCAGCGGGGTCGAGCCGGGCCGGGCCGGCGGTGCCGCCGTGAGCGCGGCCGCACGGTTACCTCCCACGGGCTTGGTGACGGCGCCGTTGGGCCTCCCGCGGGTGCCCATGGGGCTGCCGTTCTGCTCCAGCCTGGCCACCTTCCCGGGGGGGGGCCCTTTGACATCGGGGCTGCCGCTGCCTCTGTCGGGGCTGTCCCGCAGGCAGGGGCTCTCGCTCCTCCGCTCCATGCTCGGAGACGCGGCTCCCGCTGGCAGGTCGCAGTAGAAGGAGCACGGACCTAGGGCGAGAGAAACAAGGGGCGCTCAGCTGCCGCCGGCCCGCCCCGCTGCCCGGCACCGGGCCCCGCTCGCCCGCCCGCGCGCCCGCCGGGGCCCCCGCAGCGCGTCCCCCGGGCGCGATGCCGCGCCGCTCCCGCCGCCGGAGCCGGCCCCGCTCAAAGCGACCGGTTCGGCCCCGACGGCCCCGGCCCCCTCACCCGCCCGGCCCCGACCTGCCGCGGGCGGGGGCAAGCAGCGCTGCGCCCCGGTCCCCATGTCGCCGGGCAGGCCGACCGACGGGCAGCCCACCCGCCCGCCGCAGCCACAGCCAGGTGCTGCGCCCCGGGTCCGGGCTCAGCCCCGGCCCGCCCCCGGGGGCCGCGGGGAAGAGGCTGCCAGTCCGGGCGGCCCCGCTGGCACGGCCCCCCCGCGCCGGCCAGCTGTGCAGCCACGGAGCAGCCGGCTGCCGGCGAGGAAGCCCCTGGCGAGCGGCTCCCAGGAGCTGCCGCTGTACTTACTGCTTATAGCCTGTCTGTAAGTTGGCTGAGTTGGGCTCTGTCCATGGATCAGAAGTAGAGAATCCAGGGTGGAAAGTTTTCTTGTTTCCTCCTCTCACGCCGCTTTCTTCCCTTCTACTCTTTCCCCCCACCCCCAGCCCCCTCCTTGCCCTCCTCCGGGGGTGCCGAGGCGGCGGGGCCGGGGCGGCTGCCCGCGCTGCGCGGGGCGGCGGGGGCCACAGCCCCTACCCGGAGGGTCCCGGGTGGCGAGCGGAGCGGAGCGGGGAGCTCGGGGCGAGGGGGCGGGGAGCCGCGGGGCCGCCGGCTGCGGCGCGGAGGAGAGGGGAGAGGGAGCCGGCTTCTCACACCTTCAGCGGAGAAAATCAATACCGGGGGAGACGGGGGGAGGAGAAGAGGAGGGAGCGCCGCTCTCCCGGGCTCCGCGGCGGCGGCGGCGGGTGCCTGGCGGCGCGGGGAAGCGGCGGCGGCCCCCGGTGTGTCACTTTCAATCGCTCCCTCCTCTGCCAGCGACAGCGGCGGCAGGAGGGACTCGCCACAGGGAGCGGAGAAACGGTTATTAGTTGCGTTGAGTCATCGAGGCAGAGTGAGTCCTTTTTGGGGTTGTCCTTGGTTTCGGGTTTGGTGTGTGTGTGCGCGCCTGTCTGTGTGTGTGTGTGTGTGCGCGCGCGTGTGTGTGTGTGTGTGTGTCTGCCTGTCTGTCTGCGCGGCGTTCCCGTCCCAGGGCTGTGCATCCCAAACATCGCCACCCCTCCTCGCCTCCGACACCCCTCCCCCTCCCCGCCCCCCCGCAAAAATCAAGTCTCGGTGGTGTCTGGGGATCGGGCGCAGACGGGCGCGCAGCGGCAGCCCACCTCCTCCCGGCCGGCCCCGGCCCCGCTGCGCGCAGGGGTGGGAGGTAGAGACCCACCTGGCAGGAAATTAAATACTGATAAATAAATAATACATCTCGCACACGAAAAGTGAGCGCCGTGCCGCCCGGAGGGAGGACTGGTGGGGAAGGGGAAGCGCGGCAGGACGAGGCGGGGGTGACAGGAGAGACCCGGGGCAGAAGGGCGCAAGGACAGGGGCAGTTGGGCTGGGGGAGGGCCGAGGAGGAAGGAGAGGAGGAGGAGGAGCCGGGAGAAGAAGGGGGGGAACGACAGAGGGGAAGCTGGAATTGGGGAGACCGGACGGACCGGGGAGGAGCAAAACTGCCACCAGCATCCAGTCCAGGCGCCCGGGTCGGTCCGACGCAGCCTCCCACCACCTGGCCCCCCCGCCCCCGGGGGAGCCGAGAGACGGCGGGGACCCTCCCGCAGCCTCTCCCCACCGGGGCGAGGCGGCACTAACTTTTCGCGGCGCGGCGGGGGCTGCCTCCCCAAGGGCCGGCGGCGCTTCCTCCGGGGCGGCGAGAGCGGGCCCCGCCATCTCCCTCCTCTCCGTGCCCGGCTGCAGGCAGTTACCGGCCTGGCCCTGAATAATTGATGGCGGGGGCCGGGAGGAGGTGACAAGCGGGCAGGGAAGCGCTGCCGCCGCTGAATTATTGAATAGCGGCGCTCCGGGTAGGGCACGACCAGCGCTGCCTGAGTGCAGCCAGCGGGGAAAGCTCCGGCGGGGCGGGATCGGGCCTCTCGCCGGTCCCGAGGGGAAGCCCGGCGGTCGCCCCGGTAGCCAGTCACCTCTCCCTCGGCCGTAAGGTGCACCCCGGGACCGGCGGCGGGGCCGGGACCGGCGACGCGCCCCGAGGGCCCGCAGCGCCCCCTGCCCGGCCCGGGGGGCGCAGGGGAAGGAGCCGGCGGCGCCGCTCCCCGCCCGCCCGGCGGCGGCACGAGCCCCGCGTTAAGGTGGACCGAGGAAATCCCCTCCAGCGCGGGGGCCGGGCGGCGGGGGAGGGGGGGGGGGGGAACGGCGGGCACCGAAGGTGCCCGCCGCCCCCCCTCCCCTCCCTCCACCGCCCAGCTGCCGCCCGCTCCCTGCAGGGCGCCGCCCTCCCTGCCGTGCCCCCTTAAGAGCGCTGCCTTTTACGGTGGCGCCGGAGGGTCAAAAAAAGAGGGGGTTACTGGGGGGGGGGGGGGAGCGGGGGGGGGGGGGAGCGGGGGGGGGGGGAGCGGAGAGCGCCCCCCCCCCCCCCCCCCGCCCCGGGCACGGCAGGAGCATCACCGCCACCGGGCAGCCCTGGCGGCAGGTTTCCGTCCGCCTCGTAAACGCCCGGGGGAGGGTGGGCAGCAGCGGTAGCCCCGAGGCTCGCAGGCAGCCGTCCCGGTGCGGACAGCCGTCCCGGTGCGGGCAGCCCCGGCGGTGCTGCCCCGGGAGTCGGAGGAGGGGAAGGGCAGGTCCCCCGCGGGAGGTCGGCAGCCGCTGGCCCCGCTGCCTCCCCCCCCCCCCGCCCCGCTCCTTCCCTCCGAGAGGCAATGACAGCCCGCCCGCCCGCCCGCCGAGCGCTCGGGTCTCCCGGTGGTCTCCGGGCCGGCCCTGGAAAGCGGTGCCGGGAGAAGCAGCGGATCCCCTGGCAGGGTAAGAGAAACGATCGCTTCGCTCCACATCCGAGCCCCGGCCCGGCCCCGAAAAGCAGCTCCGAGTGCGGCTTCCCCCGCCTCGGCCGAAGGACTCGCATCTCTCCCCTCCTCGGACGGGGCAGGGGAACACGCCGCCCAAGGCTGGACGCGGGGACAGCCTCGCCCCGGGACAGCAAGCCGTGAACGGGGGTGGGAGCCGGGTCCCATCGCCGGCTGAAGTTTGGGGGAGCCCGAAAAGCCGCGGGGGACAGCGGAAGGCCGGGGGCCGCCGCCAGGGCCGGGGCTCCGGGAGCTGTCGGAGGAGGCAGCGCCGGTGCCGGGGACGCGCAGGCTGCGGCGGAGGAGAGAGCGCGGCGGCTGCCGGCGGCCGCTCCCGTTCAGAAAGGAGCCTCAAAGTTTGGAGAACTCTCGTTTTTCTTTTTAAATAACCCGATCTAACTTTTTTCTTTTTTTTTTTTTCTTTTTTTTTTTTCCCTAAATCTGATAAAGCTCAGCAGCAGCTCTTACATGGAAGGTAACCTTTTCCACCAGCTATCGAATAATTGAATAATGTCTTGTTCTTACCTTTGATGTTGAACTACGAATTCCCGCGGATCAATGGCCAGAAAGTTAGAAGAATTGGTGATTTAGGACTTCAGTACTTCTGGAAAAAAAAAATGCCAATGGTTTAGCCAGGATCTTCCCTGTCTGATTCGTTACTATTATTATATCTGATGATGTGGATGGATGGAGAGATTCAATCCAAGCCCATTAATGAGCTATTTTATAAACACCACCGTCTGAAGATCTTCATTTACATTTTGTCAGTGATCCTTTCCTTTACAGCGGAGACGTGTGGCGACAGCGCGATTACAGGACTTTACTAAAGCTCCTATAAGAGTACGACTGGCTTGTTAATCGATTAATATTTTATTAAGTGTAAATATTTTATAAAGTTTTTAGGAAAACTATCGATTCTAAATTATTAAACTAGTCAGAAGGGCATTTGAATAATGCATACAATTAAATACATTTAAATATATATGTAGCGATCGCTTTATTTGCAATGAATCCCCTGCACCTTTCTCTTGCGTTCGGGTTTTTACCCCACCGGCAGCTGGTTTCTGTTTTGCGCGTTCGCTGGAATATCAGGATCGCCAAACACGTGTTTATCCCGGTACTTATAAACCGAACGTTTACAGAAAATACTCTTTTCACTTCGAAATCGGAAGCGGTAATCAGTTGAAAATTTCGACGCGGAAGCAAAACAAGTAAAACTAAGGGGAAACCGAACCGAGTGCGTATAAATGTTTCTGGTTCGTAACTTGTTTTGTAAACATGATTTAATTTAGACAGATTTTATCATACACGATGCTTATTTTTGTTTTACATATTTTTCTCAATAAAAGCCTTTTCTTTCTGTTTCAAATTAGAAATGTGTTTTGGTTTTTTTCTTTCCCCAGTGCATAATTTTCACATGTTGTCCTTATTTCCACTGGAAAAAAGGGCGATTATTTCCCATTGCTTTCCCCCATCCGTCCTCAATCTCGCTATAAAAAGAACGGATTTTTAAATTATTGTTATTAATAACCTATTTTCTTTTTCTGACGCGATCTCCAGCACGAGAATCCTCCGCTCTCGCACCCCGGTGAGAGCAGGAGCGGGCGCGCTCCGAGTCCCCAGCGCTCCCCGCTGCTGAAGTTTGCGGACGCCTCAAGTGGTTGGGATTGCCAAAAAAAATCTGAACAAAACAAATGAACAAAAACACCTCCTTGGAAAGGTTTGGTTTTCATTAACTACCGCTTTTAAAGTCAAAACGCACAGAAGCGATGGCAGCTCCCTGTCTGCCCAGGCTCCAGAGACGGGCGGCCGCAGCGGGGGCTGCCGCGGGCTCCCGCGCCTCCGCCGCCCCCCGGGCCGGGGCCGCTCCCCGGCAGCCCCCGGCCGTGCCCGACAGGATCCGCCGGGCTCCCCTGCGCCCTCCTCGCCGCGCCCCTTCTCCTCCGCCGCCCAGTGCCTCCCGGAGGCCGCGGGGCGACCGCCTCACACGGGGCTCGCCTGGGCGGGCCTGCCCCCCCGCGACACGGCAGAGCGCTGCGGCCCGGGCCGAGGCGGGGGTCCCGGGGGGGTGCCGTCCCCCCGCCCGCGGGCACCGCCTCGGAGCGCGGAGGCCCAGGGCTGCAGCAACGGCGCAGCGGCCGGCGGGACGGGAGCGGGCAGCGGCCCCGCAGCCCCGGCGGGGCAGCGGCGAGTCCCCGCGGGGCAGCGGCGACCTCAGCTGGCACCGCCGGGGCAGGCGGCTCGGGCAGGGAAGGGGAGAGTGAGGGCGGCTCCCGCCGGCGAGGGTCTCCCGTCTCCCCGCACCCGCTCGGCCCGGGCTCCCTTCCCAGCGGCCGCCATCGCGGCGGCACCCGAGCCCGCGGCCGCTCCTCAGGGCCGGGGCCGGGGCCGGGGCCGGGGCCGGGGCCAGACCACCCGCCCGACCCCCGCCTCTTCCCCTTCGCACAGCGCCATCGCGCGGGCATCGGCGCCGGCGCAGCCCCAGGCGGCCGCTGCTCCCCGCCCGCGGCCTGGCAGTCCGGGCCGGCCGGGCACGGGCGAGCAGCACCTGCCGCGGGGGCCTACCGGGCCCCTCCCGCGCCGGCCCCACCGCCCTCCGCCGCGCCCTCGCCCCGGCCGCACCGCTCCGCCCCGCCGCCTGGCCCGCCGCGCCACATGCCGTCGAGGCTCCGGCATCCGCAGCGCCGCGCTCCCCGCCCGCGGCCCGGCCCGGGCAGAGAGGCAGCGTGTGGGGACAGACCTCTTGCCCTCTCCCCCCCCCCACCCCCCCCGAGGAGCGGGAAAGGCGCTGCGCAGCCGCGGAGCCGGCGCCCCCCCGCCCCGCTCCTCTGCAGAGCGGCCCCTCCATGCAGCTCTAGCCGTCGGGGATGAGCCGTCTAACCCTGCCGCTGCCGGAGCCGCTCCGCGCTATCGCGCTCGGCGCCAGGTTTGGGAGGTGAAGCTAAAACGAAACGAAACTGTCCCTGAGCTCAGTGGCGGGAGGAGCCCAGCCCAAGCCGCAGCGCTTCGAAGGGAGAGCCTTGGCTCCGGCCGACAGTGCCGGCGGGACCACCGGGTGGGCCATCGCCCTTTCCCGCCGACGGCCCGAGCGCCCCCGGCTCCACCGCCCAGCGCCTCGGCCCGCGGGGGCCGGCGGAGGCGGCTCTGCCCCCCTGCGCACCCCCGACCCCTTCGGGGGCCACGCGGCTCGTTCGTCAACAAGAAAAAAACAAAAACAAAACTAAAAGCGTCTATACAGCGTCCGAGCTCCCACGAAACAGTTTCGGGACAGCAGTAGCTCTGCAGATCCTGCCGTCGCCTTCACCCTTCCCCTCATTGATTTTATTACTAAGTCTTTTGCCGCTAACGTTAGTTACATGGGGAAGGAGCTGGGGACAATAAAGAGGAAATCTCTACAGCCAGATGTAAGCGGGGAAGGGGAAGACTCGGCCGGAGCTGTTACTACGCGGTATTTCGGTGCCCAGGAGGCAGCGCAGCCCCGGCCGAGGCGGGCGCGGGGAGCGGGGCCGGGCCGGCGGGTCGCCTGGTGCAGGGCTGAGCCGGCCCCCGCCGGGGTCCCGCCAGGCTCTGCCAGGCTGCAGGTCTTGCCCGCCTGCCCCCCGGCTCCCCGCTGCCATCTGCGGCTTCCCTTCCTTCCTCACAGCCGTCTCCAGCTCCTGGCTGCCCCCCTGGCCGCGGGTTTGCGTCTTCCCGCAATCTCACGCTGCAGTGCGAGCCGCAAGGGATTTCCTCCGTGAGATTTCACGCTCATCGACCCGCCTCACCTCAAGACACTTGCGAGACTCTTCGTGTTTTGTACGGCTTCTCTAAAATAGATCTGTTTAGCTTTGTAAACTGTCAGGAGCAGAGAGCACAGACCGAACCGCCTGTGCCCTTCAAATTAGCAGCTCATAGCTGGAAACGAAGGAAGAGTTTCGCCACCTTCGTTGCGATTGAGGAAAATTCCCTCGAGCCGAGAAAGAAGTGACTAACAAGTACGGCGGCGAGCCCCGCCACCCGAGCCCCAGCTACGGCTGCTCCCCCGCAGCAGCCCCGGGCCACTCCAGCGCCGCTTGCCCCGGCCCGGCGGCGCCCCCCGCTCCCGCCCCGGCGGCGCTGCGAGGGGACCCGCCCGGCCCGCGCCGCGGCACCAACGAATGCGGGGGGGGGCTGCAGCGGCGAGCCGCCCGCCGCAGCCCGAGGGCCCGCCCGGCGCCTGCCTTTTCACCCCAAAGGTGTTTGCGGGGCGCCGGGGGAGCCCGCTCTTCCCTCCAACCGCGCTGTCGCTTGGGGCGGGGAGCGAGAGACGGCGGAGCTCGGCAGGACGTGCCGAGCGTGCAGGGCTGAGGGCTCGTACCCCGAGGCACGAATCGATTTAATTGCAACGATTTGCGTAAATTTGCGAGATTTAAGCCCTTCTCCCCCGCCCGGCCCCGAGCTGGAAGCGCAGCATCACCCGCCCCCGTTGGCCACCACCGCATCCCAAACTCTCTGCAGGTTCCTGCGGCCGGCGGAGCCCCGTGGGAGCAGAGAGCCCAGCGCAGCCGGGAGGACGGAGCCGCTCCCGAGGGCACTCTCGGGAGCAGCGCTCAGCCCCGGCCCCGCTGCCACCTCCGCGCTCGCTGCCCAGGCCGGCGCAGCTCGTTAGCGGCTGACTTGTGTGCAGAACAGGGTGCTGTTTTCCTGCTAAATCCGAACTTTGCCTCTGAACAGACACTCTGTAGGCAAACCGCCCGGGTGAATCAAACCCCCAGCAAACGCGTACGGAGAACCCTCCGCTCTGCTGCGGCACAAGGCGGCAGCTCCCGCCGGCTCCTTCCACGCGAAATGGTGCTGAGGGAGCAGAGCCGGGGGGAGACTGCACGGGTCTCCGCTGCCAGCCATCCCCCCCCCCCCCCCCCCCCCCTCCGCCCCTCGCTCCCCACCGTTCGCCTGAAGCCGAAGGCAGGTCAGGCTGTCACAGAGCTGAGCCCGGCCGGCAGCTGGGGTGCCCGGGCTGGGGATTTTTCTGTGCAAATAACTGAAGGCTGAGGGTCTGCTCAGAGAAAAGGGGCAGCCAGCGCAGGGGATTTCGAGTGAAGATAAACAACAGAGGTTTTATGAACTGTAAAGGCTGAAAACGCCGTTGAACAGATCGAGGAAACGCACCCTAATACACAGGAGCAGCAAAGGTCCCACAGCGCAGCTCCAGCAAACGGCCGGCAGCTCGGAGCCTGCCTGGCCGCGCCACGGATCGGGCTTGTCCCTGTCCCTGGCGAAACCACCGCAGCTGGAAAGCTGCAAGAGTCTGCCCGGGTAACGCTCAGCCTTGTCAGGCTGTCGCAAGCCCGGTACTGTTACCAACGGGGCTCAGCAGGGCGCTCTCTGCAGAGGGGACATGCATGGGGGACGGGGGCAGGAAAAGGCGAAATCCTGACGCTTTTCCTCCTGCAAACAAGCCCATCGTCTTTTCCGGTGGCCTCAAAACTTTGCCTGCCTATATGAGCCAACACTTACAAAGAGCTTTCGGGGCCAGCGTTGGTACTTCGCCTGCGGAAGGACCCCCCAGCGTCTGGGGCTGCCCGCCCGCCCCCAGCGCTCCGAGGGTGGCCGAAGGGCGGCCCCGGGAGCCCGGCACGGGCGGCGCCCTCCGACCTGGACGTGACTTCCCGGCGCGGCGCGACGAGGCAGATCCCGGGGCAGCGGGGGCCTGGGGATGCTGCCCGGGGCAGCGGGGACCTGGGGATGCTGCCGGGAGCCTGCCCGCCGGGCTGCGCGGAGCCGGCACCCTGCTGCTTGCACAGCCCCCGACGGCGCCGTCCCCGTGCCCCCCGCCCCGTTGCCGGCGGCGGGCAGGGCGCGGAGCGGAGCGGGCCGGCAGCGTGTGCTCAGCCGCCTGCGGGGGCTGCCACCTCCCGGCCCCACCGTGCCCAGGCGCAGCGGTGCCCACGGCGCCACGCACCGCTGTCACGCAGCGAGCGCCACTCCGCCCGAAGCCTCGCCTTCCACCCGCCCGAGCGCTCGTCCCGTCCGGCGGCGGCGGCCCCGCTGGTCCCGCTCCCTCCCTCTGCCCGCGGCCGCCGGCCTGGGCGCAGCCCGCGCGCTCCCGTGACAAATTTCAGGTTTATAAAGGGACGCGTTAGCGCTGTCCGCCGTTTGAAATCCCCGTTAGAAAACCAGAGCGGACGCGGTGCTCGTCTGCTCCCCGTCACGGAATCTCTGCAACTAAATCGGCATCCAACGAGCGAGGTTGTCCCCGGCGGGGACGGCAGCTCTCGCTTACTCTGCTCCGTGAGCCGCCGCACTTCTGCTCCGGGCAGTGCCTCTCGGCCACGCTGCCCCTGCGGGGCCACGCGATTATTTATTTCCTCCTGGTCAGCGTTTCGCTGGGAGCCGGGGGCGCCCCCGGCCCTCCGGGCTCAACCCGCGCAGGGCTCCCACGCCGGCCGCCCCGCGCGGGGCTCTCACGCCGCCGCCGCCTCCCACCCTCCGAAAGACGAAACGCTCCAGGATCTCTGCGCTTTGTCAACACGCCGGAGTATTTGACAGTCACAATTACCTGTAAATATTCTGACCGTTTTGTATACGAGACACTTTTTTTTTTTTAGCCTTAAGCCTGGCAAGTCTCACCCGAGAGGAACTGTATTACCATCGCCGCCACTTTAGCGCGGCAGGCGGGAAAAATCAGCGCCCCGCTCTCGGCGCGGAGTGGCGATCCTCCCCGGCACCGCAGAGCCCGGGAGCGGGAGAGACAGCTACCACCACTTCCCTCTCTCCGCACCCTGAAATGCAACAGCTCAACACTCGATTAAAAATGCTGACATCAAGGCGAGATCTCAAATTAGTGACCGAAAAAGAGGCGCCTACTCTCAAACCGTCCTTTCGGACAGAACAAATCAGTTCACACACGGGCAGATAAGGCGCCAGATTTTCTAACATATTTGCAACCGCAGTTTAAGAAAAAAATAATCATGAGATCTGAGCTGGCCACTACTGCCTAAACTCCGAGATTTCATAATCGCTCTTCCCAGTTTTTGCTTCAACCTCTCCCTTCCCTACCCATCACACCATAAAAATTAACAGCGTGAAATTACCTGTCTGCTTCTTTGTGCCTCCTTCAAGTAAAGAAGGTAAAAGTCACTTCACCTATTAGCTTGTATAAGTAATAAAGAGGTGGTAACTTGGAGCTACCACATTTTGAAGATTGTGTCACATGCTTTAGCATAAATAAGGGTGTTATAGCCCTAGCGATTACTGGATCAATTCATCTGTGCAACAACTTGTGGCGCCTTCGGTTCTTAGCAGGTATTTGTGCTGTCCCTGGGAACAGCTCTGTACATCCCGCCTCGCTAAGGCGGACATAAACACCAGCAGCCCTTCGGTTTCTGGGGTGTCCCTGCGAGCGTCTACCGAGGGGAAAGAGGTCTGTCAGCGCCCTGACTCTGTATCCATCTATTTTGAACCAGATCCGACGGGATCGCTCGGGCTGCTGCATCTCCCCCGCAGCGAGGACAAGGCGGAGGTGCAGCTCAGAGGGTCGCGGCGGGCGGCTTCACTCTCCTCTCGCACAGCAGGCAGGAATTTGCCCAACTTTCGCAAAGTTTCGCAGCCCTGGGCTTTTTCTAAACCGCTTGCAAGAGAGGGGCTGCTCAGGAGCCCGGCCGCGCTGCCGGCCGGCTCCGCAGACTTCTCACAGAGCTGCCTCGATCCGACCGAGGGGCCGCGAGTGGGCGCCCGGCCGCTCCGAGGAGCGCACGCCGCGGAGGGGCGAGCTCCGGCACCCCGCGCACCAGCGGCTCCGCTCCCGGGGCCAGCCCGAGGCCGAGCCGGCGGCCGGGCGGCGGTGCCTCCCCGGGCAGACGCTGCCGTTCGCACCGGTGGGAGCCCACAGCCCCGCCGGCATGCTGTGCTCAGTAGGAAGGGGACACGGCGCTTCGACAGGCGCCGGGACTGACGAGGAACCCCCACGCAGCGGGAGCCGGGCTGCGGCTCCTATGGGACGGGACGGGATGGGGAGAGGAGGGACCTGCGCCTGCCACCCCGGGAGAGAAGTGTCAGCACCACCCGGCCTTTGAGACTTTCAGCCGGGCGAGGCCAGGGAGGGAGGTGCTGGGGGGCGAGGGGCCCTCCGAGGCCAGCACGGCGGGAGACAGGGCTGGAGCTGACCCCTCAGTGACCCTCGGTGACCCTCCGCCTCGCTCGCCCTTCGAGGCACCTCTCCGGCGAGACGAGAGGGTCGGGCGTGGGCCAAGCGTGGGGGCCGCCGCCGAAGACCCCCTTCCTGGCCCGCTGGGCGCCGCCGGCCCCCTCCGCCGAGCCGTTCCCAGCTGCATGTTGCAGCGGGCCGGGAGGGTGGCAAGCGGCATTGCTAACGCCGTCCTTGCGTTTGCCCTCGGCCTCCCCACCCCCTTCAGGGTCCCTCCAGCAGGTTACGGTGGCACCTGCACGCCTGCAAATGGAGGCGGTTGGCCCAGGTTTTCACCGCCAGGTGCCTTCCTCCGATCTGCAGGACGTGTAGCTGTACCAGCTGGAGAAGGGGGATGGCAGGGCCGGTGTAGCTTCAAGAAAGATGGAGGCACAGATGTCTCTGCTACACAACCCGCCCGGGCCCACCGTTTCTCGCCCCTGTTGCCGTTTGCGCTCTCCCTCGGCGGGCCCTGCTTGTGCCTGTGGCCGGGAGCCTGCCAGCAGCTTCGCGCCCGCCCCAGCGCCGGCAGCGGGGCGGCCATGCCCTCCAGCCTGGCGACTAGGAGCCCCGCGGGGGCAGCGGCCACCGGAGCCCACAGCCGCGGAGCTCCGTCCGGCAACCGGCCCCGAGCGCGCATGGGGCTCCGCAGGCTCCCCCAGCGCCCCCGGATCCCCTCCCGGCTCATCTGCCTCCGGGGCCACCACAGACAGACAGACAAACATGCGCGGACTAATCGCAAGCGTACGAATCAGCCCAGATCCCCCGCAGGCCGTCGGCCCGGCTCCCTGGCCTGGGAAGGGGGCGGCAGGAGCCCGGCTCGCTGCCCGCTGCGCTCCGGCCCCGCACCGACACCGGGGGGGGGGGGGGGGGGGGGCGCCTGCCGCCCGCCGCCCCCTCCGGGTCTCGGCCCCGTTACCGCCAGGAGAAGCCGAGAACCGGGCGGGGTGGGGTGTGCCGACGAGGAAGAGAACCAAATAAATCACTTTCTCAATTTCCACCTTGATTATATGGTCCTGCTTTTATGGGCCTGCCCGGCAGCCTGCACACAGGGGTTTACACTGCTTTCAAAAGCTTCAACAGTAAAATCCCAACGAACGCCAAGCGCCCACCCGCCCTGTCACCCCACAGCCCTTGGGTTTGTTACAGCCTTGGATGTCTTTCAGCTTGGAAAAAGCAAGAGACGAGAGGAAGTCTGAGGTCTATTTATATTAATATATGTTCGATTAAGACAATTAAGTAACCCGCACAATGTAGCGGCCCCTCCCTCTTAACAGCTTCCTCATTTCTGCCAAGGCAGTTTACTCACTGCGGCTAAAACAAGCTTCCTGATCCCCTCACAAAAATTAGAAGCAACAGCTAATAAAGAAGCAAAATAGGAGGTAGGCTTCGTGGGAAACCAGGCATGGAAAGTAACTGTGCAGCTGCCAGGCTGGATTTCTCTTCCATGGCTGGCAGATAACGTGCAACTTATTTCCTGAAGTTCTTAAAGATTAGGCCTAGGCTGCAGCTGGCCATGAGTGGACATGTATAGTGGGATAAGGCCCTCAAATGGCAGCGGAGTGACTTTGCTCTTGGACATGGCAGTGGGGGCCACTGGTAGCTCACAAGTCAGCCCCCTGCCCCCAGTTCTGTACGATCAAGGATTCTCCAGCAAGACAGCAGCAGATCTGAGGAGATCTGGGCCGTGTTCCCTTGCAGAGGCCTCCTTGGAACAAGACTCCTACATTTTTTTAATCTCCAAGCGTAAAAAGGGTAGAATATACAATGGCATGTATTTGTTTTGAAATCTTCTGGCGATTCACACTGCAACCAAGAAAAACTATGCTAGTGCCCACAAATTAACACGTTTCCTTTTGAGATAATTTCCACTAATGCCTGCAAATAGTGCCAGTGACTTTTTTTCCCCCCCAGTTTCCCATAAATCAAATCATACACAGTCATGATATATTCACAACTCCATCTAAAAACTTGTAGCTGATGGTTGAAGCAGGCCATGGTTTAAAAGTTACAAGTGAGACCTGAAGAACTGTGGCAGAGCAGAGATCAGTAAGTTCCTGTCAGTAATGAGCAATTGGCAGATGGGTAGAGGAGGGCAGTCCTATCAGCACTCCCCTGGTGCCACCTGCCTTAAGAAAAGCTGCAAGACAAACCGTCTTATTAGACAAGAGAGAATCGACTGAGGAGGAAAGCAGATATAAATGTGCCACCTGCAGCAAAGAAACTCTTTGTCATGGCTCCTAGTCAGCCACCAGACACAAAGCCACGATAAACCACGTCACTGATCCTGGTGTTCATGAACTTCAGTGTTCAAGATGCAAAATGGAGGAGGTGATTATTTGTGATTATAGAGATATCAGGGGATACCTGAGGTACCCTAGATGTAACTGTATTCGGGACCCTATCTCAATGCTACTCCATAATTCAATTCCCAACTCAATTTTAACTGCAAAAATAGGTGCTTTTTTAATTTCCTGCCTTAGGCAACAGCTAAGACTGACAATATTAGGCAGTTTGCTCCTTTCCCTTTCAGTAGCTCCTGTTCAGCACGGGTTAAAGTGACCACAGTGCATAATTTGTCTTTGAGTCAAGGTCATGATCCTGTGTCAGCCTGAACACAGCACTGCCTTTGAAGCCAATGGGCGTCTTGCACAGGGACAGCTAAGGGATCACACTACTAGTCTGTAGTGCAGTCTGGAATCTTTTAGAATAAGAAATCATTATAAGATCTGAAGTTATTGTCCTGATACAGCCTTTTTGTAAATGGTAACAAAATTATTGGTACCATGGCATACTGTTCTCTCTATATTCTCATGGGATCTCTGCTCCAGAAATAGTGCCAGCATTTCCTAAAAGTTCTTGGGTAATGACTGCTTTTATGCAGTTTCTATTGTGCTCGCTATTGCTCCTAGAAAAGTGGAGTTGTTGGAAGATGCATTTGGTTTTCCTTACTGCTTTGTAAAAGGGTTGGGTTGTTGGTTTGGTTTTTTTTTTATAAACAATTAAAAATAGCTTGTCCTTTAAAAAGTTGTCTTTTCAAAGCACTAGAATGAGTACAAGCAGGGGAAACAGCCTTTGAAAGAAAAATTACGTTGGACAAGTTTTGAATTTCAAACATAGTCTTTGTTTATATTTGACTGACAAAATGCCTCTCAAATATTCTTTGAAAGGTGATTACATTAGGCAGGGGCTATTTTAGCAATTTCACATCTCACAGCACTATTGTATACAGGGATCTGTCCACCCACTTCCCTCACTACAGTCACAGCTCCTTGAGCCTTTATTCAGCTTTCATCGCTTCCAAAGTCATGCAAACTTTTTCTTTTCTCGCAAATTAAAGTCAACCTTTTCTGCACCACCGAGTCTTTTCTAGGACTTCTGGTCGGCTGGAGAATCACTTTTGGCCTGTTGGTGTTGTTGAGTTTAGAGGTTCATTGCAATACCTTCCTTAGAGCTGGGCAGAGAATGTTTCCCTGGTTTAACAAAATTTGAGGATAACAAAACCCAATTCCCATTTCAAATCAGAACAGAAAGTTCAAATTTTGAATGTTTCATACTTTTAAGGGAAAAAAAAATTAACTTGTACTGCAAGTGCTTTCCAAATTACATATCCTTCCTTCTCCATTCAATTTTTCCTGTCATTTAGGAAAAGAGCACAAAACCCCTCCCACGAAGGTACCACACAGCCATGACAAAAGTGACACATTTAGTTATTCCTATCATCAGCTCAGTGGTGAAAGCTTCAATACCCGTTTGAGTTCTGGGGTGCCAGGAAAGCTCTCACTGTTTTTGCTTTCTGCGTAGTCTCAACACTACCATATTCAGATGTTCCTGCTACACTTGTGCATCTCCACTGCAATAAAAACTACATTTGTTGACACATTTGGAAGTTTTTTAATACTCTTTAAATATTTTTAGCATATGTTTATCAAGGTGAATTCTGTACCAGCTTGGGATCCATCAAGACTAGTAAATACCTCACAGTTTTAGGAATGTTCCTGGACCCTAGATCACACTGACCTGTGCCACCAGAGATTGAGACCGATTCTTAGCATGGGTTTGGCCTAAGCCAACCAGCACTACCTGAAACAGCTCTTGGGCTTATCTCAAGAGTTAGCCCAGGCCAGACTTCAACACCAAAAGGCAATTGACATGAGGCTACCTTGTTTTGGTTGGCAAGAGAGTAGAACAGTGTTGATGGAGACTGCTGGGGGCAAGCTAGCCTCAGTGACAGAATCCTTCTGATACACCAGTACAGACATTGCCTCCGTCAGTCCTGCATAAGAAAGATGAAGTAGCACGAGCCGAACATCAGCTCAGGCTTTTGAACTCCAGTCTCCCGCACTGTGCTGTAAAAATGCACAGTATAGTGCAATGTATATAAACCAGCTGAAGATGAACAAAAATGGCCACTCAGTGCCGCTGCAATGTGCTTCTGTACAGTTGTACCAGAGCAGATTAAATCAGAATTTTGTTCTGTGTTGTGCTATCAATATTTAATTCATCAGCTGACAATTGTTAATATGAAAACATATCTACCAATGTACCTACTTTAGTAGTTTTGTGAACACAGGTAGAACCCCAAAACTTCTCTTTTCCATCAAACACAGACAAGAAAAAGGCCTCCACTGGTCTTCAATCCTCTAGGTCAATGCTCTCACCATTCAGATAATTGCTGACAACCACATAATGAGGTCTTTTTCATAAACTGATCCGTTCTAAAATTAGCTCAGATTTTTTTATGTATTATTTCTCCTTGATACTATTCTAAAAATCTCATTCTTTTAAAGGTAAACTCCTAGTCCAACTCAAACCAGTGACAAAACTTCCATTTGTCTTCAATAGCATCAGGATTTCATCCTAAGTATTAAGGCACAGACACTCTGAGAATAGAAATCAGCACAGTTCCATTAAAGTGAAGAACAATGCTTAGGATTTGGGGTTACATGCTTCACACTCATTTCACCACAGTGAGTATAAAGAGAATCTTCTCATGAAGCTAGTTCAGTTACAAAGCTGTGAGCAGAACTTAGTTTAAAAAGAGGTATTACAAGGTCATAACTATTATAACCATTAAGTGAAGTAAGTACTCAGGCTCAGAAACACACTCAATATCTGCTTTTGAATGTGTCGCTGCTTAGACAGACCAGAGAGAAGACAGGCCCTAGGTTCTTCCTCTTCATGTTTTCAGTGGTGACAGCAAGTCAGTCTTGTATAGACACAGAAAGGTAAAGAAACCTTCAGTAGAAAGAAATACTGCACTGACTCTGACAATACAGTAAAGCACAGCAGATCAGAGACAGTAAGTTATACATGACTTATAACACCTGAGCAGTGATGCAAGCACAGTTTCCTAACTGCACTTCCAGTGGTCAAAAGCAAAGGCTGACATAACAAAAGAGAGATATTAGTGTGCCTTTTTGGGGCCTGATTGCAAATGCTGGAGAAACTTTGCTAAGGGTCCTCATCACATTCAATGAACCTAGATTAGGAACTGGCAGTCTAACTCATTCCTCATTCTGTTTTATGGTCTGCTGGAAGGATTCCAGAATTTGATAGAAGAGGAGGGGGTTGGAAATAGGAGGTGCTAACAGATAACCCTCAGATACTTAAAAGCACACAGATTCCCAGTAAAGAAAGAGGATTTGCTAAGAACTAGGAACAGTACATAAGACACATTTTTCCCTCCAATGTTACAAAAGCAGATGAAAGACATTCTGCACATGCAAGTCTGGACCTATTCTACCACTGAAGGTAGTAAACCCACACCAGCTGAAATCTGGCCTTAAGGTATCAAGAATGACCCAGATTCTGCAGTGATATGAAGGGTTATATCTGCCCCACACAAGCAGAGCCAGAGCAGTCTGGAAACAGTTTTGCCGGATGTGGTTTAAGGCTTGGTAGGGCTGAAGCAACATAACAAATAACAGAACTTATCCTCTGGGATGTAGTATTGCTATTTCACAATTTCCACATGAGCACTTACTTGTTCTTATTAATGGCTGGTGGAGCTCAATTCTCATTAGCTCCTGTTTTAAAGAGATGGTCTAATGGTTAGCACAGCCTGGCTACTCAGAGGCCTGGGCTACAGGCTTAATTTTGCTCCAGTTCTCTGTCTACAGAGAGATCTCTTGGATGGTGTTTTCAGAAGCACATTATTGACAAAGGAGAACAGGTCTGGCTAATCTTCTGCCAGAATGCATCCTCCTAAGTCACAAAAGCACAACTGAGAACATCTCAAGTCACCTCTTACTTTCTACATCTGTAAAAGGAATCAAACCTGACCCACTTAGCAATCTTAGAGAGACCTGTAAGGATCTGTTTGCTGACAATTGTAAAGTCTTAATACTGAACTTGCCAAGGCAGCTCTTGCCCTTTCCCCAAGTAAGGGAGAGCCAAGTGCCTGCAGAACAGTCACAATTCTGTTCTGTGTGAAGGCTGGCTTGAGAAAGATGATAAGGATACTGCCCTGCTGCTCCCCAGCTTCTTACCCTCTGCATGCACTGATTCTCATTTTGTGCAAGGGAGAAGTAAGGCAAGGAGCTGAATGACTGCCCAAGGCTACGCAGCCGGTCACTGGCAGGTTCCCCAGTCATTCCTGATTCCCTGTGCTGTGCGTTCTTCCAGACCAGGCTGCTTCCCAATCTGGGAAAACATTTCCAAAATGCAAAGCAGAATCCAGACTCTCAGATTTTCATTTGATTTTGGATGATCTGCAAACTTTCCATATTTAGAATCATTTTGAACTGTCTGTTGGGACACAAATATTTGGATTACTACTAAAAGAGACCGAGAAAATGTGTAACATCTAGAAATTCCCTAGGAAAAATAGTATGTGCTTATTATCTCTTCTTTCACACATTTAAAATATTTAAAAACTTCATTTGGCTCATCACCTGGTCTGAATCAATAATCAACTCAATGTGGGAAAGAAGCTTGAGAAGCAGGGCTGAATCTTACACATATCAATGGCAAAAGTCCCATTTCTACACAGTTGCATCAGGAGTAGGTTTCTGTGCTGTTACACAAGTAACTAAGCTAAAATGTGCTAACCCTTTGCCATTCAATCATTTTGAGGACCAATTCACTGAAGGTTTATCCACAATAAATACAGTCATAAGTATTTCCTTTTCTACACTGATAATTGTTGCTCTAGAGAATGTTCAAACATTGAATAAACTTTCAGATGATTCCCTTCTCATCTATTCTGTTTCTGAAGTCTGGAATTTGTGCAGCCTGATACAAATTAAAACAATCTTGTTGATAAAGTCAACTAGCATTTGGAATAAGTAACACTAAAAAAGTTTTGCCCAGTCTCTCTGTCTTCTGTTGTTCTTTGGATTAGTCCATCATGCCTCCTTAACTCACACTGTCATTTCTGTCTCATAGAAAATTACTTTTGCTGTTACCAAATCAAAGGAGTTAGTGAGCTGTCAGTATCACCATATCAACAAAACAACGCAGCCCCTTCTGCACAGGCAAAATCAGTAGCTAATATCAAAGAGGAAATGTTTTAAGAAAACTTTACCAGGCAGACACATTTACTGCTGTGTTCCTTTCTTCCTTCAGGTCAAACTCCAAAAGCCCCAAACTAAGATTATCAAGTGTAACAAAAACAAAAAATCAGATAACCCTGACTAGATACAAGGAACCTGCCAAAAAAAATAAAGGTCCTTACACACAGGGAAGAAACTCCAACTTGTTTACTGGTATCTACAGCAAAGATTAATAATGTTCAGCTACGAATAAACTCAGAAGGCCTGGAAGAACATAGAAGCCAAGCCTGGGATCCAAGACTTCCAAAGGGTGTCTCTTCAATAGACATACAGAGTTTTATTCCTCTGGGATATTCAGTAGTGTAATAAATGAAGCCACTTAGCTACAGTTCAGAGCTGCCTCACTGAGGTACCTGCCTTGAAGACATCATCAGTTTTCATTTTCGTGCCACTGGCCGTGCTACAAGTCTTGGACAAACTCATGAGCATTTGCTAGTTTCCAGCTGATGTTCACCTTGACTTTAGATGGATTCTATTGTTTTTGGTGAGTTATTCTTTTGCAGATCCTGTTGCCTTAGGGTTTAGAGACATTCAGTTTAAACAGGTGGCCATAATTAATTATTCAAAATTATTTTTAGGAATTTGGATTTTTTTTTCTACTGACAGTGCATTAGTAATAAGCATTGTACAAAAATAAGGCAATTGCATGCTGTTTGGGGTATTTGTGATTAAAAAAACATGCCCTAGTTCATTGTAATGTTTCAGTAGGCTGGCATTCTCTGTGAGAAATTTATTTCTTGTAACTGCTTTAGTTTTCTGTTAGTTGTATATTTTAAGAACAACATCCACTAAAGCAGTTTCATGTGAAAAATGGAAACCTACTTACCTCAAGAAAGTGAAACCATAAGTGCATTTAATTTCTAATTTCATATGAACTGCATTTCTAATCTCATCTCCCTTTCATTCTCAGTGGGTCTTTAGCAAATACTTGGTTGCTAGAGGAAACAGTTCAGAATGGTCAGCCAAGATTGTTACAAAACAATTAGGGACAGTCAGCAGATGAGGATGCTACAAAATACTGTTTTGACAAGCAACAGTATGAAGAAGTTGGAAGAGTACCAGGAGCTAAAACATACATACAGAACCCATTATTCAGCATGTATAATATACTATGTTTGTGAACTTGTAGGCTGAATCTAGCCTTCTCTTGAAAAGAGAAGATAGTGAGCCACAGCGCGAGGGTCAGGAGCCATCAAGTTTCCATACAGCTCCTGCTGCAGATAGAAACAATGGGGAAGGTAAAGAGATCTATGCACTGCCTGCTTTTTCCCCATTTCCCCCCAGCAGATGAAGTATTTGAGGACAAATACAATTCTAGACATAACCATTTCTTCACAACATTTTCCAGACAACACCTTTCATTCTGATATCATGTTTTTTTCAGTTAAAGTGTAACCAAATTAAAATCCAAATAATTTAAAAATCAGGCCAATAGCTCCAAATGAAAAACCCCCAAAGACCCTAAAAATATTTACTCTTTGATTTCAATATATGTATTTAGAATGCATTAGGTTAACCTCCTCCAAAATTTTATTCTATTTCTTTAACCACCGCAAGTCTGACCTGAGCTGCTTCTTTTTCTGGTTGAATTACTTATTCCCTGACACACCAAATGTATCATATTCAAAAAGCAGGATAGGTTAGCCAGGGCTGAGCCTAAGTAGAGTCCCTGGGTGCATGGGTAGGGCATATAAGGGGAAGCCCCAGGTGAGGCCAATCAGGGCCATTAAGGCCTCTTCATGCACTCAGGGCCCCAACAATTATTCATCTAGCTCTAAACTGTGGAAAGAAAGAGTAAAATTACAAATGAGGTTCTGCTGTTCTGGAAGCCATGTGTACTTTCCCATTCATCCAGTGCCTTAGACCAGGTGAGATGTGGAGTACTCATGCATATGCATGTTATGCTTGGGTGGAAAAGTACCATACGATCTATCTTTAGGCTATCTAGCTGAAGGATTTTCTTTGATAATGTGAGCACTGGAACTTCATCCCAATAGGTAATAGTTGTAAATGCTATGGAGTCTCAGCCAGACTTTGGTCAGTGTTGCATGATGCCCACTATAATACTGAAAATCTGAGACGAAATCCTGTGTCACTAAACTCATACAACATTTGCCACGGCTTTCTATGGAGCTAGGATCTAGCCTCAGGCAAGAACAAAACTGCAGAGGTTACAATATATGCTCTTCCACTCCAGCTCCCAAGAACAAGACCTGAATGGCAGATGTATTATTATTTATTGATATGCAAACTTGCGCAAGCCTTATAATCTCAAACGATAGCTGTGTGCTTTCCTAGTTGATAAATATATTTGAGAAGCTTTTTCAAAGAAAGCTCAAATTCAGTTTTCTTCCTGAAATGGGATGTAAAAGTATGAACTCTGAATAGCAAGAACTGTTCTTTTTAGATATACTGGACACACAAAGCTTCAGCTGGCAAAATCTGGTCATTGTTACAAAGACAAAAGATGTGTTTGTTGGTTTCTTTAACCAGAAAAACAAGTATTTCTGAAAAAATTATCTAAAAGAGTGTATTAGAAATCTGTTATGGCACAGGAGACAGGGTTACATAACATCCAAACTGTGGGATAATTAAAAGAAAAATCAAATACATCAGTAGAAACAGATTTAATTCACTGCTGAAACTGCCTGTAAAACATAATTCTAACTGTCATTTGTCCTTTCTGAAAGATGGAAAATCAACTTGCACATTTTGTTGGCTAGCACCTGACAACAGTTTTATCAAGGGGAAGATGAGGCTTGTCCTCGCTGAGCACCGGCCAGCCTGGAACATATTTCTGTGTCATGCAGTGAGGTCAGGACAGTCTTGTCCTGCTCTTCCCACCCTCATTTGGACTGGTTTGTGTTCGTTCTAGAACAGCTGGTCAATTCTTAATTGTAATGCTGCCTCTTGCTGCCTTTGAAAGACTATGATGGACCCTGACATTTGGCTCTTGTGCACTCACATTTTGAGAAAAACAAAAGCTAGGTCTTACAAATGCTCTGAGAAAACAATATTCCTCTGTTGCAAACAGGAACTGAGGGAACTGAGTCAACTAACAATTTTAAGGAGTAGATGAATGTCCTTACCTCATGGCCGTACACCCCCTTCAGTTCATAGATGTAAGTGCCATTGACAGCAATGTCCTCTGGAGTACCAGTACAGCAGAATTAGAAAGTCAGAGAAACAGATGACTTTTCACATTTATTTTTTTTTTTTTAACTTGGCATCTGTTTTCCCATGTGTACATACATATAAAGGCTGCTAACTCTAACAGTCTCTCTGGGCACATTTCTACGACAGGGATGGAGAAGACCCTTTCTTTGGAGAAAAGGACATCAAGATTTAAAGCACCGAACCTTCTCTTGCTTTCAAATGTTTTGAACTGCTGCAGTTATGTGACACAGCATGACAGCTGGCTTAGCTGGCTTGTCACACTCCTTCAGAGGTGGAAAGGTAACGGCTTAAAAGAGAGAATCAAGTCCACAATTTGCAAAGCACCTCTGGGTCCTTTCAATATATTGTGTACATCATTTGTACACATGTGTTTGTGAGATGGGGGAGGCAGGCCTGGGAGAGGTATAGAACAAGTAGGAATATAATTAAACCTAGAAACTAATATGAAGAAAGATCTATAGGAAGGTAATATCACCTTGTGGTTTTGCAAGTTATTTTTAAGTACTATATAAAATCAGTGAGAATTTGATTGTGGCATTCACAGCTGTGATACTAATCACTGGGCTCAGTTACAACACAAATCTGGCCTCAGGTTTATATTGATTGAACATCTATTCAATCAATAAAAAAACATAACCTATTCCTTTATTTCATCTAGCCTCAAAGTCTGTCACCCCATACATTACATCTGAATTGAAGTTAAGCACTGCAGTTTATCCTGTTCGCTGCAGGAATGCCTCAATGCACAAAGAATCATGTAGCTCTGCCACCTTTTTCACACTGTGAGCTGAGCCCACTGGTGCTGCTGTACTAACCAGCAGGGACAGATGCTGAATCAGAAATCCTTCTGATAGACCTCATGACAGCATTTTGCTCCTGGTCAAAACTTGCAATGAAAGGGAGTGGAGGGAAACAGGGGATCAATAAGGAATATATGCATAGCAGCAAAGACTCACAGTCTGTGGCTTTTGGGCCTTGGGACAAGGAATTTACCACTTGGGCTGCTTTTGGATTGGATGATGAGGCCCTGAGCTTGGACCTATTCCCAACAGACTAATCAGACATGGATGATAATCCCAACAGATACAGAAAAAAGGATTTATCGAATTAGGTGAACAGACTATTTGTTTTTAACCTTCACTCCAACTCACAGAAGAGGCCAAAGAGCTTGTTCTCTTATAAAATTAACACAAAAAAAGTAGAGAATGTTTTTACAAAAAAACCCTGATCTGAACAAAAGGAAAGAACATACAAAAGGAAAAGATACAAAAGACAGAGAGAAACAGAATAAAGGCTGCTATTCCTCTTTCTCTTTTGTGAATGTAGTTTATAGTTTATTATCCACGTCAGGGTCTTGTGCATCTCATGAAATTATATTAAAATTGCTAGAATACAGTAAACGAAGAACCTTTCCTGTGGAGATGCATGCATGCACACACATGTGTGTGCACTCACACACACAGGAACCCTCATAGTGAAGGAGCAGAAGCAAGGGCTGGGAGAACTGCTGCTGGACAGGTCTTGTCTTTGTCCTCCTTACTCTTAACAAAATTCCAGGTTTTATTCACAACCTGATCATCTGAGACACCCCTCTTTAATAATACAATAGAAACCACAACCTTGAAATTCTGACACTCAAAGAAATGACAGAGATGGAACAAGGGGCAGGTTTCAATGGAAAGATCAGGTTCAACCAGAAGGTAGGCATGTCCTTTTCTAACCACCAGAAGTTTTGGCAGTTTAACAAATATTTTAAGGAGCTATTGCCAAAAGCAAGTGAAAAGTAAAAGGTAAATTAAATCTTCAGAAACATTAGTATGACACCTGCCAGGCAGTACCTATCCAGATTATTAATAAAAATTTTGGTCTCAAAATTTTCATCAGTTTAAAAACTGTTTCCCCAGCCTGTCTTTGATAGATAAAATCATCTATTTAAAAAAAAAGAGCCCAAATAATATCATGCAGTGGTGTATTTCTGAGGTTAATTCCATTTTGCCTTCAGAATATTTTATTTTGTGGGTTTTACATATGTCTCAAATTCCACTGACTGTACCTTCCAATTCTGGAAAATACAATAAGGCAAACAACCCAAGACAATCTGGGTTTCCTTTCAGAGTTAAGATACATGGGGTATCTGCCTATAGAAACAAACAAGCAATGGAGCACTGGATAAATACTTTTTATGGGAGCACTGCCTATATAGCACTGATGAAGCCTTACATTTTACATCCCAATAACAAGGATGTATTCTGGAGTAAGGTATTTTAGAGACTACTGTTGACTCTGCCCTGGAATGTCTGTGTGTAGCAAAGCAAATGATTGCCCTGAGGGGATTTTCCCACTGCTCATAAAAAAATGTCACAGTCTAGCCTTGTCCCATCTGTACTGTGCTTTCTCAGGGCAACATCAGTGCAACCCATTTGGAGAAGCCTATGCTGTAAATAGTGATGTTTCAAACATTACACCGAACAGCAGCGACTTTTTTTCCATTTAAAATGTTAAGAAATTAATATATTAAAAGCAGAGCACAAAGTGGTGCTTTACCTGCAAAAAAGTAGCAGGGCCAGATCTGTGAAATAGTAGATTCAGATCCTGTCTTCATTTGAAGTGAAAGGTTGAAGAAAATAGAGAATCGACAGGAGAAATGATGCGTGTGCTTTCATATACCCACATGGCCCACACAGTTTCTACTAGAATTGCAGCCAATAACTCTGCCCTACCTGGCCCACCTCATATCCTTACTGGATGTAGGGAGATTTGAGGTCTGGCACAAGAAGTACTTCTAGCAAGGGGAGCTTAGGATGTGGCAGGGTCTAGGCATGTTTGAATTCCCCATGGTCCCTGTGTCACAAAACCCTCTGGATCTAAAGTATATGAGCAAAAAAAGTTTTGGTCTGTGATATCTCTTCACTTCCAGCAAACTCTGGAGTGTAAATTAAGGCTTCCTCTTAGAACAGGCTGTAGGATATGGATGCAAATTTAGCATGTCTGAAAATGAGAAAAACCCCAAAGCTGTACAGCACTCCCAGGGTGACACAAGAGGCCAAAATCCTCACCAGGCCTGCCTCTACAGACCAAGACACTTGAAATGGGATATGGGAGCTCTTACCCTGACAGAACCTTCCAAGTCAATTTATTGGCTAAAATGTTCCACCTACATATATCCTGCAAGGCAGCATGCCGCATGGTTCCTTCCACCACAGTGTTGTATGCATACTGGGCATACTGAAAGACTCCATAGGCTCATGCAACTTTCTAATTTGTAACGGCACCTACACAACAAGCCAAACATCCCCATAGCTATCAGAGGAACAGGCCACTAGAGCACAACCACTATTCTAATATTTGCAATTAAATGTTTGTTATGACTGCATGGTGGCTGACAGCAAGCTTTGAGAGGTGGCAAGAACGAGGCAATAGTCATAGGTCAAAATATCTGTAAGGGACACAATGAGGGATTCGTTGTTTTATACCCTTAGACTTACATCCCTTCACTCTCTCCTTCACATACAAAATAATGCTGTCCATGAATCTCCCCATAATCATCCTTTCACAGATTTCCACTGCACTTCTCCAAACATTTCCTCGTTGTTGTGTCCATTTAGATATGAAATAGGTTAAGTGGAATGTAACATACAAAATGAACGTATGCTTTTGATAAACTAGAGATAAACCTTTTGCCCTGATTCACTCTTTCATCACGTTTCTTGTTAGTAGGCAAATCAGTCCAGATTTGACTTGGGTCTGTGCAGATGTGAATCTCCAAGTTAAAACTTTCTGATACAGCAATCTAAAACCTCGGGGAATACAGAGACCATTATACGCACTCTCTAATTCTTGGGGCCCTTTTTGCCTGTTCTGAAATCCCTGTTTGTCTCTCACTTTCTGCACAAGAGGATGGTACTCCCTGTAGAAACAGAAAATGGGCAGAACTGGAAACAATGGATGCTGACAAGCACACTATCATTATACGTATTTATGTGCTGAGTATCAAATTGATAGTACCTTCATTTGTAACTTTTGCTCATCTGTTCACTATTATTAAATGGGCTCAGAAACCAGAGATTTGAGAGCTACAGAGGGTAATTACACACTTTAGGAGAGGATATTTTTCATCGTGGGTTTAGAACATAACAACCTATTCAAAAAAAAACCAGCAGAAAGAATGTGGGTATTTCAATTCAGCTACGTTGCTGTCCTCAGAGAGCAGACTCATTAAAAAAATCTACTTTTCACTTTGATTCTAACTAAATGTACAAACATTACAAAGGCTACAAAAAGTTTTTCCCTTAAATACTTAAGTCTGCTTAATGTAGATCTTTGAAAATCCTGTATTTAAATAGTAAGTTTGTGTTGTTGATCACCAATCTTAAGCTTTTAATTTTGTTGGGTGATTTATCTGTTTACTTTCGTAACATCCATCTGTACAGGAATTTGTCTAGTCCAGCTGTAAAGTGGCTCTGGGTGTTTTATTTGATCTAGCATCAAAAAGCTAAATATTTTATAACACTGAAGTCAGCACCGGAAAATAGGTATATTGAGGACAAGGATGAGCAACAATGGATAACAAAAGGTATGGGGGAAAACTAGTAAGCTGTCCTATCCATATTGCTACCTGAAACTACTAGCTCCAGCTTAAAGAGGAAGATGTCAGAAACTACTCGTTTAGGAAAAATGTAGCATGTTGTTATTCCTGGTCCTGCGCAGTGAGGTCCTCCACTGGCAACTCAACTTTAGTTTGAAATTTCTGTTTCACATGCTGAGGAAGGTTTTACTCTTCAAAGGAATCCTGCAGTTCCACACCCCCACAGAGAGCTAGCATCATCTGGCTATTGGTTTTTCATACAGAGGTTCAAGTCATTTGTCTATTCCTCCACACACCATGCCTGCAGCCTAGCCAAAACTCACAGGAAAATATATGTCATTCTGCCTGAAAAAGCTACCCAGAAAGCACAGAAGTCCCTGCCCAAGGGTAATTTCACTTTATGTTTTTTGCTATCCTGATCAAAAGCTTATTGCTTTTGTCTCAGTGTAGGATGTGTTTGCCAAAGCAACATACTACAGAACTACAGCCTGAAAAATACCCACATTTGCCTCACAACACTAGGAAAAAAGAAAGCGGTCTCAACAGCAACATCGGCTTCCTAAACGGATTCAACCAGCACATAAGCATCCCCAGATGATTGTCATTTTATAACCCTCCAATTACCACAGACATTCTCTTCCCTGCAAAACTCCGCTACCTCCATTTCGTATCATGCAGCGCTGTGTTGCTAAGGCTCTGCCATAAGCAGCAGTCTTGACATGGTACCAGTGACCACAAGAAGATGGTATCTGTTTGCCTGGCAAAGATATTAAGCACCTGTCATTTGGAATACTTTCTCAATTTGTGCAGGGTCTAATGAGCTAATGCCATGATTTGAATTCAGGAATAATCAGAACCATGTTTCAGACAATCATTTTTTCAGCTACAAAACCTTTCTCCAACTGTTTCTGAAGCAGATATGAAAAACAGAGTATTTCCAAAAGGGAAGAGACTTCTGGGAGGACTTATGATCAGTGTTGTGTATGGGTACTTGTACACAAGTTAACTGTATGGTCTCATTTTAGAGTGGGGCCAAAAGGACTATGTTTTTGGTCTTTTCCTGGTTATTGCTAATCCACTGCAAATGGAATAGTTCTTTTCCTATCTCCTCATCTTCAGAACTCTCCAACCCAACCTGATACTGGTGGCAAACTAACTTAATAAGATGGTATATATGTCTTTCTGGATCAAGATAAAGTAAAATGTTAAAAGCATTTATTGTGTTGAAATTTTCTATGCCAATTTTCTGCTAAGAAGGGGAGATTCAAAAGGTCAGGGCTTTTGCAGTACAGAGTTAGTGGTATATTAGTTACAGTAATTCAGCCTGAAAATTCCAGGAGAAACAAACACAATGGAATGACATGAATTACAGGAGGAGACCACAGCTTTAATCAGCTCTTGGGAAAAGAGAAACATGCATTTGGTTATTGACAGTTGATAAACTGAATTATGAGGTTTGAAGAAACTAGGACAAAGAAGGAGTTCTAGGATTATTTTTTTTTAAAGTAAATAAGCTTTTGTTTTCTTACTTCTTTTTTTCGTGATTACAGAGACTTTTTTTTTTCCCCCTGTTTATTTTACTGATACACTTTCAAAACTGTTACCACTTGTTCCTGGCATCCAGGTTTTTCAGGCCCTCACTGGACTGTAAAGGCTGAGAGGAGTATGTCTCTAAACGATGTCTTGAAATAAAATCCAGGAAGCGATTCTGACAGGGGTGTGATTGATTCTGTACAGTGAAACTGTACTGATTACAAAGTTCTTAAAATCCAATCTTGGAAGTCTGACTGAAGCCTTCAAAAGACAACACAATCAAGGCTTCTGAATCAGTTTACTGTGTCTGTTTCCAGGAGCCACCAATTTCCACAATTCCATCACTGGGGAACTTGTCACTGAATTTTCTTCTTTGTACAAAATTCTTCTCCAAAATTTAAGTTTTTATTAAAATATGAAGGTCAGCCATGACAGTGTATGCCCATTCCTCCTCTTTCTCCACACCATCATTATCATCATCATCATAAGCAAACGCGAAGTAATCAAGGAAAACACAAGCAATGCATTAATTAATGTAGTATTTGAGTTTGCATAGAGCCTGAAACATGAGCTTGGAGGTGTATAAAGTGCCCCATTCATTTCCAAGGTTTGATTACTCTACAACTCTAAAGCTAGCATGTTGATGTTACATTAAATTGCTGCTAATTATATTAGAGAATTTCACAACATTGAACAACCTCCTATGACTGCTCAGGCTGAAATATGAGAGGTCTACAGAGAGAGAGCAAGTAAAACCAACCTTATTTATAGGTATTTTTAAAAAAAATCTCATTATTTTCAAGCCAATCTAGTGATTTTATTTTCTTCTTTTTGAGTTTGGCTAGTATTTCCAAATGTTTCATCAACATTTTCTGCCTTGGCCAGAAGCATTAGAAACACACACAAAATACCAGAAGACAAGTGTGTGAATGACAGAAAATGAAACAAATAAGAAACTATGGCCAAATTCAGAAACAGCACAAAGACATGAAATGAACAAAACAAGTCAGTTTGACCATCTTTTGTTGGTATTATCTTATAGTAATTAATACCATAGGACAGGCATTCTTGTTTTGAATAAGATTTCTTTACTTGACATTGCCTTGCAAAATACCAGCATATGACAGCTGTCAGGTTTTCCCCTCTTTAAGTAATGCTGCCACAATTTCCTATCAAGTAATTGCCCTCACAAGCAGGTACCAGAATAACATGGGACAAAGAGTTTTGCTGTGTTCCTTTGTAAGACATTTGAGTCAGAGGTTAAAGAAATCGCTGCTCCAGAGGCTCTTAAACATGTCATTGTCATAATATAAAAACTGACTTACTAACTTAGATTATTTGGAGAGTTAAGTGCTTGTGTTATTGCAAATTAAACTAATTAGTATCATTTCCTGACAGCTGCAGTGAGCGATAGCAATTCCATGATTTTTTCTTCAGCCGCTCATGTGGGATGAAGAGAAGAGTGGAGACAGCTTTGTGATTTAATGGAATGGGATCAGTTTATCATCGTAAGGGCACATCGTTCCATTCTTAGCACAGCTCTGCTGCTTCCTCAGCTCCCTCCCAGTTCATCAGCTATTATTGCACTATTAACTTATTACATGGAAGCCAGGGTAGACAGATGGAAGTTGCTGGGAACTCTGCAAATAGCCAGACAAAAACTGCGCTGGAATTTGCTTGCAGTACTTCCCCTTTTTGGAACTGTTGTAGATTATGTTCACCATCCTTTTAACCAAAATTGTAGCTGCCAGTAGAAGATACAAGAACTCATTTCAATACCACAACTGGTTTAATTGTTATAAAGGCAGATTCATGAACTAGCGCTGATTGGAGTCTCTAGCTTATATGAATAATTGCATAAAAGAGAAAGTTACAGTATGTAATTGGCAGGCATTTAGCAAATCACTAGCATTTATCATGTGTGGAAAATGTGTACCAATCGCGGTGGTAAAACCATTGTGCTTACTTCTACCCAGAATTTCCATAAGATTACGTGAGGAACAATAGCAGACAGTCCCAACGAACTCTTATAAAATGTCATACTGAAAACTAAAGGTAATCTGATCAGTAAGGAAAAGTCTAAGATTTCTTTAGATGAGCCAGAATGAAATAAAACTCTTGTCCATCTCCCACTTCACAGAAGCCCACACAAATGGATGAAATTACTCTGAATTCAATTATTCTGGAATTCTAACTTTCTAGAGACCATTGGGTCGTGCTTGAACTTTTTCATTAGATCGCTTTGGTCAGATTTGTACTCTACTTATATTACTAAACTGGCTCCAAAGGTTTGCTCTATCTTGGAGTCATTGGAATAGACTGTAGCTTTGTGGTTCACAGACTGGATTAATGTTTTCAGCTACTAATTAATTGCTGATCACCAGCACGGAAATTGAATTATCTATAATCATATTAAAATATGGGGTTTTGTTCCCCTCCTCCATGAATCATTTAGCTTAGAAAGTCTTGATGGAAAGAAATGCATATTTTTGAGACAATACAATACTTTAGTAAAAAGCTAAAAGGGTTGGAGAAATGAATCCTCTTCCTCATTGCTGAGCAGAAATTAATGCATAATGCCATCTAGCTAATGTCTCAGTATGGTCCCTGTTAGCACAGGGTCTGAGTACCTTCCACTTTTTATGCATTCATTTTCAGAACACTCCATAAAATGGGGGATTTCTATGGTTTCTAATGATCGTTTGTCAAAAGAAGAAGAATGAAAGACTGAGAATTCCTCAAGGCAGCACTGGAAATGTGTGATGAAACAAGGAATTAAACCTGCTCCCTCCATGTGCCACATTTGTATCTGTAACCACATCATTTTTCACATCTATAATCAAGATAGCAATAACAGACAAAATCCATCAAGGGACAACTAGCTGTGGATCCAGTTTCCATTCCCTGGTTTCTGGTTTCAGGGACCTTACACATTTTGAACCAGCAAGTATCCTCCATGGCCACACAGGAAACACCTCTTCCTGAGCGTCTTAACACATCCAGTCATTATTTTTCCATTAGGACTGATTCCCATCACCCATTCTTTTCCCTTATGTTTTACCAGGGTGAAGGTCTACATTAGAGCTAGGCCAATCTAGCTGCTTTCCACTGCTGAAAAGGAAAGATGCTGCTCCTCCTACAGCCACCTGACTCCTCTCTGTCACTGTTCTTGACCACACAGCCTTCTGAGCTAGTTCTCCTTGCTGACTTGGCAGAAAACTATTTATCTTTTTTTTTTTCCCCCTTCACAAAATGTATTCCCAAGCACTCTGTCACACAATCCAACCCTTCACTTGAGACAATATGTTCATTGCTACAAGATCTGATGGTGGCATCTACAAGAAGTTGAACAGTTGGTGAATACCTTTGAGCTTCTCTGGAAACTGTGTTTCAAGTCCTGCTCTGCTGACCTCTGAAATGGTCCCAGTGCAATTTGGAGAGCAGATTTAGCAATACTGGCCAGCACACAAATAAACCACAAAAGAAGCAAAATCACTTACAACTCTGCCCAGCAGAGAGTGTCAGAGAAGTCAGCCAATTCTTTTTCTATTCCATTTTTTTTCTCTCAGTGGAGATTTTCCCCACAGCATGCAAAACAGATCACATATTTTGGAAACACCTTGCATGGCTCTGAGTTTACTTTCAAATTGGCAGTTTTAAGTTTATCACAGGCCATTTGGAAATGGATCAGTTTGGGTCCAAAAAATGTGAACGTGCCCAGGATAGCTGTTGGTTTAACAAATGCTTGTGTGTAATAAAAGATAAAAATCACACTCAAAAGCCAAACTCCCATTACTGTTGTCTAACTGTCCAGATCTAACAAAAACTTGAGGTAGCAGAGGAGAAGGAAAGAGATAATCTTTTGACATTTACACTTTGCCCTCTGCCCTGGTCCTAGACATCATTTCCAGAATGGTGTGGCCACTTTTTCCATACTGCCAGCATCAAACTAACCTGCTTTCCTTAATTTTAGTATTAGAATCAATTTAATTTCTTTTACAAATATGTTACACCTGCATTAACCACAGAGCAATGTTATGAGCTACTTCACACTGCTCCTTCCCTGTCTTTGTATGTACACAGCACAAAGGTTCATGGATTTCAGCTTCCACGCCCTGCTGCTCCCCACTTTTCCAACTTCCACCAGCAGCCAGGTTTGTTGAGATGCACAACTGGAAGGAATGATGCAGGCTCTGGGGTAACTCCAGCAATAGCTCTGGCTGTCTCTGCATCTTTGATGCTTCTCTGCAAGTCCAAATATAACTGAATTTCTAGAACTTGATGTCAATTATTTCTAAGGGTCCCTCTCAGTTAGGCTTCTCTGACTATCCAGGAGGCAACTCTGTTACACCAGAGTAATGCAAGTAGCTGTCTGGATACAAAATACACATGAAGAGCTTGTACCATACTAAAATACCAAATCAGAATCTTTTTTCTGAAGGCAGATTTCATGGTATCATCAGCTAGGCCACTGTAGTGTGTGAGGGAAACCCCTCCGCTCTCATTCATTTTTTTATTCATTAGAGGGTATGATTTAAAATAAAAAAACAAATATGTTTCACAGGGAAATTCCCCTTGAAAGACAAGAAGCTTGGGCTGTTACACCAGATCTTAATATATAGATGGCTCCACTAAGATTTTTCTTGGGCAAGAGAAACCTTTGTGTGGTCTTAATGATAGGACTGATTAAAAAATCACTTATTGTCATCTGAAGAGCTTAATTAGGATTAAAGAAAACAACAAAAGTAACAGTAAATTTGTCTAAGAGAGTACAGTTCTTCTCTTTGCATAAACTACTTGAAAAATGCCTGTTTCTTTCATTCATGAGTTAAGGGATTGGTTCAATTAAGGCAAAAGCGTTTTAGATAAAACAGCTACCCCTACCATGGAGGCCTTCAGGATGAGTCTCAAAAATGAGAGGACATCCTTGAAATATTTCTTAATATAGCTCTGATGATATTTCATAATCTCTTTTGCTTTATAAGAGGCATTTGGTCAGAGGCACATGGAAGGTAAAGCAAATAAACAGGCTGTAGTTATTGCTACTAGGGCCAATACGTACACTTTTCAGACACACCAAATGAGAGAGGTTATGCACTTTAAAATTTACATTCCTTTAACTGAGTGGGACAGCTATGAACAGTAGAAATAATGAGCACATTCCAGATATATGTTAATTATTTTAACTGAATATTCACTGTCTTTAGGCAACTCCTTCTCAAAAAGAAATTATATAAAACATCAAGTGTTAGAATGAATTGTATATTGTCATCTAACAAAGCTCTTCCACTGTGAAGCCCTTGCTCAATTTGTCAGCCAGAACAAAACCTATTTTATCACCCAACCAACCAGAAACAATACTCAACCTTGGACAAACCAGAGATTTAATATTAGAGATGGGTGAACCTCTCTAAGTTTGTGACTTTGGGAAATTCTTAAGACTCATTTTGCAGGGCTGGCCCACCTAAATGGAGTGTGATTTTCTTTTCCAACTAAATGGGAGTGTGATTTTCTTTCCATGCACTGCGGGTTTTTTCCCTTCTTAAAAAACATATTTAAATACCTACATCAAAACTTTCCTCTATTAGAGACACCATGAAAGCAGAAATGAGAGTACCTTATAACCTCCAGGACAATATCCGTTAGGGACTACCCTTCATGCTTGCTCCTTCCCTCACACCAAGTTCTGGCTCTTCTCTGTCCCTTTATCTCCACACTGTTACCTTCTCACTATGCTCTCCTTCTTCTATTCTCTGCTTCACCATTCTTAATGTACCCTTTTTCATTTTTGCCCAGTAAGTGAGTCTTAAAAAGCAAACCCAAAGTTATGTAAGAACAAACCACTTTTAGAATCAGCCATGTGCAAGCAAGTCTGGATTTTAACTGAAGGCGTTTGCCTTCATTGTCTCCAGCAATGTGATTCTATTTTAACTTTCCTATCATCAAACTTCACTCAAGGTGAAGCAACACATCCCTGCAGAAATTAAGGCACTGTCAGTAGCCAGGACTTTGCCCCACAAACGTTCTCATGAATGAAACAGTGACAACAGCTGTGAAGTTTGAGCAAGACCCTCCTGCTGTTGTCAAAGCCTACACAACTCTGGCATTCTGCTTCCTGTCTCCTCACGGGTCCTCAGAACTGCGACTGTGTGTCCCACTTGTTTTAGTGATCTACTAATTTGTGAGAAGTTTGCTACTGGGGCCAATCAAGGTGTCTTTTAATAGTGAGTGGTGAACACACCCAAGTGTTTCCAGATAGGAAGGTAACATAAAAATCAACTGAGTCATTGCTGATATAAACTTGGTATATTTAAAAAGTATCCTAGAAGCAGTAGTCTGATTTTAAATTCAATTCAACTGTTTTTAATACATTTTTAATGAACTATAGCTCATATAATTCTAGATGTCTTAGATTTTTACGAACTTTAGAAAACAAGTAATATTTCAACATGATACACCATAGAAAAGCACTCAGTGAGGATCTCTAGCTTTCAAAAACTGACTAGTGATTTTGAGTATCTGATCTGACACATCTGACAGGAGATGGATTTTAGTAAGTTCTAGTATCCGTCACCAGAGAGGCAAGCTTGCTTAAGACATCTCAAGACAGTCTTTTGCAATCTGATTTCCAAAAGTTCTTGATGATTAGTCACTTGATATCCTAGATGGAGACAGGCACTAAAAACATAGAATAATTGCCTTGAGATCACCAGTTCCCAAGAATATTTAGACAGAGCAATCCTTCATAGGCTTTTTGAGGGGCATAATCTCAAGACTGTAGTCTCAAAATGATTGAAGCAGCAAGATCTGGTGAACACAATGTTTCTTTATGGACTGGAAAAAATAAACAGAATTGGGTTTCCTTACCAGAAGCACATTGCCATTTCTGTATTATAAGATAAATTAAACCAAAGAAGTCAGCTATTGACTTCTCAGGTTACAAGGGTTACCACAATAACAAAACAAAGCTCACACTGCTGATCTATTCCAGGGGTTACGGCCAGTCCTGTCTGGAATGATAGCCACAGCAGAACCCACACAGTGCAGCAGGGATGTGCTTCTTAAAAAAATATTGCTCTGGAGAACTTGTCGTGATTCAGTGGCAGACATCCCTGAGACATATAGTTCCCTCGTGACAAATATTTTCTATTACTCAATTAACACATCTTTAAACTGAGAAGACAGGCTCTTGGCAAGAAGCATTTTCATTGTGTAGTTAAACAGATAAAATAGTTGCTTGCCTTGTTAGAGAAAAATACTCAGTGGTAGAAGTGTGTGCCCCTCCCAGATGACAGCTTCTCTACATCAGGGTGCTACTCAAGCATCTACAGCATTGAATGCTCCATACCAATATGGAATAGGACTTGCTGTGGCCCGACACAACTGTGTACAAGTTTGCACTTTTGCATTAGTGCACACCAAGAGCCATAAAGCTACATGCTTATCAGCTGTAGTAAATGCCATCTGCTCTTCCTCAGCTTTCCTACCAAAAGCCAACACTGCACCTTCAGAGAGTTATACAGGATTTTGCCACAGACCCTTCCTCTGATGTGAGTGACAAGCACGTGTCAAAAGCTCATCCAACACAGCTAGCCTGGTACTCCTTGCTTTTACTTTCAAGATCAGAGCTCCACATCATCACAACTGCTTAAAGCAGCACTGCTAGCACTAAAAATGCATGTCAACATTCAATAAAGGAAGAAAGGAAAAAAAGAAAGTCACAGTAGTGAAGCTGCTGCCTGTTAGTCATCCCAGTCAGTAAATTATAAACAATAAGAAAACACTTGACCAGAGAATTACAGTGTGGTTGTCTGATCCTCAGTAAGCATCCCAGTGCCAAAGGCTCCCTTACTGTCTGACAAAGCCTTCAAAATCCCTTCAAGGATTATGTCCAAGTATGTCTGTTATGTGCCACATAAATCTTCCTTTCTGAAAGATCTTCATTTCAGATCCTTGATTCCAGTCAAGAATAGGTCTTCCTCATTCAGTTCTTAGGCCTTACATCTTCCTTTAGAAGCACTGGAGAAAACAGGATCTGCAGGTTACTGCTTTGATGGTGAGCACTGTGAAGTAGGCAAGCCTCAGCCCAAACATAGTCTGTGGCCTCCATGAAATGCCGTCAGTGCCTCCCAGGGAGGTTGTTCCCGCCACTGCAGCACAGGCAAGTCAGTTTGGCAGCAACGGTCTGGTTTTATTTGGACATTGCAGATATGTGGACTAATCCTCAAGCTCTACAAGCTTAGATTCAGCATCTTATACCTTTTTTTTTCAGTCTCAGGGTAAGAAGCCACTCTTGCAGACATTCTCTCAAACTCACAGTTGCATGCTCTCTCCTCTCCAACTCTCTTTTCTTCTCCCTCAGGCAGGAGATACTGACACTGATGTACCAGAGCAAACTCTCCATAGCCTCCTGCCCTGGTCACCCCCCTTTTAACCTCTTTTGCATCAGCGCAGGAGTGTTAACAGTCAACAGCCTTCCTGAGTAGGCTGGGATGGGGTCTTGAACACTTTTCTCCACTGTGAAACCAAACGCTTTAAGAGGCTGAGGCAATCAATTGCCATGGATATAGAACCACATATGAATGTGCTCTTCAATCCATCACACCTTCTCTCACACTTATTTGCAGATTTTCAATTGCTTCCTATTTTATCTTAACTTCCTAAAGCTTCTAAATAATTTCATCGCTAGCTAACTTGCATCTTTTTAATATAAACAAACAAGTAGTACTAAAATCTCCACCCTCCTAATCTCTAGATTCAAATTATTTGACTTGTGCTTAGAACATGAAAGGGCACATACACTGGAGACCTGGGTTCCTTGTTGTGCAAAGTACACTCCCCTCTAACACAATGGCTTAGAAATGTGAACCTGTATTCATCTGTTGCATTAGGAATAAAGACTATAAATATAAAGCCTCTGGACTTGACAGGGGTTTTTGAAGGCAGATCAAGTGTTAGATATCAACATTATCAGTGAATACATGTGTATTTCTAAAAATGTTACCCATTTATTTAGGCACACAAACTAGAAGGGCTACTACTCATAGGCAAATAAATCTTCTGTACTCTTTGCCACAGGAACGTTTTCTCCTTCATTAATCCATGTGTCTCTTTGCTTTAATTAGCCACTATCAAGACAGATGAAAAAAATTCTATAGTTACTTCACAATAAAGCTTTTTGTTCAAAAACTCTAAAAAAGATTACATATGCTATTTTATTTAGAAAATTTGGGTTTGCATACATACTATTCCTATACATGGTACTTTTTGAAATGAGAATTCTTCTGCACAGGATCCTCTTTTCTGCATTACACTTGGTCAAAAATCGAGAGAATAAAAAATTCTGATGTTCCAACAAACTTAATGAAGCAGAATAATTTTAAATTCAATTCTAATTCTAAAAAAATTCTCTAACCAATCTTCAGTCTGGAGAAAAGACAAACTTCTACCAACATCTTTCTTCTAAGGAAGTATAATCTTAAATATTGGAGTTAAAAGAATCAAAAAAGAACATATTTCTTCCAGATTTCTATGACTGATTCTCTACCTGCTAGCTAGCAAATTTCCTTATTTATAGATTTCAAGGTTTTCAGATCAGGTGGCTACTTTGTTTCCTTCCATTCAGTGCTCTAAAACTTACATACCATTCTACTATTTTAAAAGAGAATGAGAGAAAGTGGTGAGAAGGGCAGGTATTTATGAATACCTGGGTTGTGATCTTCCATCATCTGTTCACTTGGCCTTCATGTTAGTTACGTTCTGCTTACAGGACCTCAATTTGTTATTTTAATGATTTAAATAAGAGTAAATGCTCCGAGGAGAGGAACGGGCTAGAAAGATAATGGTAGGGATATTTTCTGATCCTATTTCTACTGCTGATTGGGCAAGATTCATTAACCAATTGTTCTCATAATGTCTCCAGACAGCAGAAGTGGCAACTAATACAGGAGAAATTTAATTTACTCTGAAAGTGTTAGCTCTAAGATAGCATGTCTCTTCACACTACTCTATGTACCTCACTAATGTTCAAACAGCCAACTTCAGAAATGCCAGGTTATTTTTAGAACAACAACAACTATTCACAACATGCAATCATGCAATCTGAATAAAACAATGCTAGTCCTGGATTAGTGAGACTTGACTCCTGTTAAGATTGCTCTTTGCTGTGGTAGAAAGGACTTCTTTTTGTATCTTACTGCATCAGTATGGTGCTATGCCTTAGTCAGATACAGCCCAGGTGGGAGAGGAGGGTTTTCTTGCTGCTGCAGTACACTGAAGTTTGGTATGCGACAGCTTGATGCATTGCAAGGCAGATTACTGTCATTTGCCACTGTGTGATTCACAGAAATGATTGCACCTAATTTCAGAACTAAGTGGAACCGTCTGCCCCTTTGTATTCTTTCAAAAGCCACGCAGCGACTTTCAAATCATGGCTGCCTTTACCACCTAAAACATGAAAGAAAGCCAGTTACTACTCTGTCCCAGCAGTAACTTTGCTTTTTGTGTACCAAATTCAGTAACCCACCTGCTCTGGTGTGCATAGCAGTTCCCTTCTTCCCCCACAGACAAGATGAGCACTGATGGGATTTGTTTCAATACAAGATTCCATTCTCCCCCCTTCCCTGTTGGGCAGTTCCAGATTCTCAGTCTCTGCCTCCAGCCAGTTCTGTAACAATACGTGTTTCTAGAAGGTGTAAGAAATTCCCTGGCAATATGAAAAGCCTTGGAGTCGGTATGTAACTTTTTCCTTTAATCTTAAACTTAAATAATAGGACAGCTGTATTTCACAGGTACTGTTAATAGCTGTGTAACAACAAAAGACTGTAAGGCTCAGCTGAAATGAGGTTCCCTCTTACTGAATACCTTGTATCACCATAGGAAGAGACAATCCCTGCTGTCAAACCTCACAATTTAAAAATGTAAGATAAATACAAAGAATCTTATCACTGTGCCTTTTTAGATGGGAATAGAGGTTAAGGAATTTGTCCAGGTCACCTAGGAATTCTTCAGCAGAACAAAATGAACAAAGATCTTCTGAGTCCTAGCTCAGCAACTTAACTACAAAGCTCTTCTTCTGTTTAAGTGACCGGAAGCAGTTAAGCCAGTATGACTTGTTATCTTTATTCAAACTAACCAAAGTGGTTATTTAAGACCATATATTTTCTGGTGGCTGAAATGCCATTTCTGGGGACCTCTCTGCCATGTTATTTTGTAGTGTTTTAATCAGTTTGATGCCAGCAGTGATGGGATTTACCCCTCTCCAGAACAGCACAGGGCTCAATCCCAAGAATCCATGGATCTGTGACTGATGTTTGAAAGACTGTACGCAGGATCCTCTGTTCCTAGCACCATCAACTAGAGCCCTGCAGGAGACTGGCTTCCCTGGATTGATAGCTGACTGCTGCCAAGGGGGACAAATGCCTATTTCCTCATACAAGTCTCTCACCAAGAGAAGGCTTGTTAGGAGGTGGGAGGAAGGGGAGGTTGCTGCAGAAGTTAAAAAGAGCAGCACAATCCCACTAATCACATATCTAAAGATAGCATTGTTTGAAACAATGAAAACAGACAGGATAACAACCACCACTACTCATTTTCCTTTCCCAGAACATCCTTCCCTGGGAATACATGAGTCACATGGAATAAGTGTCAGGTCTGCATTGCTGTTATATGTAGTGCTGGAACATATACAGTAGTAGTTACTACAATAGATAATTTCTTAATAGTTTACAATGAATAAGAAGAACTCACTTTAAAATTGGACAAAGCAGGCCAAAATTTCCAAGACCAGAGTTTCTTGTGCCACTGCCAGGCTAGCTTCAAGCCTTCCTGGTGACGTGTCATTCCCTAAGAATCCTCACAGCTTAGCATACTGAGAAAGACCTGCATGCTGCTTATTAAAAACCCTACAGGCTGGCCAATCTAATCAAGGAACTGGTATGTACTTCAGTGAGCCCCAGCTTCCACCTACCAGAGGACAGTCGTGCAGACATGGGAATGTGTGTCATAGACATGCAGTGCACATACAGTAACAAGCAATGCGGTATCTACAGTTAAAAGCAGTACATGCTCCTTTGTGAACCATGTATGTCTGGGACCTCCATCCCAGCAGGCTGATTGCTACAGTTCTCATTACTTTTTGTTCATCATCATGAAGCAACAACCTCTAGTGTTTCAGCCCAAGAAATAGTGCAGTTTCCTCTCCACATCAAAGACTCCTCTAATATTAGTGCCTTGCAAAACACAACATCAACTGCTATCCCAGAACTACTTAAAAAGCAAACCAAAAACAAAATCCAAAGCCTCCTCATCATTATACAACTGCAAATATTTTGGTCCCACATGTCAAACAAGCTTAGATTTGACACAGACTTCTAAAGTTTCTGCTGACTTGGCAATCAACACCCCTGTCTCACAAGCTTCTTAATATCCTAAAATTCCACAGCTGAGCAGTGAGAAATGATTTGAGAAGGGATGATGGATTAATTCGTCTCACATATCTGTTTAAGGGAACGACAGGAATGAAATAATTTAAAGCTAAAGGTCTTTGCATGTCTGTCTTCTGAAAGACTCTTTGTATCAAATGCTATGAATTCACGTTACTCTGCCACCAGTGAAGCTTTTGCAATGTGGCAGTGGCAGCAAATAACATGTAATAACTTGTGGTGAACTCTCATGAACATTTAATTTGATGCTAAACACATTTCCAGCAAGGAATAGACAGAGATGTTTTGTAGGTGATACTTTTGTATCACTGAATTGGTATCACAAGTGTCTCATGCCTTCCAGCAGGAGGCTGCAGTATCTGCAATAAATGGATTTTTTTTTATCATGGTTTTTGGCACTTTCTAGAGGCCTCATATTCAGCTAATGGCTCTAGCACAAGTTTACAAACCCAGAGGCAGACTGGATGCTCGGAGAACATTGCCATTCCTCCCAGGGAGTGATTGGAGGTCTGTCAGACCAGCTAGGGGCAACGCAGAAAACTTTCCAGGAACCCACAGAAGTTTTTATTTTTCTGTAACCTTTTAACTGTCTGGCAGGGACTGGAAATTCCTGCTTGCATCAGCCCTAAAGAGGGCTGGCCCATGCTAGTGCCCTGTGAAGAATGCTCTGAGATCCCGAGAAGACCACAGCTTCACATGCAGTCCATGTGCCCTGGAGGCAGCGGTCTCCACTCCATGCAGATGTTTTAATTTGCCACTCTCAAAGCAGATGTGTCAGTAATAGCAAACTTGGGAGGTGACCACACTTATCTCCCTGAGGGACCAACTGCATAAGGAATCTGAGGAGCAAACTCGTGCTTCTGCTATTACAGCAGAGAACATGGCAGAGATGCTTCCTCACCTCTTTACAGTGGCTGTAATCATCACCCTTTAGGTGACTAAGCAGCCACACAGTACTCTCCTGCTCATCTTTGCAATGTCACTAGAAATGCAAGGATTTTGTCTTAACACAGTAAAGAAGCCACACATAAAGGCTCTACATCGAGGCATTTGAGAATTATGTTCATTACATATCATATAATAAGATAAATAATCCTCTTCAGAAATGTTGCTTTCTACCTACAATAATGCTGATCTTATACTTATCAAAAGAACAGTTCTTTGGAAAAAGTGCAGTGAATGAGAAAAGTGCTGCATATTTGCATTCACATATCATGCTGAGATTCTTGGGTATTAAAAATTCTATAACCATTTTTTTTCAAATATCATCTATTGCATCCTTGAAATAGTCAACCTTGTCCAGAGACTTGGGCAGAAACAGAGCAAGCACAAGGTATGTCCCACAGGAATTTATATTCTTATTTCTACGTAGAAGTACAATTTTTCATGTAATTTAAAACAATATTTACCATACTTTCATAAGTATATCTGCACCTCAAATAATCTATGAAAAGTCAGAGGGTTTGATTATCATACATGTGGCTATTGATGATATTTATGATGAAATAAAGACTTGCTCTCAGCACAGAGTAACAGGAAAAGCTCAAATATGGAAAATATCTTTCATGTTACTTTAAAAATCAGTTTTCTCATGATTTTCACTGCTATTTTTAGGGGAAACCAAAGCCCCCAATTTATTTCCCTTTTTTTCCCATGAAAAGGTTTTGGTATTATGTACTCACTTGTTATTTTAGAAGAAGATGGATTCTTTTTTCTTCCTTAAAACCACATTGCTTTGGTAAAAAATAGAGACATATAACAGAAACTGAAAATTCTTGCTAAGAAAAAATAGATCATGATAGGTTTTAAAATTTTTTGACAGGAAACTGTTGGCCAATTCTACTCTTACAAGCTTCTTGGCCCATTATTGGTGAAGAATTTGCTGTCTGAGAGCTGTCAGTGGTTTGTAGTGTGCTTTGTGGCATAAAGAGTATCTCAGCACATTTCAGCAGTAACTTCCTCCTCAAGTTGAGAATTTCAGCAGTGAAAGATTATTTCAATGCTTCTGATACATTTTTCTTCATTGCATCCCAAGAGCAATGGGACAAGAGGAGCTCTGGAATAAATGGATAAGGCTATTTACCTGCAGAATTGAAGATGGCTCTTACCGAGAGCAGATTTCTAATTCCTTTTTAGAAAAAAGGTGAATTCTTTTCTAACACAAGACAGTGCCATATCCTGTTGAGCTGATTACTGCATCTGATGTATTAGTTTATGTAACGAAGGAGAGGTCATTGTATTAGACAGTACTAGCAAATACACTCTGAGTACAGACTTAATATTTGGCTCCAATCTCAGACATTAGATAGGTTTTCAGCCTCCCTCCTGCTCCAGAACACTATGTGCAATGCACATGGGATGGTGGTTTTCAGTGGTCTGCTGCCTAACTGTGCTTTGCCCATGGCTATACACCTTGGAAAAGGCTGTGGCTCTGCACTGCATCCCTGAGAGAAAAAAACTACATGAAAATGTGAGGTGGGAGTCAACTTGTTAATCTGCCTCTCGGTTTGTGTGGCTTTTCATGTGTACTAATGCACCTCCGTGGAGGAGGTGCAGGGTAAATCAGTTGCACTGGAGATGGATTACAGCAACTAATAGCATATTCAAGCTAGCTCTTAATTTTCCTCATCTACTGATAATGACTGCAGTGAACATGCAATAGGACAGACTCCCGCAACTAATCTGTGGAAAAATGTCCTTTTCCTCAAGCATTCTGACATGTTATGCATGTTCTACTCCCAAATGCAGATGACAATTTTCTCTTTTCTACACCTATTTTTCGTAATCGAGTAACTTACTTCACTCCAGTGTTGAATCTGTGTTATTGCCTTTGCTCCCCTTGCAAGCGATATGAAACTGAAAAAGCAGGATTCTAATTGTTGCCAACTGATTCTACCTCAAAACAAGGAAACCCCTGCAAGAAAGTCAGTCCATGCTTCTGCAAATGAAATAAGCTTACCGCATAAAGGGTATAGGGTATAGAAAAAAAAAGTCTGTCTATTATTTTTGTATGAATATTTCCATTACCCCATGACTCTATGCCAAACTGAGTCTCTTTCTCCCTAAGGCCAAATTAAAGTATTCTCACTGGATGGCATGATTTCTTGGTGGTTTTTGTAGCCAGCCCCAGGAAAATTAAGTTATGTGCATTTTAGTCAGAAAGTCTTGTTTCAGGTTCAGCAAAACTGGGAAGTGATTAATCCTCTTTTAAAGTATTCCAGATGAGAACTGATACATAAAAACCCTCCAAACCTTCAAATGGTTACTCTCCAGCAAGGCAGTTCATTGTATAACTGGCTGAAACTGCACATGAGTCAGTAAATAAAGCAGCTAGATTTTTCAGCTCCAATAGAACAGTACATTAATAAAAGATAAAGGAAAGAGATTTAAACTTATGTGTTTCCTAAAGATAAGACAGAAGCAGACACTGTTTGAAACACATCGTATTTTACTGAACTTTGCAGTTGGCTTAAGAGGTAATGAAACATCCATTGGCGGGCCAGTTCTTAGAGGCCAGAGCTACACACAGTAACCTTGAGGAACATAGGCCATGAATCCAGGCAATCCTCTTCTTAAGCACTATATCATATGACCTTTTTGTTATAATCATATAACTCCTTCCAGTACATTCCCAGCATTAGGATTTACATTTAGTGTGGAAAGAACATACATTTATCTGCTATTTTCTCTGATTGCAAACAACAAAGTAAATAGTGCAGGTCAGCAGAGTAGTAGGAGGGAGGTCATGCCTACGCAGACTTCTCAGTATGCCTGCCTGTGGCTACCTTGCCACCAGCCTGCATTCCTGAGCTTCCTCTGTCGCACAACACTAGGGGTATATTTGCAGCTCACAAGGCTATACTTCTGGTCCTCAGAGCTAGCTTGCTATAGCTACACAACGCTGCATTGTGCCATGTAGACATAACTCACATTTCTTGTAATGCAACCTCAGTCCTAGATGGAGTTGTGATGATTACATTTCATCAACCATACTGCTCACAACAATCTAATTATGAAGAAGAAACTTAACAGGGCTCCAAATTCACAAAGGCTGAAACACCTCAGATGTACAGTTGTAATACTTGTTCTCAGTCAACTACCATTGCTTCAGCACTGTGCATTAGTATGCTTTCATGCATGATCCAATCACTACTGGTCAGTAAGAAAGTTCAGCCAGGCCAGTCAGGCAAAGTGGAATTAGAAAGCAGACTGCCATCTGTATGTTGAAAATATTCTTCACCTTTCCAAAGGTCTCATATATACCTTCTGTGGGGAAGAACAGATCTTTTAGAAAGATCTTATTGAAAGAAATTCTCAGCATCTTCATTTTTATACGTGTATAGGATATATTATTTTGTTATCTGAATCTGTTAAAAATCCATAATTGAAATAAACTTCTCAATTTTTTTCCAAAGTAAGGAAAGAAGAAAGAAAAAACTAATAATTTGCATTCAAAGCTTTGATATTCACTTGGCATTCTGCTCTACTTAATGATAGCTCTACAAAGAAACATAGTTACTGTCTTATGTGGGAAAGCATATTTGTGGCTGAGAAAGTGCTGCAAAAATTGCAAAAAGAGCTTTGATAATTTTATACCACATTTTCACCCCAGTTTTTACAGCCAATTCATTTAGTCAAAAGTCATATTTTCTGCTTCTTATTTTTCATTTCATATCCCCTGATTTAATGTTTTAGTTCTGGGCTGAAAATCATTTTGTGTGATGAAAGGTACCAATACACAACTAAGGCTGTAATGCTCTGTGAAGTTTAATTATTTCAGCTCATTCCATGAGAGGGTTCTTGAATCAAAACACAGGTTACATTACACCGCTTTTATGTTCTCAGCTCTCTTCTAACCCAGACAGGCCTCCTTCACTATGTAGCTGCCTTTATCACAGGCCCACTTTCTAACAAATCACTTTTCCACCAGCAAGTTCCCTTGGGATTCAGCGGTTTAAGAAATCTCCTGTTTAGCATCTCACAAAATTCTTCACTGAACATTTCTCTCAAGCTTCTCAAGCTGAACTCTCAATTCTTGCTCTGCAAACAAACTATTTGCTACCACTGGGAAGACTGCTTTTTTCTGTACTATCTCTTCTTTATTTACAGCCTCCTTTGTACCTATCCAAAGGGGGGTGCATTGTCCAGCTGAAGTTCAGACACAGCTTGTTCTATTGTGTTTCATTCCACTTCACTGCAGACTTTTTCCTCGCAGGAGCTAACAAAAAGGCAAGGTTCCAGCTTCTAAATTTTGGGAAGAAAGACCCCAAATGCATCTGATTCAAGCCATTGCAGTCTCTGGGAATTTTTTCTCTTCATTTCAGCAGGTTTTCCAGTGAGCTCTCAATCTACTTCTAGACAAAGCCAATAGATTGTGAACTGTATTACCCTCCATTGCTTCAGCATTTGAGGCTTGCTGATAGAAAACAGACAGTAAGGCTAAACCCTTCAATCATAACACACCTTTTAAGAGGGAGAGGTAAAAGCTGGTCATGAGTGTCTTGGTTTTTGTTGTGTTTCAAATGTCCTTGTGTTGTTGCTGTGGCTGTTGTGTTTCCTATCAGAATGGCCTTTAAACATGTTATTGTGATCTAACTTCTCCTTTTCCTGGGATTTCTTCAGAAGATGTAGAATAAGAGCTTTTACAACTTAATTCAACAGACATGGTTCTCCACTCTCTAACAAGGGCATCTTTCCTCCACTGTGTTAGCCACTAAAGTTAAATATATATTCAAAAAACAAACAAAAAAAAATTTAAAGGGCTTCATTTTTTTCTCTTAGATTATGTACAACTATTTTATTCATTTAACAATTGTAGCCTTGCCTTTCAGGCTGGGTACGACTTTTCTTTTTTTAAATATAGGGAACAAACCAAATCCTTCTGCTTCCTTTATTTTAAAATCTTGCCTTTCCACAGGTCAAACTATCTGTAAGGGAGAATAAAGCAGGACAAGAGTTTATTGCCTGGACTATGGGAATGGGGAAACTGGAGCTCATTCTCTCTTCTGTTACATGTAGGGTCCTGTTAAAAATTGTCTGTTTACATCTTTTGGCTTAATCCCTAACCACATTTCTTGCCTCAGTTTAGCAGAAACTGATGCAAGAGAAATCCAGTTGGAAGAGTCCATCATAACCCTTCAGTTGTGTACCCCTTTTGCCTACGCTAGTGTGAAGGGTATGACTCCCTGTCCAGCAAGGGGAGTGATAAGCTTAGCACTGAGCACTGCTGCTGTTCAAGTGACTTTTTCTTCTTTGGGTTAACAGCAATCAGATCCCCTTCTTTATCATCAGGAGCTGCTATTGAGTTCCAGACTTTTAAACATAAAGTACCTATGATTGAACCCTATTTTTTATTTAATGGGAGAGGAGTTGTCCTACTTGGTTTCTTTAAGCAAGAAATGAAAAGCCAAATGTGACCATTAGTAATCATCAGGATGCTGTATTTCACTTCTATACACCACCACAATTATTTCCTGGAAAAATTAATTGGAGGGGGAATCCCTGCATCAGCTCTGCACAGCCTCCAAACTAAGGAACCCACAACTGCTGGTGCATATTCAGGCAGTCTGTCATGCACTACAGCTGCCATCTGTGACAGCTTAATTTGTGAGAAAAATACAATCAAGGTACCCAAGTCAGCTCCTTAACCTAGCACCTGGTTGCAGGAAAGAGCCCCACATATGTGCTTTCATAGGTAAAGCACACATCATCTTGCCTTAACTCTCCACATCTCCTGGAGATTACATCCAGAGGCTGGGATTGCGATATGACACATTTTAATGCAGAATCACTACAGTACAATCCCCAATGTGATTAGCACAGCTCAGCCTTAGTTGGGATATTATGGCTTAGATTATTCCTGTTAGTTTCCAACTGATCTTGGAACGCAAGTATTACATCTGATTTTAATGAAACTCTAGACTTCGTTGTTTTCAGTCAGCTAATGAAATAGTTGAACCTTCCCATGACTTGCTGTAATTATAACAAAGGCTGTGCATTATCATGAACAATGCTAACCTCTTTACAAGATGTAAAATTAATCCTCCAGTACTTGTGGACTGATATGTTTGGAAATGTAAACTGAGGAGTGAAAAAAAATTAATGTTACCCTGGTGAAATGTGAACCTACCTGGGAGTGGGACTTTCACTCAGTACACTCTGGCACAGCCTCTTGGTTACATGTAACTTTATGTTAACAGGAAAAGTCATTTTAAAATCTGTTTTGCTCACGAAAGCCTCAAGCACATACACCATTTCATCACATTTACAACATCATTTTAAAGCACTTGTGAAAAAACAGAAGTGCATTATAAAAAAAAAAAAAATCAAGGTGGAGACATCACCAAGGCCTTGAAAGGAATTTCTTGTTTTCAACATGCAAAGAAAGTTTGCATTTGCAAGAGCTTTTCCAAAGACTGGCAAGATGCTGTACTTTCAAGACTGAAAATAATTTCCATTGGGTGGCTTGTTTGCTGGCTTCTGTAAAACAGCTTGGTGGTCCCAGGACAGCCCTTGCTGGACTAACGTTCTTCACACAAAAGCCACGACTGTAATTGGCATTAACTGTAATTGGCATTAACTGTTCCCTGCTTTGGCAGCCTCATCTGAGAAACCAAAAATCAAATACACAATGTGGACTGAATTGCCCTTAATGGCTCCTCCAGATCAGGGCTAAGGGTACATTGAGGGCAAGGAATTGCATTTGTTTGTGGAGACAGGCAGAGAACTGCAATTTCTTCCACTGTCCAGTCTGCAGAGAGATTAAAGGGCCACTGAGTGATCAATCAAGAGACAGAGCACTATTAGATCCTCTTTGGAGAAATGGGGCATTTTAGTGGCAAGCACCAGGAAGCCTCTCTTCACCGCTGAGCTGCAAGGTGGTCTTGGTCATATCAATCTCTGTGCCTTCTGGCATATGTACATCTGTTTTAAAATATCACCTCTCTCGCAAAGCATCCACAGATGGAAAGGGCTGTTTAAATACTAGCAAACTCTAGGACAGGGTTTCTCAAAATTTAAAATATTTTTTAACTCCTGGGGTGGGGATGTGGGAAGAACAAGCATCATCCTGTGCAAATCTACCCTGTTTACAAACCAATACAAACTTGAAAGGGTTCAATCTTTTACCTCTCATTCTCAGTGTTCTGTTTCTTTGCTTGTGGGCAAAGGTGTCCGTGCATGGTTTTTTCACACTTTCAAAGACTGTCAAGGGTCCAGAGATCAAAGGTTGATAAGCATAGGTGCTGACCTATAATAAAATCCTTACTGACAGAAAGAACCAGGAGCGAATGAGGCTGAACCAGGTTTGTTCTTGCCAAAGCTTGCAACTATGTTGTTTGCAGCTGCACCAGTGGCTGATAACCACTGCTACCAACAGCTCGCTTTATACAGTAAGCAAACTCTAGCCATGGAAAAACAAGCTATTTTGCATTAAAGTATTTTAAAACCACAGTGACTTTCTCCTTCCCAGTAAGTAGAGGTAGGGATCAACTACACAGGTCCAGTGACATCAAAGAAGCAGTACAAAACCATTCTGTCAAAAAACATTGTCTCCAAGGACTGCTGCTGCTCACGGGTGTTCACAGGCAGAGCTCCATGTTAGCACAGGTCCATTGGTTGCACATAGGCCTGAGGTGATGAAATTTTGACTCTAGATTTTTGAGGGTTACCAGTGAGAACAAACAGGCTGTACTCTCAGTTCTCTTTCCACCCAGTTAAACAGTTATATACTAGTATTACGAAAGATTTTTACCACAGCCTTATAACTATATTCTTTCCTTAAAAAAATTCCCTACAGTTTTCAACAACAGCACAGTTAAGGACTACTCCTTCAAATGAATTATGAACATTTGCAGATGGAAAATCCAAATGCTATTACATCAAAAAGTACAGGAGAGGTTCACGCATCCCTACATCAGAAGATTGAATATATGCCTTTGCCCAGTCTGCTTATGCCTTCATACCCAAGATCATTCAAATAGTATTTGTAAATGCAGTATGAACACCCTTCTGTCTTGCCTGCTCTGTATTTTCACACAGACACACATACATACTAACACCCCAGGCACTCAGTCTGAATTACTAATTTCAAATGCAAGCAAACCAGCTGTTGTCAACTACTCACTTGTACGGCCATGTCACTGAGGATCCCAAAGTATGGGATTGCTGTTGTGTTAGGCTTTGCACAGGTACGGAAGAAAACAGTAACCTGTTTCAAAGAATTTCCAGGACATAGCTATACACCTTTTAAATTTCACAAACTCCCAGGCTCACAAGAAACAGAAACAACTACGGATAAGCCAACAGTGGTTACCAGTATTTAAGGCAGACTCCTTAGACTTTCATAGATGTAAAGTTGTGGCTGTTTCCTAACGTCAGTTAACCAACTCCTATTTAAATCAAAAGCACCAGCACAACTCTATAGCCCAAGCTGGATACCATTTCACTGATGCAGTCCCTTTCCTGTTATGTCATTCCATTTGGAAACATGAAGAGGAGTTGATCTGGAATAGATCACGTCCCTCTAATATTAAAATCTTACTAACAAAAGTATGGAAATTGCAAGTTTTTGGGGGTGAAACAGACAGTTATCAGGTAATCCTATACAGGTAGCAGAGGACTGTATTCAGAAGGAAACTTGTAAATATTATTGCTCTATCAGCACTTAGGATTGCCCTCATCACCATCAAGTTCATATTTCCCCTTCCCTGGAATTGAAGACATGTTCTTGTAGATTAGTTAAAAGTCTTGCAGTCATTTCTGTCTTATGCAATATATTAATTCTCTCTCTCCACAAATGTGATGGAAGTATTTTTGTTGAAATTTTCCATATAGTCACCTTTGTTCTGTGGTCTGCTATGGAAGAAAATAAAATTTTCAAGGTAGAAGTCTCTCAAATTTTGAAGTCCCTAAAAAATGGGATTCATAATTTGAAGAATTGGGTGACTTCACTACAGTTATTGCAACAGTTCCAGTTGTAATACTCTTTCAGTTCAGCAAGGAACTTATTTACTCTTAGGAAGCTCCCAGATGGTGTCACCGAAAAGGTTCCAAATCTACTGCATAATGGCTAATCTACCCACCAAATTAAAAGAGCTCCAAACGTAAGCTAAACCAGAGTTCCTCCAATCTTAATATTTAGAGCAACAGTCTTACTCTCCAAATGATCGATGTACATATAAGATGTATAATGGGTGCTGTAGAATAACAACTTCATGCCCGTATTAATAGGAAAATACAAATAACGAGCCTATGGCCTGGCCTTTCATAAAACAAAATTATTTTCCCTAGGATTAGGAACTTCCCTTCTTTTTCCTCCTCTGGCCTATTTTATGGTATTTTTTTCTGCTAAATAAATTGTAGATAAAAAACCACTGATTTATAATAAAAGGAAATAAATTTCTTTTATAAAACTAGCAAAAAAGGGCAAGCCTTTCATGATACCCTGCAGACACTAGACTACATAATTATAGATATTTAGATGGAGCTTTCTGTGGCAGGGAATGCCAAGCACAAAAGGGGCTTGCTCGCTGTTGCTACATAGCTTCTACCATACAAGGCATCATAAATAATCATGGCAATACTTCCTGTCAGTGATGGTAGCCAAGAGTTTCTGCTTTTGACTTCTAGTGATCATGTGGCCATGAAGTTCACCTTCGAGGGTTATCTTCCCATACACAAAACAAAGCAACGTAAGGTTGCTATTCCTTGGGGCTCACTTTTCTCTAGCCAGCTTGATATAGGCCATTTCAAAGTTAATTAAAACATCTTAAATCAGCTCCTGCCACTCAACTTAAGTATAAACTGAACTAAAACACCTTAAGAAACCTTGCACCAGAAAACTGGTAAGTCAATAAGGAGAAGAGATGTAGCATTTCTGTGTGAAGAAATGTTTCCATTTGCATAACTGGTACCGCTGAGGCCTGCAGGCAGTAAACTGGTCTCTGTATTTCTCAAGAGACTGATGAGTGTTTGTTCAAAGAATTTCTTTTCTTGACTGATCAGTCTTACTCCTTGGTAAGGAATAACAGAATGAGTGGCGTTGGAAGGCACGTCTGGATATCACCTAGTCCAACACTGCTTCTCAAAGCAAGACCAACAGAGCAGGTTGTCTAGGACCTTTTCCTGAGATGTAAATACCACCTCTTCTTCTGTCACTACTACAAAAGCCACCAGGTATGCAGAACAAAGGAAGAAAGACTTTGGGAGTATTTTCTTAACCTAAGCTCTCTTTATGAATCTGTAAGTTAGAGAAGTGAGGGATTATGCTTTTCCATTCAGTCTGCTGTAGACAAATACTTTGATGTCCACCCTGAACACAGCAAGCATTACTGATAACACGAGCTCTGTCAAAGCTGTTAGCAAGAAATCAATAAACTTCCTTATGCTTAAGACCATGAGAGATACAGGAGTCAAGTGGATAAAGCTGAGCACTCAGAAGCCTGTTGATTAGTGTTCTGTTCCTAGTTCATATCAAGTTACTTCAAAATATGTGCTGTACTGTAGAGTGTTTTGAGATCCCATGGATACAACAGTCCTCAGTCCCTTTCAGACACATACTAAGTCACAGCAGGTCATGAAATGCTGTTAAAACTACATTGCACCCCTGAAAACATGATGCATGAGCCATTTTTTTTAAACTGTGCTTATTATCAGATTATACAAAATTACATGCAGAGAAAATTATACTTCATTAGTTAACTCTGCATAAATGATGCAAAACTTCTCAGAAAGATAATTCCTAAACAATGCTACAGCTTGTTGTAGTCTGAAAAGCCCATCCAGCCCATCTCGAGCAAGTACTAAAATAAACCTAGAAAAGTTCTGCTTTCATGAATGTTGATTTTTTTATATCCAATTTATTTGCTTGTATCTTATTTATTAGGCTGTTTCAAAATGCAAAATTTAATGATCCTTAAGAGAATCGTAACTGATAGGTGACACCCTCATGCAGCATCTGCTGATTAGAACTGACTTCTACATAAATAGAAGATCTACTTTAAAAGAAATGTTGTAGTCAAAAATATAATATCATTAACTATAAACACAGAAGTTACCATTAGCAAGATAAGCAGTTTAGGAAATTAACTTAACAATGACTGGAGACATTTATAATGGTTATGCTAACTTTTCATCAAACAATACTAGGTTTCTAATAATATGTAAGGAACCTCTATTCCTCACATTTTCATTAAACTACAGACAGATGACTCTATATAGCTAAGCCGTCTGCTAAGCAATCAGCTGTGGAAAAGATCTGACTGGTTCCCTTAAAGTAGGCTAGCTAGAGATTGGCTAGCTAGAGACTTTTTTTCCTCTAGTTTTTAGGCATTTCCTTGAGTACTATGAAAGCACTGCAGCTACTCTTGAAAGAAAGTTTGAGACGCCCTATGCTTGTAAGTGGATTTTCAAGAGACAGAGAAGTTTGACTTTTTCGGGGGACAAAAAAATGAAGAGGCTGATTTTAGAATTAAAGTAAGCAGCCTACAAAAATATGTAGTGATAGATACTGAACAGTAATACGATCACATTTCATGAGTTGCAGAGTGCTTCTGTGTGAATTTCTCCTGTTTTCTTGTGAAATGGGGAGAGATGGAAAGCTACTTCCAACTTTCATCTAACCTAGCAGTTGTTCTGCACATGCTTATGCACAGCCTCAAACTGGAGCTTATGACAGTTGTGAAAATTATTTGAACTTTGCCTCCTGAGAAATGTAACTGAGTGACAAGCAGGCAGTTTTTCCTCTTTAATTAAGAATGGCCAAATTTAAAAAAAAATAAAGGTCCCTCAGTGTCATTTCTTCTGACAGGCACATCCAAATTTTGATACCAGTATCGCCTTCATGCTGAGAGAGAACAGGAGGCCATAATATTGCATGTTTGGCAACAAAGCAGAGGATGAAATCTTTGCCTATACTACGTTTAACCTTTAAATATAAATAAACACGCCAGTCATGAAACAAAAGTGCACGAGACAAGTTTCCAGGGTTCTCTGACTGATTAGGAATTCATCTAAATTGAAATCAAAGCAGAATATCTTTTTTTCAGTAGTTTATACAGATTCATTTACATAGCACTGGCCTTCAATATACCATCCACTATATATGCTAGCAATCATAGAATCACAGACTGGTTTGGGTTGGAAGGGACCTTAAAGATCATCTAGTTCCAACTGCCCTGCCATGGGCAGGGACACCTTCCACTAGACCAGGTTGCTCAAAGCCCCGTCCAACCTGGCCTTGAACACTTCCAGGAATGGAGAACTGTCATGGTTTGAGCCCAAAGGGAAACTGAGCACTGTGCAGCTGTTCACTCACTCCTTCCCTCCTCAGGAATGGGAAGGAGAAAATAAAGCAAAAGGCTCAGGAATTGAGACAAGGACAAGGAGGGATGACTCACCCATTATGGTCATGGGCAAAAGAAAGATTTAAATCTTAAAACCACCTTCCGTCCACCCCTCCCTTCTTCCCAGGCTCAGCTGTGCTCCCGATTTCTCTACCTCCTTCCACTCAGCAGCACAGGGGGGCAGGGGATAGGTGTTGTGGTCAGTCCTTCACATGTTGTCTCTGCTGCTTCTTCCTCCTCAGGGGGAGGACTCATTGCACTCTTCTCCTGATCCAGTGTGGGGTCCCTCTCATGGGAGACAGTCCTCCATGAACTTTCTCTGACATGAGTCCTTCCCATCGGCTTCAGCTCTTCCTGAACTGTTCCAGCGTGGGTCCCTCCTATGTGTTGCAATCCTCCCAGCACCAAATTAAAACAGCAGGGGCTTCCAACAGATCCGGGCAAAGCCACCTGCTCCAGTATAGGGACCTCCATGGGCTGCAGGTCAGCATCTGCTCCACTGTGGACCTCCATGGGCTGCAGGGCACAGCCTGCCCTCTCACCATGTGCTGCAGGGGAGTGTCTGCTCTGGCACATGTCCCCTTCTCATTTCTTCCACTGACCTCTGTGTTCACAGAGGTGTCTCCCTCACAACTCCTTCTCACAACTACCACTCCTCCTTCCAGGTTCCACTTCTTAAATACGTTATCACAGAAGGGCAGCCATCATTGCTAATTGACTGGGTTTTGGCCAGACATGGGTCTGACTTGGAGCTGGGGGAACCTTGAGAAGCTTCACACAGGGCACCCCTGCTGTAGACCCCTACCCTGCTAGCAAAAACCCCCACCACAGATGTAACCCCAACACAAACATCCACAACCTCTCTGGGCAACCTGTTCCAGTGTCTCACCACCCTCACAGTGAAGAATTTCTTCCTTACATCTAATCTAAATCTACCCTCTTTCAGTTTAAAACCATTAGCCCTTGTCCTATCCCTACACTCCCTGATAAAAAGTCCCTCCCCATCTTTACTGTAGCCCCCTTTAACTACTGGAAGGCCACTATAAGGTCTCCCCAGAGCCTTCTCTTCTCCGGGCTGAACAACCCCAACTCTCTCAGCCTGTCCTCACAGGGGAGGTGCTCCAGCTCCCTGATCATCTTCGTGGCCTCCTCTGGACCCGCTCGAGTAGGTCCATGTCCTTCTGATGTTGGAGGCCCCAGAGCTGGACACAGCACTACAGGTGGGGTCTCATGAGAGCAGAGTAGAGGGGGAGAATCCCCTCCCTCGATCTGCTAGCCACACTTCTCTTGATCCAGCCCAGGACATGGTTGGCTTTCTAGGCTGTGAGCGCCCATTGCTGGCTCACAGTTTTCCATCCACTAATACCCCCAAGTCCGTCTCCGCAGGGCTGCTCTCAATTCACGCTTCACCCAGCCTGTTTTTGTGCTTGGGATTGCCCCGACCCATGTGCAGGACCATGAGGTTTGCCTGGGCCCACCTCTCCAGCCTCTCCAGGTCCCTCTGGATGGCACATCCCTTCCCTCCAGTGTGTCGACCACACCACACAGCTTGGGCTCATTGGTGAACTTACTGAGTGTGCACTTGATCCCACAAGTCCCCCGTGTCACCAACAAAGATGTTAAACAGCACCAGTCCCAACACCGACCCCTGAGGAACGCCACTCGTCACTGCTCTCCACTTGGACATTGAGCTGTTGACCACAACTCTTTGAGTGTGACCATCCAGGCAATTCCTTATCCACTGAGTGGTCCATCCATCAAATCCATGTCTCTCCAATTTAGAGACAAGGATGTCATGCAGGACAGTGTCAAATGCTTTGCACAAGTCCAGGTAGATTACTTCAATTGATCTTCCCTTAGCCACCAGCGCTGTAACCCCGTTGTAGAAGGCCACCAAATTCGTTAGGCATGATTTGCCCTTAGTGAAGCCATGTTGGGTGTCATCAATCAACTCCTTATTTTCCATGTGCCCTAGCAGAGTTTCCAGGAGGATCTGCTCTATGATCTTGCTGGGCACAGAGGTGAGACTGAGTGGCCTGTAGTTCCCTGGGTCTTTCTTTTTTCAGTGATACAGCACATCTTCCCATGATCAGATAGTTGGAAAATATAAGGAAAAGAATGAAGAATAATTTTTAATTAAATCAGCCATGAAAGTATGAAAAAAGCCTCTGGTAGCCTACTTTCTCATTTGCTTTTTAAGAAGATTAAATTATTTTATTTTATTTTTTCTCAGTTGGGAGAATTACTAATACTAAATGATGGGTAGCCTGGTTGGATAATCACAGAAGTATCTTTATAGAAGCTATTTGTATTAGTATATACTTTAAAAAGCTCAAGTTAGTTATCAGTTTTAGCCAAGAAATATTAGTGTTTGGCTGTAGTTTTAATAGATAATTTCATCAGGTTAAGGAAGTTGGTTGAAAAGTGCATTATACCATTTCTGGGGTGCATCACAGAAGTTCCTCATGCTACAAAGTGTTTTAATATCCACATTTAATAAATGCTCATTGTGGCTAGCAAAGTGGGAGCATGAATCATAAAGTTCATTTGGGGGGTGGATACAATAGGTCAGAATATGATGGCTTAAGGATTTTACTTGACTAATTGTTTAAAGTATTGTGCCCAGGAATGGATTAGGTTCATTTACTTAAAATATGAAATTTCAGGTGACTGAGGTCTGATTCTGAAATGAAGTTCGTATTGGCGCAGTGCATACCCCTTCTTCAGGACTGTGGTTTTGCAGCATATTTTCTAAGGACTCCAACACAGAAAGAAACACAGCAGGAATGCAGTGACTGGACTAGAAAGAAGCAGAGGGAGCTAACTACTAGTCAAGACTTAGCAGATGAAGAATTTTCTCTCTTTTCTTATGGGAGAGAATATAAAATATGGGTGACATGATTCTACTGTGATGATTTTAAAATTGAGGCATTCTCTAAGGAAGAATGAAAGCTCTTTCAAAAGAGCAGAGGAAGATTTTAACAAAGGGAAAATGACAGAAAAGAGGCTGGTTTGATTGGGCTCTGGGGATTTAACATATCTTTTGCAAAAATCTGATCTGCTATTACTATTCTCTGAGCAAGAGAGTTTATTGTACTTTAATAATGACACAAATAGTGTGTTTGAATATTGTGTGTTTCTGTAATTGATTGCTGACAGCATATTATTGAATTCTGTAGCTGCAAAGGGTTGCTCTGGATTACTGCTTATAAAAACAGTACAGTGTGTGAAGCAAAAGATGGAATGACAACATTGCAACCACAAGGACATCACATGTTGAAGGCCAAATCCTACAGATGCTCACTACTGTAAGGATGTCCCTCACCACAATAAGTACAATGCCCAATGACAAGCAGTCACAGGATTAAGATATGCATAGTCAATGGAATGACCAGTGATGAAGGACAATAAAAAGGAGTGCAAAAAACCCGCTGAAAAACAGCATGTCATTCATAAAGTCCAACGCTTGAAAAAAATTTTCTTAGTCTAGGTAATTTTTATGAGCTTCAAAGGGAGAGAAAAAAACAGCTGTGGCAACCATAAGACCATAGAGAAACACCAGCTGTTTCCGACTAAGAAGTGAGCTAGGCAGACAAACATTATCGACAAACGTTATCCCAGCAGTATATGGGAAAGGGAACAAATGATATAATATCTTGCCAGATCTTCCCAAAGCAAGGTAAGGTAAACAAGCCAAATGGCTATCACTAGAAGGTCTCATTAGAGCTTTTCATTGAGTATCACTTGCAGAAACATTATAGTTCAGGCCTAATAGAACAGCAGGTATGATGCTGAAAGCAGAGAGGCAGTTTTCCCTCAAGCAGTGTACATTTGAGGGGAAAAAAAGAAAGAGAAATGGACTTTGCACTTTGCTGCAGCCTTAAAAATGCTAGGCACTAGTCTAAACTGAGGGATTAAATTCTGAATCAGGAAATATCTTGAACAGCCTACCTGATAGAATTTTTCTGTTAACTACTTTTGCTTCCAGCAAGTAGACTCCAGCTGATGCGTTTTGGGAGATTTCAATTACGGCACACTGAAAACCTCAAACAGTGGGTTGCTGGTCCTTCTATTAACAGCCTCCTTTTCTGTCTTTTATTGTGTACTATCAGGAGTGTGCTCCCAAAAGGACAAAATAAAGGCTGATTTTAAAAATTTAATCCCTTACTTTTAACTATACTGCTTTCTGATATTATTTTTTCTGTCTCCTTTCTGATAGCACCTTTAAAAGATTTGTAGACTTGTCTCCCCAACACACTTAATTGTTGCTTAGAAAGTTTATTACATAGTTGTTAACTTTCAATATGTTTCTAGTAGTCAGTTGGAATTTAATTATAGTAACTATCCAAATAAATCTGACTCTGTAGATTAAATAACAGCTACTCTTAAGTAGATAACATTTGAATATTCTTTCCCTTTGTGTGTCATATACAGACATCACTTGGAATATTGACAATCTTGCAAAACATGCCATTTCCTAGCTGTTTGGTCTCATTAGATACTGTTCTAGCAGTCATTTGTTTTACTAGAACCCTAGGATCATACAGGTTGGAAAGGACCTCAGCAGGTCTCTAGTCCAAGCTCCTGCTCAAAGCAGGCCCAGATATGATTAAATCAGATCTAGTTGGGATAGATACAAAATTATCCCCTTTTTAAATAGTGAGGCTTGGAGCCTTGGTACGGGACAGGAACAGGGTGATTAATGGCTGATGGTAGTGAGCATTGTGCCTTTAAGCAGAGTGGGTGTTCTAATTTTGACCACCGTGGACTAAGGAAACTGGTGTTACAGAACGATCATTTGGGGTTAACGTATGATATTTGGAACATCTGAAACCTGTTATTTTTCCTAGCTGAGGTTTATCCTGAAGCTTCATAAACTTTCCATTTTAAATTACAGAGCTTCCTTTTTTAACTATAATAAACTTTTATCTTAAAATGGTGTGTGCCTTTTAATCATTCCAAAGTATTTACTTTAATTAGGTTTTAAAAACCCTGCAGAAGACAGCACTGTTCTTAATTTTGGCTGTGAGAGTTTGTTCTGCATTCAGCTAGCAGCAGTTCCTAATACCCCTGCTGAACTTCAGCCAAATAGAGCATTTGAGGCAAAGCAAGATGGAGTGAATTCAAAAAAGAAGACTTGTTTCCATGAAAACATTGGTCCAGTTTCATGGCATTATCTATAATCCACTGGTTTAGTAGAAGAAAAGAGTTTTCATCTTTCCTCCTCTACAGTCATGCAGCATGTGGCATTCTTGGAGTGTCAATATTTTCTTGGTTTTTCCATGCATCATAAAAGATTCGAAGCTCAGAAGTCCTGAGCATCTCCAACTCAGCAAAAACCCTTGCTGCAAACTCTTACCCCTTAGCAAATCAGGTTCAAATGATATGTCCAACCAGAGGGGGGACGAAGACATGAAAAAAAAGAAGAAAATAAAAGGTTCTTATCTTGTATTGCTGGAACTTCCTATCTGAGACTATAATAGCAGCAAACCCAAGACAACTAAGACTTTAACTGAGGTTATCCGTTAAAGTAAGAGATAATTGAGGAACTTGGAGTTCATAGCAAGTACTATCCCAAGTTAAAACCCAAGATGTCTTTTTCCTCTGGCATTTTAAGTCAAGGGAGTTAACTTGGCTTAGCCACTCTGAGTTAACACACATTATGGCAAATTTTACCAGAGTGTAAGACTTTTCTATCTGAGCAATCCAAATAGTTCTGGCCTTTTTGTTGTGTGGGGTCACGCAAACAAGACCTGAGATGGGAGAAAGACTATGGGTTGAGCTAATTTCTGCATCACTAACTGCTGGCCACAGCCAGAGGTATTGAGATCGACATTAAGAGGTGTGGGAATAATGTTCTCTTGTTTATTCTGAAGAGGCATTCTAGCAAAGAAAAACTATTACTGCTTTTTATTTAGGACACCTTTCAATGGGCCAGGGTCACTGGAAAGCATTAACTCCTGCACAGCCATTTTGTAAGGACTTCCTATTACTCCAGTTGTACAAGCAGGAAGAGCCTCTCCAGCTACAGACATCCTCTGACAAGAAAAAAAAAGAAAGTTGTTTCCTCCAGTTCTTTCTGGGAATATTGTAGAAAAGGATGCCAACATAGTGAGCCCTACTGGCTCTTACCCTTCTCCCAGTCAATGCATCTGAAAGTTCATAGGCTTTGAAAACAGATTTCTTGTAAACTGGACTGGGAACAGGGTTATCAATGCTCACACACATGGAGGACTGAGTGGTTGCTTTGGCTGGGTTATAGTCCTTGGCCCTCAAAAAGAGAAAATGGGAAGCAAAATACCTTAATTTAAGGATCAACTTAATATAAGGGTCACAGAGTAATTGCATTTCCCTGGAGTGCTAGAGGTTGAAAAATAAAGATGCTTGTAATATAGATTCCTGGGTTTTAGATTGCCCTATATTCAATGGTATGTAGGTTTTCTGCATTAGCATTAGGCTCTTTTTCAGTTAGTCTTTGTTCCTGTTTGTGCTCTTAGATGTCAGTTCTGCACGGGAATAATGAGGCTAATAAACCTCACAGATGTATACTTGCCTAGTGACATTTAAGAATTCTGGAAAGTGAATCATATTATTTATTAATCTGGCCTCTAGTGCTAATTTAGTCTCAGAACAATAGACTCTGGTTTCCTACCTAAAAAGAACTAATGTAGCCCTTAGATGATATGACTTAAAGTAGACTTGTAATTGAAGGGTAAGAAACATCCAAGTAAATCACACATTCTGAAAATGCCAACCTGACTCTTTTTTAATTTTGCTGAACTGGTGACATTGGGGCTGAACATGCTCTCACTTCCACTAGTGCAAAGCCCCAGTTTGCACTAGACTAAGCAATGTAAGGACACATTGAATTTTAAACACACCACTCTCCTTAGCACGTCAGCATGGAACTACTGAAATACGTAACACTTGCTATGTACTTAAGTATCTTGCCAGTGTGAAACCCAAAATAAAGCTGCAGGCCACTAAGGTCATTGTAGACTTTTAAATAGATTCAAACTGATAAGCTGCAAAGTCAAGCCATGGGTTCTGATTACTTTTTATATTATGTGAATATGTGTTTCTCTGGCAGTGTGCAAAGACCTGAAACTAAATGTCTTTCTGACAATACTATTTGTAATGATTCCTTTACAAACTGGTGCAGCACATCCCTTTTGTTGACATGGAAAACACAGATTAGGAAGATTTTTTTGTCAACGACCAGTACCTTCTAACTAAGTTAAATCATGTCAACCATGCAAAGCTTGAGACAATCGTTGAAAGAATACTGCCATCATGTTTTCTTTTGTGGTCTCTTTTTTTACTCAAAATTTAGGGCAGCCCTGAGTTGCTCAACAGAAGGAAAACAAAGAGGAGATGCTGACAACAGAGTGGAAAGAAGCCGAGAGGAGAACACTTTGGTTTTGTTCTATGCCTCTGAGCGTTTTCAACAGAAGATTCTCAGCTGCAGAAATTAATTTATTTTTCCTCTTTATTATGTAAGTGATCTTGGATTGACCTTCAAAATACTCTTTTAGGTCTTCCTTTTCTACTAATCTTTCCTGGAGGATGCAACTGAAACCAGAATTGGGTACTCATTACAAAAAGAATTCACAGATTTTTGCATGAAAAAAGTGATGGTTTAGTGGCATTACAACATCTTTCACTTTCTCCGTGCAAACATTTGTAAGAGTAAAATTGTGTTCACAAGAACATTGACAGAAAGGAGCAGGACTGGGTTCAGCAGGTCCACAGTCAGGAAGAGGCAACCTTGCCACATGACTTAAGTGATGAGGTACAGCATGAAAATCAAGTGCTTTTAGCAATAGTCATCAGAAAGAATTCACAAGTGATTCAGAGGCTGAAACAATCAAAAAAAATCAATCATCAGAGAAGTTCAAGTAATTAAAATAGTAAAATCTGCTCTTAGAAACTTCACGGCTGAAGTTTCATTGACTGCTGCTTCATTTGTTCCAACTGAAGCTGGAAAATTAAAGGGTTGAAATGTCATTTGCAGAGTCCTTTGGCTGGATCCTTAACAACTAGAAATTTTCATAGCCCCAGTGACTTCAGGGAACTCATAGACTCGTCTTGGCTTCCACAGAACCATGCCAATTCAGGCCAGCTAATCACCAGGTCTTATGCAGTGGTTGATTCACTGCCAATTTTTGGTGTGCTTTTATGAATAATATATAAGCACCTTGAGTTGTGAGTAGGCACTATTTGTTACACTGAAATAAATAGAAATAATAAGAGTAATTTGGCACTTGTTCTTTTACTACCAAGTACTATATAATTATAAGTCATCAGGAAATTCTAAGAGAAGCAATTTGGAACAAATGTTGCTTATACTAATGTTTAATATTTAGACTGCTGGGTCAACAGAAAGAGTTACAAGAGTCATTTATGGTGGCCTAATTGAAGCCTATGAAAAATATATTTATACTCAGTGGTGCTCCCCTTTTTCATCTAATGGGCTTACTGATCTATAGATTCACTATTTGATCAGTGCATCTGGCCCCACAGGCTTCATGGTTTGCAAACCACAACCTACTAATAAGCACCCTGCTGCCTGTTTGTTAAACAGATCAGTGCTGGCAGGCACCCAAAACTCTAGCCTTTGAAACTTGGAGCTTTTTTAACTTGCCCAGCCTATTGTGTGGCAAGAAAGACAATAAACTATGAACCTCATAAATGCTGAGCAATTAAACATAAGTTAGTAATATAGTTGCGGTAATAGAGACTGCTTACCTCAATCCAATATATGTCTCATTTCTTCTTTGTGTCATCTCTGCTAAAAGCCAACCAGTCAACCATAAGCAGTCTGCATATGTACTAATGGTTGAGATTTCCTTGTAAACAAGATGGTGGCTGCCTACTATGGGAAATCCATCATCCAAGAAGCGATAAGATTTTGTTTTCATGTTCAGCAACAAAAGCATCCACTCAAGCTCACAGCCCCTACGTTTTAGCACACTGAGACAAGTTCTATTGTAGATGGAAGTTCAGCCCTGTGATCTGGACACCCCCCTTTGCTTCTCTAGAGAAAAAGCTATTTACTTTTGGAAACACATTTTCAGAAGCAGCAGCTTTCCTTTAAAAGTGAGGAGCATAAAATCAGCTTCGTTAATGACCCATTCCAAACTTGTATTTTGAAAAAAGCTGTGTTCTGCCTATGCCTGTATTATGTTCCTAGATTCTCTAAACTAGGTGGTTTTGGTAGCATATGGAATACAGCAGGACTTCAGTAGTTAGGTCCCATGACCTGGAGAAGAACTTGAAGAAGGCTAGGTGCCTGTGAGATTAAGGGGTCAGGAACAGTCACAGGAATTTGGGAAAACAAATACCATTTCTCTGAGTGCATCTAAAAACGTGAGTGATCAGAAGATTGTTTTAGAGGAAGAAAAACCGATACAGAAAGGAAAGGACATGAGGGGCATGATATTTGCCCTTCATCTGCAAAATTCATCCATCCATCCACCACATAGGACCCTTTCAGTCATACTCACAGCACCTGGATATACCTGATGCCTGTTTGAGAACTGATCAGACACAAATCTGATCTAAACTCTGGGAAAAAAAAAAAAATCTGGCTTCATGACTAGGCACTGCCCTAGCACACAGGAGTGAACTATTTATTTCTACGTGAGTCAGCTCTGCTTTGGACTGGCCATTGTACAGCCTAGTGAAGAAGTAAGACAAAAAAGTATCCAGGGACAGATGTTCTGGGATCTGCAAACCTGCTTAGGGAAAAGCAATTGTGGAAAAGGTTTACTTGTCCTTCATACTTCCCAGGATTCCCAATTCAACAATAATTGTGACCCATAAAGTTAATTCAGTATAGGTATTGTGGAAGGAACTGCTATAGGACAGGAAAAGGTAGGAAAAGTTTCCTGAACTGGAATCCTTCTAAAAACACTTTATACTTGATAAAAAAGAAAATGGAAGAATAGAATACACAGGACTGAGGGAAGTTTCCCATACTGAACAGCTCCATTTCTAAGTGCTGAAGTGATTAGTTCTCAGCTGGATATTGGCTCACTTACTTTTCCTGAAATCTAAGAACTAGATTTGGTGACCAGGATTTGGTGATCTTTGGAGGGAGAAGGGAGATGCACTATGTGCTAGCCTCACTATTTTAAACAAAACCATATTCATAACCAGTTGAAAATTCTGCTTTTTTCAGACAGGTTCAATATGACACGCTCTTTACTAAAAAGCAATTGTTCTTCACCCAGTCCAAAGTCTTCCTTTGGTGCTAAACAGCTACATTTGTAAATTACAAAGACAATCTAAATTCTTATTCATACCCACAGGAACTACTAGGTTGATTTTTCTAACTAAATTATTAAAATATTTTCAGCATCTCTTTATAGAGTGTGACTAAAGAAGAGACCACTATCACAAGAGACCTTTATTTAATGTATTTGTTCTCTGTCATGTGTTTGTAGATCTTTGTATACAACATACATGCCTGTTACTGTACACAGTAAACCTGTCACTTTAGGATGAGTGGCCATTTTGTTTCAGTAATGTCACTCTATGGGGAAGTAAGGGGTACAAACACTAGGTCACCGGTATTTTCTGCTGGCTTAAACTGAAAATCCTGTTAGCTGAAAAGTTAAAATGAGTTGATCATTTATATACATCCACAAAATACACATCATCTGGGGACCTCCTGGACTAGAATAGAAAGGATGATCACGTCTGTGTGCGTTAGCAGAACAACAGCTTATCACATAAGTTTACTCCATAGAGATCATTCATTCCACCATTTTGTTTCAAATGCTAACCCGGAGAGGCCCCTGCAGGGACAGGGAGTGTGGTGCACATCCAGGATCACTCCATTTCAGTGTCTTAGCAAAGCCAACAGTGCCATTAGTAGAGGAGGTTTTAGAGGTATATGCATTATCTGGTAAAAACCAGACAGAAGCTATCCAACAACAAGTAGCTAACAACCAGTTCTAGCTAGTTCTAATCTTGGTCAGACCCAAACCTGTAACATACAGGGGAAAGTCAAACTATTCAATATTGATCCCGAGAGACCTTGGACCCTCCCTGAAGTCTCTGAGGTTGGATACTGCTGATCTAAGTTTGCTCACAGTACCAGCATCCTTATTTTTATAGAAAACAAAATTATCTGTACAGCTTTCATATCTCACATGAAGTGATCTATCCATAATGTTAATTGCTTGGATTTTACTATGCCAGCAGTCCAGTCACAAGAGAAAAACAAGTAATCCATTTCCTTATTTGAAAGCCAGAAACACATAATGTTTATTAATAAAGAGCACGGTTTACATAGATTTTACTGTTATTGGCCATAAAATGGTGTATACTATAAGCAAGGGTGAAATTTCTAACTAATTAGCCTGTGAAGATCATATTTAATGGAGTACATAAACTTAGGTTCTTTACAAACCTTTAGGGTCTTATTCATTAAGTGTATACATATGCAGTCTTTATGCTGAAACAGGATTTTGACACATAATTCAAGGTTAAATAACCCACCTTGAGATTCACAAAATAGAACAACTTACATGTTCCAGTTCTTTTAGTCTTTAAGAAAGGAATCAAGTGAAATATGATGCACCTTCCTCAGCCAAAGAACTCTAAATACATCCAGGAAAAAAAGCTGTAATTACCCCACTTAAAAAAATGCAGTCAGCAGGAGAACAATAGTGTTTGCAACGTACATTTTTATCTCCTCGCGTCCTGATTCAGAATACAGTTAGCGAACTCTTATGAGAAAAGCTTCTACACTTGTTTTTCCTAGATCACATATTGCCACTGTGCAGGCTGACAGTCTTGCTATACTGATGACCTAAGGATCTGGACTTCCTTTTGCAGCTCTCCTCTCAGCAAAACATTTCAGCATATATGTAAGCATCATTGACATCAGTGGGACTTGTGCATATTTGCAAATGCTTTGTTAAAGTAAAATCCTGTGGTAAAATGAGTAAAATCTTATATGGGCCCATTCAATGGGAACAGAATTTAACTCATCCCATGAAGCATTATTAGTCATGGGCAGCTAGATGATGAGTGGCTAACCCAATAACACTGGATTCAGTCCAGTCGTTGTTCAGTCAAAACTTCTAGCAACTCCCTTACGTCTAAGACCATCTTGTAATTACATAAGTATTTGCCTGTTTTAGTCCAAATCTTGCATCTGACTCAATCTCTGATCCAAGCCAAACTGACATCCTTAAGACCTTTCCTACCAACTGAGATCCTCACAACCAGCATGTCAACATCTGTATTGACACCTAGTTTGCATTAGCTGTGGCTATGACTTCAGTAACATTTCAGTCACAGAATGCACAGAATTTTGGTCCTTTTTTCATTTTGTTTCCATTTTTGTTTCATAAGACCATAGAGGGCTGTAGATGTCAACCATAACTACGGTGTAGTAACCACTACTCTGAGGAATGTGTTACTATTGGAAGATAACAAAACAAATATTATCACATCATTGCAGAGACACTATAATGCTCCTGTAATTCTGGATTATAGATTTGCTTTGTCTTAATGTCAGAATACAAGCTTGATTGTGGTATTAACAAATTTAACAACTGTATTTGTGTTACCTTTTGAAGTCTCTCCCATTTAGATTGAAATCCTTAAATTAAATGTGTTCCCCACTTGTTTAGGTTGATGCTGCCCTCTCCTGAACATACTGGATTATGACATTCACTTCCCAGGAATTTCAGGACACTCAGAAAGCAGGCAATTATTAGTTATACAGCAATCACCAAATAAGAAAAAAGAATCTTTTCTTTTTAATCTCACATAGCTCTTCTACTTTAATCGGCTTTTATTAGAAAGGACTTAGGTAAGTCACTATCTCTATTTCAAGGCCTTCAAGACAAGTATTACTCTGCTTTTATCCTGTTGACCACTAAAGCAGATCATTACATTTTTAGAAGTCATAATGTCTGTATCATTCTTCAGTAATATGGTACTATGAAGGTTTTATTTCTTGATGCATTTCACTTTCAGACAAGAACAGTACAAAAAAAAAATAGTTTCAGTTCTCATGGGGTTGTACAAACTTTTCTTCTGGTTTTGGTGGTTTTGGTTCACATCTGTGTTCACACCCTCCAAGGTTTGCTTTGAGTTTTACATTCAAACAAACTGATAATATGCCAAAACCACCAAGTTTGTTACGCCCTGGGCCATATTAGCATGGGAGTTATTCATAAAGCACACAAAGGTTTTCTTTTTGGTGGGCTCAGCCTCACCAATCCCACACAATCCCAGTTTTTACTAATCTCTTTGGAGCAAACAGCTTCTTCACAGCAAGTGCTTGAAGGAGCAGACCTCTAGACTGCCAGCATTAGAAGACTGTACTTTCAACGGAGTAAAAATACAGCTAAGTGCAGTTCACATGACCAAATGCCTGCCCAGACCAGTCAGAACTTGTACCTGGGGCAACAACAGTTATTTCAAAGTTCATTCCTGGTAATCAAAGTAAAATGATAATGTAAAGCTACGAAACACGTTGTTTAAATAAACTACTAATTATGATCATCTGGAAATAAGCTATTGTGCTGACAAGATACTAATGCCTTTTAATACACAGCCCAGACTATCTTTGAAGTTGTGTATCATCTGCAGTACTGAACTTTGAGGTTATTTGTAACAGAGTGTTTAGATCAATATAGAGGTGCAAAGCTTACCACAGTCCCGCAAAGAGAACACTTCTCTGTGTGCATTTGAAGGGGAGCTTGAAGAGCTGGGGCAAGCAAATGCTCCAAATGTGGTTTTTCTGTAAAGGAAGGGCAGTTTAGAGGCACATCTGGTGTTGCATTCCCTGGCACCTTCTGGCACTGCCATGCAAAATCAGAGTAGATGCAAGGAGTCAGTTGAAGAAATAGACAATTAAAGAAGAAACTTAAATTAAGCCAGAATTTATCCTGCCTGTTGATAATGAAATGGCTACAGTGGCTAGCCCGTAACACTCCAGGGAACATGAAACAGTCCAAAAATTAACAGGATGTTAATTTTTTTTTCTCTTCCCAATCTAGACAACTAAATCCAACATTTTCAGATTTGAAATTTGGTAACTAGGCACCTGTTTAAGTATTCAAAGAAATTAGCCTGGTTTTTGAGAGTCACTGTTGTGCTCATTCACACCAAAGCCAGTGGAAGTCACCAGAAAGCTCAGCGCTTCTGGCAACAAGGTTATAAAGACATAAAATACTAACTTTTTATTCTTTCAAACATGTTTTGAGAGCTGTAAATACCTCCCTGTGTTTAAAAACTCTTGGGATTCTTTTTAGACTAAGAGATATTTCAAAGGACCTCCTTATGTCACAAAGGGAAAAAACAAGCCCAGGGAGAAGAAAAGCAAACTACCTGAAGCCTGAATATGAGATGAAAGACAGGAGGGAAAAGTTGACCTGCTGCTAAGAAACAAGAACCTTGGGCCTGGGAGAGCTGAAATTCTGAGCAGGACACCAACTTCTGCTCCTCTGGGCACCAACACTTCATTTAGCTTCTCTCAGTTTTCTACCTAGGAATGAGCTAATCTTTTTTCCAGGATCTGGTGTGAATTAACAATGCATGTACAACTCAAAGACATAAAGCACCAGGGAGTACTGCAATGCCTACACCAAAAATTAAAAGATCATGAACCAGGCCACCCAAATCAAGAGATTCACAAAAATAATAAATCTGGGTTTCCTTTTATCGGTCTTCCTGTTTTGCACCTTCTATGTGCATTTTCAAGATTAATTTAGTTTACTTGGAGAACTAGACTTTTCTCTTAAGGAAAAATGAGATTCTCATGCAAGTCTACAGGTAAAGATAAAAAGAGAAAATAGCCTTGTTAAAAAAAGTTCTTATTTTACTAGTACTAAACTATCATCATGTTAAATGTTTTAATGTCCCCTGTTTGTCTCACATCACACAACTGGTTCTTGAGCAATGTAGTCAAAATAGGCCAGCACTTTCTGCTGTTCTGCACTATTTTAAAAATGAAACATTACGTCTGATTTTGTTTTCTATTTTTGCTAATTAAATATTATTTTAAGATGAGGCATTATCTGCTTCCTTTAGGATATAAATTCATCATGGTATATGTAGTGCTAATTGGTATAATACTTGAAGTCCATTCCAGTGCTAACAGGCACTAAAATTAAACAGTGCCGAGTTGCTTGTGGGAGGTTTATTACACTGATTAAAAAAGTGAAAATAAAGAGAGATCACAATTGCTCTGATGCTAACAGGATTGTCCATATGCAAATAGTTAACCATCTCTGGCCAGAAATCTCTTTATTTGTTGAAATAATGCGAAGGGAACTGCTTAGCAAAAGAGATGAGCTAGAGATCTGAAAGATGTTTGTTCAGCTATCTGATATGAAAAATAAATGAAGGTGACAGTGGTTTCTCCACTTCTATATCCATGGAGTTAAATGTGGGACCACACAGACTGCCATAATAAAAGCCACCTGATACCTGGCCTAAGGCACTGATTATTAATATATTAAAGCTCCTTGCCCAATCAGTAATTTTGTAATAAAGACAGTACATTACTGGAAGTCAAATAGACTGACCCATTAGGCAGAGTATGTGGATGTGCTTGCAATTTTGCACATATGTTCTGGCAGAGCCTGTCTTTACAAAGATGCCAGACTCAGGTCAGAGCCCCTGTTTATTTCCTTTATAACTCCTATTATAAGTCTCAGTAGGACTGAAAGATCACTGTTAAAATTCACAACTCTGATTTGCAAGCCACCTACAGTGTTTGATGCCCAGTTTCTATTCATCTCAGTGGGATTTGAATTCCCAAATACTTTAAGTAGCATTGGAAATCTCTCTAGCCTCATTTTGGGCTCATTTGAAACTTGCATTGTCTCCAAAGGGAGCTTGATGGGGATTTATAATTAATCCTACTATACGGGTAAAATTACACTGGCAATATCTCAACCAATTCCCTATAGCTGCTCAAGTCTGTCAAATCAGCTCTTTAATCTGGTGGTGAATTATTTAACCACTGCACCAGAGCATGCATATCACAGGGGCTTCAATAACTTCTATTTATGTTCTGAATATGTCCATAGCAGCTGTTAGAGTGTGAATAATGATTTCCATAGAGACCTTCCTTGCATTCCTGCACTAAGCAAAGACTGGAAGAATTCAAACAAATTGGGTGATTTACAGATCTCAGCCTTAAGAGCAATCACAATCATCATCAGAATAATTGCTTCACCAGAGAAAATCATGATCTTAAAAGTCCTTGTGAGGAACTACACTGACCACCTGAAAAGAAGTCATAGAATCATAGACTGGTTTGGGTTGAAAGGGACCTTAAAGATCATCTAGTTCCGACACCCCTGCCATGGGCAGGGACACCTTCCACTAGACCAGGTTGCTCAAAGCCCCGTCCAACCTGGCCTTGAACACTGCCAGGGAGGGGGCAGCCACAGCTCCTCTGGGCAACCTGTTCCAGTGTCTCACCACCCTCACAGTGAAGAATTTCTTCCTTACATCTAATCTAAATCTACCCTCTTTCAGTTTAAAACCATTAGCCCTTGTCCTATCCCTACACTCCCTGATAAAAAGTCCCTCCCCATCTTTACTGTAGCCCCCTTTAACTACTGGAAGGCCACTATAAGGTCTCCCCAGAGCCTTCTCTTCTCCGGGCTGAACAACCCCAACTCTCTCAGCCTGTCCTCACAGGGGAGGTGCTCCAGCTCCCTGATCATCTTCGTGGCCTCCTCTGGACCCGCTCGAGTAGGTCCATGTCCTTCTGATGTTGGAGGCCCCAGAGCTGGACACAGCACTACAGGTGGGGTCTCATGAGAGCAGAGTAGAGGGGGAGAATCCCCTCCCTCGATCTGCTAGCCACACTTCTCTTGATCCAGCCCAGGACATGGTTGGCTTTCTAGGCTGTGAGCGCCCATTGCTGGCTCACAGTTTTCCATCCACTAATACCCCCAAGTCCGTCTCCGCAGGGCTGCTCTCAATTCATGCTTCACCCAGCCTGTATTTGTGCTTGGGATTGCCTCGACCCATGTGCAGGACCATGAGGTTTGCCTGGGCCCACCTCTCCAGCCTCTCCAGGTCCCTCTGGATGGCACATCCCTTCCCTCCAGTGTGTCGACCACACCACACAGCTTGGGCTCATTGGTGAACTTACTGAGTGTGCACTTGATCCCACAAGTCCCCCGTGTCACCAACAAAGATGTTAAACAGCACCAGTCCCAACACCGACCCCTGAGGAACGCCACTCGTCACTGCTCTCCACTTGGACATTGAGCCGTTGACCACAACTCTTTGAGTGTGACCATCCAGGCAATTCCTTATCCACTGAGTGGTCCATCCATCAAATCCATGTCTCTCCAATTTAGAGACAAGGATGTCATGCAGGACAGTGTCAAATGCTTTGCACAAGTCCAGGTAGATTACTTCAATTGATCTTCCCTTAGCCACCAGCGCTGTAACCCCGTTGTAGAAGGCCACCAAATTCGTTAGGCATGATTTGCCCTTAGTGAAGCCATGTTGGGTGTCATCAATCAACTCCTTATTTTCCATGTGCCCTAGTAGATTTTCCAGGAGGATCTGCTCCATGATCTTGCTGGGCACAGAGGTGACACTGACTGGCCTGTAGTTTCACAGGTCTTCCTTTTTTCCCTTTTCAAAAATGGGCGTTATGTTTCCCCTCTTCCGGTCAGCGGGAACTTCACTGGACTGCCATGACCTCTCAAATATCGTGGATAGTGAATTAGGCACTTTACTTGCTAGTCCCATCAGGACCCGTGGATGTAATTCATGAGGTCCCATGGACTTGGGCACCTTCATGTTCCTTAGATGGCCTTGAACATGATTTTCTCCTACAGTGGATGGTTCTTCTTTCTCCTAGTCCCTGCCTTTGCCTTCTGTGTCTTGGGTGTTGTGGCTGGAGCCCTTGCCAGTGAAGACTGAGGCAAAGAACTCGTTGAGTACCACAGCCTCCTCCATATCCCAGGTAACCAGGTCTCTCCCATTTCCTTCCAGAAAGGGGCCTTCCTTTTATCAGCGATGTACCTATAGAAGCTTTTCTTGTTGCCCTTGATGTCCCTGGACAGATTTAATTCTATCAGGGCTTTGGCTTTTCTAACCTGATCCCTGACTGCTCGGACAATTTCACGGTATTCCTCCCAGGCAACCTGTGCTTGCTTCTACCCTTTGTAGGCTTCCTTTTTCTCCTTGTCCAGGACCTCCTTGTTCATCCCTGCAGGCCACCTGGCATTTTTGCCTGACTTCTCTTTGTTGGGATGCATCACTCCTGAGCTTGGAGGAGGTGATCCTTGAATATTAACCAGATTTCCTGGGCTCTTCTTCCCTCTAGGGCTTTAACCCATGGTACTCTACCAAGCAGATCCCTAAAGAGGCCAAAATCTGTCCTCCTGGAGTCCAGAAGTCCTGAAGTCAGGTCCAAGTAACCACTTTTGCACACTACAGTGAACAGGATTTTCCATTAAGAAAGCAATATTGGTCAGCATTTTCAAAATATGTTTTTGCCCAACATAGAATCATAAAAATTACTTCGTTCAGAAGTGTTATTTTTCATTTATTACAGGAAAACTGAATAAATTTTGTCCAAAAATGTCCATTCACTGCTAACAGAACTCAGAAGAACTGGAAAGTAGTTTTAAAGAAATTTGAAATATACTTTAAAATCCTACTGTAATTAAGGAGTAATATATAAAAGTAATAAACTTTATTAAAAACACAAAATGAAAACAGAGCAAAATTTTAGCAAACATTTTTTAAGAGGTGTGAAGTCAACTTTGAAATACTTTGAAAACACGTACATGTTAACTTAATTTTATTTTCGCAATATACTCTGGCGATCAGAGATTGAGGAAAAGAGTAGGCAATCTTGATTAATGGTCCATTTGAAATTTGACAAAAAATCCCCAAGGAAAATAACATCTTCAACCTACTGATTGAAGAGAATGTTGCAACCACAACTGGTTTCTGGAAGCTACATAAATATTGCTCCATTTTACAGGTGATGCAGGTAGAGATTAAGCAAGTAGACAAAAGGTACAAACACTGCATGAACTAGAGCTGATGCCTTGGTCCTACAGAGATGAAGAGCTGGTTTCATCAATGGCTGTACTAAAGCCAAGATTTCCTCAAATTTATATATTAATCTCGTGATCATCCTTGTTCCTGTTGCCACACAGACCTAGATCCAAAAGTGAGCAGTGGAAAATAAGACATGCTTTTTCCCCTCCCTGCCCATGTGAAAATAACTTTTACAAAGCCATAAAAAGGAAGCCTTCTGAGGCCCCAAAAGCTACTCCCCACTCCAGTAGTGTCTGTCAGTTCCTCCCTCTACCTCCTTGTTTTATGAAAGTGGACCGGCAGTGGGAGTCAATGGGAATTTACCACTTCCTTTCATGGAAAGCAAAGTTCTGTCTCCAATCTCCTCATTGCCTGTCAGCTTTTGAAAGAAGTGTTGCTAGAGGCAGGAATACCTTAAAAAAAAGCCCAGCAGATTTCTAAAGTCAGTTTTAAAAGTGTCCTTTAAGAGTTTCCCTGAGGTGTTTATGGCTTATATTGCTCAATTAGCTACTTTATATTGCAGTATTTTCTTCAAAAGCAATCTTTGACTAATTGTAAATTCTTAGAAATATGCTTCATATTTTAAAAGTCCTATTTTACAGCTGCAATAAAGTCCTCCAGGGCACATATTGGAGGCCAGAATGGCACATTTTGGCCATCAAAATCCATTACTGGACTTCAACACCCACACCATCATCATGATGGGTGTCTCCAACTCATTAGCTTTACCTAGTAACAAGCTGATGTTAGCACCTGTTCTCACAAAATGGATTTTAATAGAAACGGGGCCAAGCTGAATGCATCTGGGGAAGTTCAGTTCTGAGGGCTGGCTGAGTCTATCATAAACATGTGGAAGTTTTATAAAATCTCAGTGTGCACAGATCCCAGGGTTTTGTAGTTTTGACACTGGACTTCAGTAAACAAACTATTTGAATGACCAGCCCAAAGCACATTTCATTCTTCATAGACATTGGACAGCTAAACATGAAAGCCATAAAACTGGGGGTAGCTGAAATTCTGAATCTTTAAAAGCAGCCAGCTCTAGTACCTGGGACTTGGGATAAATACTTCCAGGTTGATTTCAGTTTTGAAAGAATTCTGCTGATTTTCTATACGGTGTTTTTACTTGACTCAAAATAATCATAATAGGAATACCAAAATTTTATGATGTCTTAATTAGAAAGTAACGTTCTCCCCAGAGTCACTTACATTACAAAGATGGGCAAATATAATAAGTATTGCAGGAGACTTATGATCATCTGAAACTGTATAATTTCCTTTGTATAAAGAAAACTTTACTAACTTCCTTTTTTCTACTCACATAAAGAAGCATTGCACCTATGCTCACAGTGAGTTAATGAAAGATTTGCTTTCACTGAAATGATTTAAATACTTGGGGCATCACTAAGAATTTTAGCAGCTTGAGCTGATTCATTAACTGGTAGAATTCTCTTGTCTCCAGGAACATTTGTAAAAAACAAACTTGAAACCACTATTCATAATTCTTTCTTTTAGAAAAAGATGAATGGCACTAAATAATTCAATATTTCACCATTTGTCTAGGCCCTGTTCCCAAAGTAATGACAATCCAGCTCCAAAGACACTTGGAAAAAAGCTCCCAATGGGAACATGCAGATGAAGAACACAAGCAGAGCCTGACAATCTCTAAAACCGAGGTAATCTTTAATAGCTCTTCCTTTCAGACTGAATATGGAATCTGTCATCATGATACTTTTGAGTGAATCTGACAAGCCAGAGAACAGATCATCCTTACACAGGCTGCCCCAAAAAGCAACCCTGAGTGCATTCAGATCTCAGAAGAGAACAGAGCAGGACTAGCAAGGAAGTGTCCGACATGCAGATGGTTACAAAATCTGGCAAGCCTTTGCACTGGCTTCCAGCTCTGACTGTCTCATAGCACTTCTATTCCTAATCCTTCCAGCATGTCTCTTTTCAGAATAGGACATCCTGTGTACAGCAGATAACCCCAGAAATGCTAATTTAGAGGCTGGGGAAAGGCAAGTTTCATTGCTGTGCTGATTGGGCTTGCATAAATGCCTAGGGGGCTAAACTCTCCTTTTTTTTTTTTTTAAAAATCCTTCTCTTCATTAGGAGAGGTCATAACTTTGGAACAATATTAGCATTTATTTGTTCTGGTTTAAGATTAATTTACAGTACAGAGATAACATCAAAGAAGAGGTGATTCTCATAATTCAAACCCTTGTGAAGAGGGTTCTGTACATGACAAAGAGCTTTCCAACCTCTGATGTAATACAGCCATCACTTTCAACATAGAACCATTCCTGTTTACTACCTGTAAGTATTTATTATTGTCATCTGGGATGGGATTGTCTGGGGACACACAGTGGTGACCAAGACTAGAAACCTAACAGGGTTTCATTTCCCAATATATTCTGGAGTTACTCAGAACTATATTACTGTGACCCTGAGCAATCTGATACAACTTTGAAGCTGAGTTTATCTTTGAAGTTAGCCCTGCTTTCAGGAGGGTTTCAACCAGGAGACCATCAGAGGCCTCTTTCAATCTAGATTATCCTGTGACTTAATACCTCTATACCACACTGTTTTAAGTATCTAGAGATCCCTTCTGTTTATACCTGTTGGTTTCCATTTTGATATGCATGTTTTGTATTATCCAGATTATGCCTTGTATCCTCTCCTCACTGAGTTTACACAAATGAATAGCCAACACACTACAGTCAGAGGCATATGGCAGAGCTGGAACTCTCATTCAAGCAGGCAAGCACATCCTGAACTTGAAATCCAAGGGCAGTCACACTGACACAGCAGAACTATTCCCACAGTTTCTCCTTGCTTTGTGTATTGGTCAAGTCCTATTTGTGCTATACATCTGCTTCTCAACTGACAACGCCTAACACCTGAGCTCTCTGGGTGAAATCTGTTATCAAAGTAAAATGAAATATTTATCTAATTCAATTAAAACATTCAGGATTCAACTCCTGCTGTAAGAGTTCTATCAAAATTAATAAAACCAGATTAATTATATGGCATATTTCCAGTATAAAACTGAAAACCATTGAATTAAAAGTACTGTGGAGCAGCAAAAAGTTTACATGATGAAATATTAACAGCCTTCCAAAGCAAAGCGAAAAAGTGGAAATGAGGAAATCCATGAACATGAGGTAACAATCTGTGTTTCCCAAAGTATAGGATTCAGAGCAGCCCCCATATCCAGTGTCTGAAAAGCCAGACGACTGCGACAGAGCTGAACACAAAACCTGAAATGTCCAGAGCTGCATGCTAGCCTAGCCTAGTCCCCTTCATTAAAAAAAAAAAAACTTTTTATGAAGTGTAATGTGACTGACATGAAGAAAAATTCTGAATCACTCACCAATAACATACCAGTCTCCCAGAATCAGGACTTTTAAAAAAGTTTATTGCTGAAGAGGCTAGTTATGTATTTCATAGTTAAGTATATACATTTATGCATGCCTCCCCACTAAGGTAGTATCATGTTGTTTTCTGTAGCAGAGAAGACTAATTCCCTCCAGACCATGCATCGTGGTCTGAAAGAAGACAGAATAAATAATCAAGATGCTTTCTCCTCCTGCTCTTGAAAACTCCCAAGTGCAGTGCTAGGGTTGCTGAACAACAGGAACAGAGCAGCACATAATCACCCAGACACACACACATGCCAAGACAACAAAGTAATGCCTGGCTTCTCAGCTCATGTTAACCTGCACAGATCCAATGCAGTCAAAATGCTGACATTGATTTTTGCCAGCTGAAAATCTGCCCTGAACCTTAAAGCAGCTGGAGAACATGGCTGAATATCAGATGCCTTCAATTTAAGATAACTACATTTGTCCAGCTAAACTCCTTATTAGAAAGTTATATTCCTTTTGTAGCTGAGCATTGCTTTATATAGCTAATATATACAGTGGGTGTTCAAAGCATAGGCTTTGTGTTTGGAGAGATCTAAATATATTAGCCAATTTAATAAATATCAATGGCCAAAAAGCATGAATCTCTCCCTGAAGGTAAAGAACACTCTCTTAATGAAAAAATCTTGCAATAATCCATCTCCAATTTAGACCTTGTATTTTCCCCTGTCATCAGAGTTTCAATTGCCTTTGCTATGAGCTCTCGGTTTCAATTTACAGAGCATTAGCCCTAGGCTCCTCATCAGCATCTTCAGGTCCACTGGGACAGGCATTCCAAAACACTGAGCAGTTGAAAGAGCATCAGCAAAATCCTGAGTGACAAACAAAGCCGACCAGTTGCTCAAGGAAATGGGGGGTATCCCCAGTATTTAAGAGTGCCAAGTGGATCCAAAACCAGAGGGGCCAAAACAGTCTGAAGATGGTGACAGGGAGATCTCCCTAAGGAAGGATGTCTACTATTTCATTCAGATAAGCAGCCTACAAGCCAGGAAAGACTAAAATGAAAACCAAAAGCATCCAGAAGGAGACATCAAAATCATAGGCATGTAGAGATTCTGTGCATTTGTGTAGCTCTTAGCACTACAACATACCACATAAACTGCACAAATATGTCAGCAACACGCATTACAATAGGAAACAAGTTAATGCAACAAGAATCATGAGGGCCACTGCAAGTAAAGGTGATTAGATCTCAGCTGGCTTCTCTCTCCAAGCAACCTTCTTAAAACAAAGATGCATGCCCATACATAAGCCCTTACTTTCCCTGCTTGATGTCTCACTCCTTGTTAATCTGTTTTCCAGTACAGCATACCAGTCCAAGCACTTGAAGGAGCATTAGCAGTATGCTCCTTCTTGGCACTGACTGCACGTGGCAGCTGCATAGCTTGTAGTCAGTGAATTTTGCAGCTGGTCTGGTAGCAGTTGGCAAAAACTTACTGTCCAGATGGATATTAAATTTGCATTATTTATAATATACCAAAAGTGAATAAACGTATATCAAAGTGACTTATAAGGACATTTATTTAGGGACTTGTTTCTGACAGTTCTGAAGTCACTTTCATCCAAGCAATGCTTAGATGCTGAATGCTTTACTTGCCCATAGGAAAATGTTCCACAGCTCTTGATCACTCTTAACCCTTACGTAACCCACATGTGTGGAAGGAGAACTGGTAAGTCCAGTCCTTTTTACAGCTTATTACCTTAAACTTCATAAACCCATTTACAATTACAGCACTTGTGTCCAAGAGCATAGATTGTGCAAGGATCTGGCCTGCTGAACTTTTCTTACTTGCAATGTGAAAGAATGGAAGAGATTAAGTTCATAAACTGAAGTTTTCAAATGAAAAAGCAAACAGTCACCAGAGAGGTAAACCACTAGGAGAGGCCGATGTCTGATCAGCTGGGTGACCTGAGTGCTATATCACACCAGACAATCCAAACAGGTTTCTTACAGTGTTCCTCCATCTCCCAGACAACTTTGAAAACTCCCCTTTATCCATCACACTTCAGAATTCATAGCAACCAGTAATTCTTTATATCAAAAGTCCTTCAGCTTTCCAAAACTGGCACAAAATACCATAATGAAAAATGATCAGGTGTGTCCTTTTTTTGAATAACCTGAACTGAGAAATAATATCTTTTGCTTTGAAAATTATAGCCTTTAAAAAGAAGGTCATCTTCATTTATATCTTCAGTTATTAGTGCTTTGGGACTGTCAGTATACAATCCATTTTGTGAATATAGGCCTTAAAAAATCTTAACTAAAACTTTCTGAAAAGAAAACAGATCACTGGAAGAATATTTTTGTTCTTATAGAATGACAGAAATTGAGACTTCTTTAGGCCCAAGCAGTAGAACAACTGACTAATTCATCACTTTCTGAAGCTACTGTCAGATCAGCCCATTGATCCTGTTTCACCCCTTTCTCAATACCAGCTGTGAGTACATCATGGTTTGTATAACTTTTATTCTCTCCTCACTCTGCTCAGGAGATTAAGCATACCAATAAGACTTTCAAGCATGTGAAGCAATGATGTAGAGTACACCACCACAAAAACCCCTAGCATTTTGATAGCATAAGCAGACTGTGCAGTCCATGATGCTTTAGCAATCCAAAGTCACTTGCCTTACAAATTACTCATTCCTAGATTCCACATCGTTAAACACCTGACTACTCGCTGGAAGAAAAATTATTAGATCAGACATGACAGCTTTGCTATAGATTTGCTAATCCAGTATAAATAGTTAGAGTGCCTGTCACAAGTCCAATAGGATACAGTTGAACAACATATCTTAAGTAGTGGCTGTTAATCACAGTTAAATAGCTATTTGATGGAGATGACAGTTCCAGTCTAACAAGCAGGCACTTCAGAGGCACACGGTGCTGAAGGCATTGCCGTCTGTACTGTATTGCCACTGATGTTACAGCTTGCTCAATGCTGGGAGCAGCCACAGGAAAACACGGTGCAAGGCAGCACAGCACTCACCGGTGGCGTGAAAAGAGCGAACTAGCAACCAGGAGGAACACAGGTATCGAGTTTTCAGTTCCTTATTTAGATATCCCAGGTAATGAGAGAAAATAGCTATGAAGAATGAAACTAAAGTCACCATGAAGCAGAGAAACAGATAGACTCCACTATTAAATCACCACAGTATTGAGTTCAGCAAATTTACTGCCTGCATTCAGCAAAATTAAGTGCCAAAGTGTTGCCAGATTCAAGTCAACTCCTTTGTTGATGTCCTCACCATTTTCTTTTACAAATGTTTAAAACTTGAGGTGAGTCTGGTGCCAAAGGTGAGGACATTTTCCAAAGTGATTTAGCATCAGCTGGCCTTCTACTGCTGTATTTAGAGTGTATACAGGCCTGTGCTTCAAACAGCTGTGCTAGTGGAGCAGTTTGAAATGCTTTGGTCCTCTCTACTTGTTCTTACTCTCTCTTATTTCCCTCTCCTCCATAGCAGAGCTGCTATGGAAGTGCCCCTGTTACAATCAAAGTCAGCCAGGTTAACTTTGTTTCAAGTATAGATCTTTCTGAGCAAGCCTGTTTTGCAGTGATACATTTGGAGATGGTCTCTTCATCTACTTTGATGGCAAGGGTGGTCCTAAACAGTGGGTTGGGAAGGCTAGTAGCAGCAACCTCTAGCCAGCATATCAAGTTATAGAAAGGGACATCAAACTAAACTAATGTTAAGAGTAGTGACAGTGGAGTTTGCAAAAATTAAATTAATCTGAAATGACACTAATTGTAGAGTCAGTGAAACATCTGTGTTTAAATGGCTTTGGGCTTGTTTAGTCTACCACGGACAAAACACAATTATTAACTAATGAATCAGATGTCCAAAAGAATAGCCTTTAGTCTGCAAACAGAAGTGATCTATTTCATTTTCTACAAAGTCCATGGAAGATTTAAGCACATAATGTTCACACAACTTGATCCTATCTTCAGCTATATGCAGCATCATAGTGTTGTGGGTTGGTTTCTTTCCCCAAAAAAACAATAAAAGAAATCTCAAAGATGAAGCTTCTCTTCCAGTAAACAGGGTTTTTTCTTGTAATTAATATCATATTGTTGATATAAATTTTAAGGAAGAGAGGTTTCTGTTTCTCAGTAATTCAATTCTACTTAGTTATTCTGATACTGAATACAAATCCCAGGAGATATTTAGCTTGCAACAACTATTTCTGTCTGCTCGTTACTGAAGTGTGCAGTAATGCAAAAAGAGCCTTAAAAATGCTTAATATTTCTAGTCATTGTACATGGAAGAATTCAACAGTGGCTTGATATTAAGCTCCCAGCTGGAAAAAATATGCTATAAATATAAAATGTGTATTGAAAAGCACAACTTAAATTAGTTACAGTAGCACAAAGGAAAGACCAAGGAGATTTTAAGAACCCATTAAAACCAGATGTCCCAAATTAAGAATTTGCACTAGGTTCCTAACCCTTCCAAGACATTGAAGTGTCTGAGCCAAAGCTTACTGCAGACAACACAAGTGTTACTTCTTCAGCCTAAGTGGCTTTGGATCAGGTCTCAAATCACAAAAGACCCAAGCAGGCTTCCTCCTAAAGCAAATCTTTGGCTTCATATATAGAAGTGCATCACAGACTAACGTGAGTCAAGATGAATCCCTCAAAAAGACCAAATCTCCCATTCCACTGTCACACCATTACTGAGAAACTTGTGCAAAAATACACTGTCGTTGTGGGTGATGTGCAACAGTGCTGAAGCTAAGACTGCTGCCCTCACATTATAAAACTGCAGTGTTTCTTTGCAAAATGAAAACTGTTTTCAAACCTAAGTGTATGGCACCACATTGAGCAAGAGCAATTGAAAAATTGGTCAGAAATTTTAATGTGTAGGTGGAATTACAAATAAAAGTATGGGACAAGCAAAGCATGAAAGGAGGAAAAGAAAGAACCCTGAAGTTGTGTAGTCTCAAAAAACACTGGCTTCATGATCCTGAAGGAAAAGAAAAAGCTTCTTGAGGTGGTAGCTGAAAGAGGGTTTGTATAGCTATATACAAGGAAGCTGCTTCCTGCTGTTTGCCAACTCCTTTGTTCTGGAAAGCAGGACTTGCACTTACTTCTGAAAGGATATTATATCAATATGGTTTGATTTTTTTTTTCATTTTCCAGAGTATTTTTTATCTCTGCCTTGTCAATGGAAGAGTTTTATGGAAGTGACTAAGTTCATTGTCACTTCCAAGGCATTAACTATTGATGTTCTCTGTACAGTGCTGAGAAGTGGGAGGGAGTAGCCTATTATATCCAACTCCCTCTATAAACTATATAATTTGAATACAAATAAAATAATGTAAGCTTGTAAATCATTCTGGATGCTTCTTAGTAATTTAAAAGTTAGTACCTCAGAACATAAGATTATTACTTTTGAGACACTTCTCATAGAATCATAGAATACCAGGTTGGAGGGGACCTCAAGGATCATCTGGTCCAACCTTTCTGGCAAAAGCACTGTCTAGACAAGATGGCCCAGCCGAATCTTAAAAGTGTCCAATGGTGGGGAATCCACCACTTCCCTGGGGAGATTATTCCAATGACTGTGAAAAATTTTCCACTTGTGTCCAGTTGGAATCTCCCCAGGAATAACTTGTACCCATTAGCCCTTGTCTTTTCCATGTGACTCCTTGTAAAAAGGGAGTCTCCATCTTCTTTGTAGCCACCCTTTAAATACTGAAACATGGTGATAAGGTCTCCCCAAGCTTTCTCTTTTCAAGGCTGAACAAACCCAATTCTCTCAGCCTTTCCTCATATGGCAGGCTTCCCAGTCCCTTGATCATCTTTGGGGACCTCTTCTGGACCCTCTCCAGCCTGTCCACATCTTTTTTGCATAGCAGGGACCAAAACCGAACACAGTATTCCAGGTGTGGCCTGACAAGCAGTTAGTAGAGTAGGACAACGACTTCTTTTTCTCTGCTGGTGATGACCTTGTTGATTTCTTGGAGCTTGCATCTATGCATAAAAATTATTTTGTGAGTGAACCACCCAAGCATTTGGCATGACGCTGAAGTGTTCCGAGATCTCAAGATGAGATCTTCAGCCATATAAAATGCCTCATCTCCATCAGTTTTGTACTAGCATCAGCTGCACTTTGACAGTTTGTCTAAATGGAGGACTACGTGGTTTCTCACTTGGATTAACAAAATTACACTGGATGACCATAGATAAGGGTTTTTTTGCTTCAAATTTAAACTGTAAACAGCGTTTATGCATAGAATGCCCTTATTGTAAATGCATTGATTGTCACTTTATTAACACATGTTTTACATTTGGCACGGCAACAATACAAAAGTGTTTACAAACTGGATCAGAGCCAACAGATGGCTCCTCCAAGCTATCAGTCTCAGAATCCTACCCAGTTCCCACTCCTTCCCAGAAAAAGCCTGGGAAAACAGATTGGGAAGATTGTTAAGTATACACACATGATTTATATGTGTCTTTGTGTGTGCACGTGTGCATAGACACACATATAAGCCTATATATGTATAAACATTACACATACAGTATGTTCTACAACAGACAGTGCTCAGATGCAAAATGTTATCTGGGCTCTTCAGCTATCTAAGACCCTTCCAAAACCAAAGTTTATGCGAAGAACTTTTTCTCTGTTCAGTGGAGATATTTCATTAAAAGACAGGGCTGTTTTGGGAAGGGCTAGAACACATCTGTAACTAGATATTCTGGTTTCTTCCAACAGGTTATTCCACATTTAGACACCAGTTTCTCTGTTCCACATCTTGGCTGAAGACCTGCCATGGCAGGCACTGCAATACCAGGCTATGCCTAGAGCGAGCTGGGGGTAGCTATTGAACCTCTCTTTGAAGGAGGTCAGGAATAGGCATTTCAGAGATGAATGGTAAAAGGAGAGGCCACATGCTGCAAGTACTATTTTGGAGTTGGTAACTGCCACTTTCCACATTTTGGAAAGGAATTCCTCTCTCCAGCATTGCCACAAGGAAATTTCCTCATTTTGATAGAAAAAAGCAGCTTTTATTCTTCAAAAATTGCAGTAGTTGAATTGCCCCTTGTTTGTGCTATCACCATAACTGTTAATGCTAGAAAAGGAGATGAAAAGTGGGTGCCTGTAAGGCAAATATTTTAAGAAATGACTTGTTGAGATGACTAGTTGCATGTTTCCAGCTGGAGCCCATTTCTCTCCTAAATGCCATCAATAAAAACGGGACCTATTCTATACATCTGATTCTTGCTAGAGAAATGTACATGTGGTTCTCTTGAAATCGTTCCTTGATTATTTCTTTTTATATCATTTGGATATTTACAATGCTCAACATCTGTATTATTATTATCTGTTATAAAACACTACAAGTATGCTCTACAGGTAATTTTTACAGGCAAAAAATTACATTAACTTCAGAAAAGCAACAATATACAAGTAAGCTTAGAAATAGGAGAATATTAAAGGTTTGCACTCAGTAATTTTGAACCTTACAAAGGTCCACAAGACCTCACAGACTTTTGACTCTATAGCTTAGTCACCAAGAATCCCACTTTGAGCTTAAGGCCTTGCAAGAAGGGCCCCCAAAAGCAATAACCATGTGCCTTTCCCTACCTGTTTTCTCAGGCAGGGGAAGGGCATATGATATTATCTTAATTAGGATTTGAGGTTTGTTTTTTGCCCTTCCTTCTAAGGACATCATCCAGGAAACAGAAAAACTTGTTAGAACCACAGCTTTCCTAATCCAAGGCAGGCTCTGGGGTATTCCCCTATTGATATAACTGATCAGCAAAGGCCCACATCTGGAAACGTTTGTGACAGAAACCACACAGCTCAAGCTCCTGAGATTTGTAACAGGGGGGAAAAAAAAAAAGTTATTTCTGACTGGCTCAGGAATGCAGCACAAAGTGTAGCCATTTTTCCACAGCCAAAAAGGGGTCCACAGACATGCCAGAATACATAGGCTGATATCAACCAGTAAGGAAACCAGAGGAAGTGCCACCTGACCCATTATAAAAACAGATGTAGATCTGACATACGACAATGAAGCCACTTCATCAGACAGGCTCTCACTTCAATAGGAAGAAACATTTCTGAATCAAAATTGAGAACGTTAAGGCTTTTTTTATTTTACAGAGACATCAGGCTATGGCTAACACCATAGCTTATTAGAAAATAAGATTAGAGTTCTGTTATCTAAAAAGATATAACCTTTCAACAGAAAATCTATGGAATAAGAAATTGAACAACCCATCCAGGTTTTGCGGGCCCTTCATAGGTCACTGCTAAACAGAATCTAACAGCAAGTAAATTACTGGAAAAATCAAATAACGTTTTCCTACCACACATAAGATTGAAAAGGCTTTCTATTAAACACACATTTTCTAGCAAAAGTTATCACTAATCACCTTACTAATACAGAAGGAAGCAGCTATTTACACATCTCCAGCAGTTTGGAGTTAGTCTTGCCAATAAGACAAGGACCTAAAGAAGGTTTTATTTCAGTTCTCAACCTTGACACAGACTTCTTGAATGGCCTTTAGGAAATGTTCTCTTTACAACCGGGAATTAATTATAGCTGGAAATGTTCTCACTGAATGAATTTTAATTGGAAAATACTGATTCATAAAAACAATTTCCATTAAATATTATTGCATGTTCAACAAAGTTCTGCTGGAACACTGGGCACTCTACTGTCACCTCACCTGGCAAGAATGGGATCTTCAGATTCATAGTTTTACTATGGGGACCTGTTTATGTAATGAGATTTCACAGGATGTCTCCTGGGAGTTGAGGGCAGCTGTCTGCTCCATTTCAGTAACAACAGAAAAACCAGAAAAACAATTTATTATTTTCAGGGCTTTCAAGAATGTTAATTTTCTAGAAGTCCCTCTTTGTGGCAAGCTTCAGAATTTCTACGCTTTTCTCCCAACTGGAATAGCTTTCTGAAGCTTCCTGAAGTTCTTGTAGACTTTTCCATAGAACAAAAGGTCTGAATTCCCACTAACTCTCCTCCCCTCAGTCTCTTTGATATGCTTGTGTCCCATTCATACCACAATGACTCCCTCCACATCAACACAGGACTCCAAGTCTCCATGAACAAGGGTGCAATGACCCAGGATAGAAGGTAGCTTGAACTGTCCAAGAAAGCCTTTCTCCACCTTGGTCATTATAGCGGAAATACTGAATGCAGTCCTTGGTGTTTCAGCTCCCCCTCTGTCACATGGCAGTTATCACTCTCTCTTCTCCCTCCCTCAGTCTTTCATGGTTGATGTGAAAACACTCCAGGAGACAAGCTATCTTTTATTGTGTGCTAATTTGTGGCCTCTGGGAAAAACTACAATAAGAGTCTAAGCAGAGATTCCTTATTAAGTTCTGCCTGAGTTCATAATTGTAAGGATCAACAGCAAGAGAGATAGGGAAAAAAAAGACCTGGCAACTATTATTTTAAAGTAGAAATACAGCTTAGAAGTGTTGCCAAATGGAGCCATGCAGAGGGACAATGTTTAAAACCCAAGAACAGATCCCCAAGTTGTTAGAGATCTTTTGAAATCATTGGGCCTGCCCTGGGCTGTCTACAATGTAGCAATCTAAGCACACAGAAAGAATCCAAGCTATGGGTAAATTAAAACAGTTGGTATATTTTAGCACAATTAAGGCAAAGAATACAAGAATTCAAAAAGATTTGAATCTCTTCTCTAACTAGCCAGAAAAACGAGGATAAAATGTGAAATACTGGCTTGTTATTTCAAAAATTATGCAACAGAATTAAGACTCAAGAAAGCAGCACCGTAGAACTCTATGATTTAATTGCTATGGCAACTTGCAAAGCAATTGTACAGAGTGGTTCTAGCAGTTCTCTCACACTATCAAAACAAATATGCTGAACACTAAAATTTAAAGAGAAACGGTCATTTATTGTGTTGTATTAACACATTTAAGAGTGTTATCATATGCAATGTGAATTTTATATTACATCTGCATCATATTGTAGCATTTGAAACCATTCATTTAGGGATATAGGACTGGGCAGAGGATCTGTTAGGTTACGGGTCCAATCTATGGCTGATTTCATCTTATCCCACCCAAATTCATCAAGTTCTGAATTCAAACTAGCAGGATTTAGAAACTCAACCTACTCTAAAAATGTCATTCTAAAGCCTCACTCTAATGATGGTTTGGAGCCTTCTACTAAGTTCCTGACAGAACTTACTTATAACCATATTATGTCTTTTTGCTCTTTGCCAACATTTTCATCTGGCTTAAGTAACTTTTCCTGCTTTGGTATTTATTCCATCTCTAGTTCCTCCATATAGGAAGCTATCATATTCTCTCTTAGTTTTCACTTTGCTACGCTAAACAAGCCATAAATAACAATATGTAAGTATACACAGACACACACACATATATAAATATATATACACTATATACACACAAAAATATATTTAACAAATATTTATAAGTGTACATGCACACCACATATATGTACATAATTACAAAGGAATAGGATTGTGTCAGACCAGATTAGATAACTGTAAAGAAAAAATGTGAATTGCCAAATGAGAAAAGTACAGTTTTATAGACTATTTTTATTGCTTGTGTTGAGATAAAGGTCAATCAATTGGGTTGAAATGACATACAGATATGCACAAAACCGAGATGTTTATAACTGTCATAGGAATAATTCAAACAAGTTTGGGACAGACAGTTAGGAGCAGCTAGAATTTAAAGTACTTCCGGAACAGGTGATTGTAGTGAAAATTTAAGATCTGTAAATTTTGTTCATGCCCTGAAAACTAAGAATCTCTTTCCTTTGTGCTCCTCCCCATTGAAATGGAACAGTAATTCTCATGGCCACAAAATAGCCTCATTTTTTTCTGACTCAAGCTGTTCAGCACTTTGTAGCAGAATTCCATGAGTTAATTATAAATTTGCTCTTATAAATTTTAAGAGTATCACTTAACACTAACTGGGCTCCTTTTAATATGAGAAATGGGAAACAAGACCACCTACTCTACCTTCTCAATCTATGCTAGTCATTATTTCTTTTCAGTCTACCATATACTTTCTTATCCATCCACATTTGAAACTAAACACAATATTTTCAGCCTCCTCTCCTATGAAAAACTTTGTGCTTTCTAACTATTTTGTCAAAACCGCTAGTTTTCTCCTGCAAAACAGTAACCAGGTCATAGCAATTCAAGGAAATACAAGACTTAGTTTTCTACAATGACATTTCCATCTTCCCATACTATTCTCCATCTCTGTGCAATCTAACATTTTCTTTATTCTTTGGGATACAGCCCAACAATGAGCAAGCTTTCATCTCAGCTCACTTTTGAAATTTGTTCTAGGATGCAACTGGACTGACTTGCAAGACTGTTTCAGGCATATTCAAAGATGGAGGTTTGCTGCATTGTCACCCATAAAAAGCACAGTTAGCAGTTGCTATTGGCATGAAAAAAGTCAATATTCTTCAGCTAGTCACAGTGAAAACGAACAGCAGAGCTATTCCCTTAACAGGTATTCAGTTCAGTGGGTTCTACTGCACTAGACAGTTTTGTCACTTGGTCTTTGATACATTACACCAGAGTTTTCATTACTTAGAAGGATATTGGAAAAATATGGCCAATGAAACTACAATGCACAATGCTTGCTGTGTAGCATGTATGTTTGTCTTCACCCTCTCCCCCCAGCAAATAAAAAGAAAAACAGAACTCAGATTTGCTTTTGTGCACTGGGGACGTCAAGAAAAATTGGATTTTGCTAGTGAGGAGTAAGTAGGTGATTACAGTGACAGAGCTTAACACATGCCTTCCATGGGCACTGACTTACCATACCAAAATTAAGAAGTTGCAGCTTTAAACTTAATTGCCAGTTATTGTGGCACTTACTGAAAATTCATTTTGAGGTGATTTATCTAATAACTGTATCCTTAAGAGTGGCATTAATACTGTTTTATCATCATACTGTGTTCTTAGAAGGTTGTTGATTACACAAATGACTCAAAAATTGGCCATATTACTGTCTTCACATGATGATGAAATCAACTCATCATTCATGCTACAAACTCTTAACTTCTCTAGCTTCTTTTATACCAGGATCAGCCAGTTCACTGTTTTTAAAGATAGCTCACTCTGAACTGATTTACCATGTGCATAAACAGCTGAGTTGGAATAGAGGAAGGGAGAGTGAAATGGTTGGAATGACCAGCTGGTTGGAATGAGACTATAATTACCTCTTTGAGCAGCAGCATTGCTTCCTGTCAGCTTAAGCAGTTTGAGGAATTACAAAATTAGTTTGCAAGCTGAAGCTGTTTTTAAGTACTTTGAGAAGCCACTGTAGCCTTGCTTAAACAAATGTAACAGATTAACAGCCTGACTATATGCTTTCGAAGAATGAATGTCCTTCTAGAAGTCATTGCTGGTAAATAGAAAACCTGTCTACCTGATAAATGTTATCCAGTTATCCAATACCTCTGACACAGTAACTATCCAAAGCCAATGTCCAGGTTTCAGTGCACAACCTGGGATTCCCATTCATATATTCAGACTGATTAATTGGCATAAATCCCATCAGCCCCACTGCCAAGGTTACCTCAGTGAAGCCTACTTCATCATGAACAGTTTATTGTGTTCCATTCAATAACTCATCTTAAATTATACCAGCATCTTCTTATTCAGAAATCAAACATTAAAAATTGAAAAGCTCTCAGGTGTACAATTTAAATGGCCACCTTATTTAAACTGTCATGGGCTTTGAACCCTCAATGCGTGCATGATCTGAAAAATAACAGTAATGCAAACCTAATGTCGCCCTTACACAGTTCCTTGAGGAATACAATGTGAAATAGTCCAAGAATAAAGGAAGAGCTATATTGTAATTTCATTAAAAATTAACCATTGTAATAGAACCAACAGCAAACCAGCATTAACTGAAGGCAGCATTTCTGAGCATATGATGAAGTAATAGTTTTCACTGAAGGAGGTATGTTTGAATGTTTGTATGCATACCAATATGCTTTATATTTATACATACACATAAAAACAAAAGTTCAACTTGTATTACACAACATATTTCATTATATTACAAATTTCAAAGAATACAATCTTATAAAAATATGGGAAAGCATATCACACTTTATTTTTAAATTGCATCAGATAAGCATATATTTACTACCGGTAGTCATTAAAACATATAACTGCCTCAGTAATGGCATCCTTAGGGAAGAGATAAGGCTTGCATTAGTCAAGCAGCAGTATACCAAATAGCTTATCAAAAACTGAGAATATACCTTATTTCCCTAGTTAAATAACAGCCAAACATTACATAAAAGTAGGATTCTGTAATAAGAAAACTCAGAAAAAAGCAAAAGAACAAAATATTGCAAACATTAAGTTTTTAAGAAATATCATGAGAGTTCCTGAAACAGTTGTCCTAGACTTAGAAAATTCCTGTCTCCACTGTGTAGTAGTTTTTATTCATTAACTTTGAAGGCACTGATTCACTAGTATATTCTAAAGAACTAAGGGCTGCATTTTAAAAGTAATTTAGAAAGTTATGAGACTTAAAATTACAGTGGCTGCCATTTAAAAAAGAACTTGCAAACTCACCATGTACTATCCAACACACCAGAGCTGCTGTCTGTTTCAATTTGGAGAAACTGTTTCAGTGTGTTTCAGCTGCTACTGTGTGGTAGCTGTTTGAAAAAATTAACAGAAAAGATTTAATGCGACCACTTTATAACACAACATTGAAGTTTTTAGATAGAAGTAAACTTTATACTTATTTCTAATATATGCAACACACACAAAACTGTAAGTCAACATAAGTTTTACTGTTTACTTCAGCAGAAGGAAAGTTAGACTCAGCCCTCAAACACAAAGCACAAAACCATTTTAGGCTGATATTGAGAAAAGGAGCTAGAAAAGCTATTTTTTTTCTTTCAGGCTGAATGCTTAACACCTTTGGACTCCTCTGAAAATTCTTGTGGTATCTTAAATGATTCACCTGGAGACATAAAGAGCGTAGATTGGTTGGGAAATGGGTAGGACTTGGTCCACTGTGCTCAGTGTAAACAGAAGAGAGGCTTTCTCTAAAAGCAGGAAGTCTTTGCTTTTCACATGCTGCAGCCTTCCACGTTTTGCCACCAGGTGGCAAGATGACAGCAAAAGAGATAACGCTAAGTCCGTGCGATTCACACACTAGTAGCCAGCTGCCGCCCTCCAACGTAGGGATGAAAAAAGCAACAGCTCCTTAAATACCGAGACTCCAGAATGACACACTGCATTTTCTGGATTTGCAAAATGTTGAGAAGCTGAAAGTAATTAGGGTTCCACATAGCTCTATAAACCAATTTATAAAATGACTGACAAAGCAGGCAAGGGTTTTGTTTTGCAGTCTGTGTTGCAATTGAAGTTACGTGCTATTCCATCTTCCTACACACCCTGTAAGTACTCAGGGCTACTTAGTTCTACAAAAAACATAACGAATGAGCAAAATGAAAAGGAGCAGACGCTGGTTTTCATGATCTTAGAGAAATCTAACACACCTAAAAATAACCCAAAGTCTGAGCCAACATTCATTTGCACAGAGATAAATGAGGAGGCATTGAAGACAATTCAATTGCATGAATGAACCACTAGGATAGGTAAATGGAAACACAGGTGACAAAACAGAAGTCAAAGTTCGAGGTAAAGGAAAAAAGTTATCAGTGAATCCTTGTTGATCTTCTGTAATTCTAAATGCTTACTCCTAGAATGTGCAATTTGACATGAAACCCACATCCACAGGGTGGGATGGGCTTCAGTTTTAAGTAAAACACAAGAAAGGATTCATTGTAATTGTAGAGGAAAGTGTCTTCTTTAAAAGAGGAAAACCTCTTATTACTGAAATTTTTAAGATATTTTCTATTAAGAATAATTTGGGGGAATTATTTCAACAAAAATTTCTGTAATACAGTTTCTTGTCTAGAAAGCTATTTCCCCACCTATTCCTCCACTTTACAGAACCATGCAATGTATGATACCAAAAGACTAACTCAAAGACCCCTGCTACCAGTATTGTTCTGTAAGATACGACTAACTGAGGTCACAAAACAACAAAAAACGCCTTTACAAGTAAATTCTATTGTTTCTCAGTTGCTTTTATCAAATCTTACCTGCAAACAGGCTGGAAGAACAAGGAGAGGATGAATAGATGCACCTCCCTCCAAATAGATGCTGTAGGACTACTGGCAATATCTTATTCTTTACTGAAGTGACATAGCATATTGAGAAACAACACTTTAAGTAGTGACCCAGATCTGATCTCACTTTACAAACCTGCAAAGCAGAAGTCAGTTGAGTTGCACTACTGCAACACTGGAATCAGGTCTACAATGACAATTTCCATCACAATGCATGATGTGTGGATGATCTTTAAACATCTACAAAAGAAAAGAAAGAGGATTCAGCAGAGAATCTGAAGAACCATTAAAACTGAGTAACAATAAAAGGAGTGTCTAAACACAAGATTTATTATAACCAAGTCTTCTCACTACAATTCAAAGTTAAAATAAGATGTTTAGGCTGGCCATATATTTTTCTTCTTTCACTGCTGCCTCTTTAGAAAAACTTTTCGTTTCTGCAGTTCAGGCTAGATGCACTACCCTCACAGGCCATAGTATTAAAAGTAACCAGCATGTAGAATATGAATGCAACTGGCATTTCTCTTGCTCCTTAAAACCATTATTTCTTCCACAACACTAAAGCACTGTTTGCAATGCAATTTGGTAAACAATTTGCTGCAACAACAGCAAATAAAGGTCCATGTTTAAGGCAGGCACTGTCATTACATTATTTCCTTTGACCTTTGTGGATCTGCTCCAACTCTTGGTCTAATCAGTATGAAATATTCTAATTATTTCAGACAGTGCAGGGCTGTGTCCAATGCTTTTCAACTGTTTCTTCCTCCCTCCACAAACAAATCTCAAAATTAGTAATCACAGTAATAGATAGGGTTGCAAATCTGGGTGCATCTCATCCTGTGCTGATAAGATACAAATGAGAAGAATAAACCCTTCCTGAAGGAAAAGGAAAGATTCTGTATTGTGTGGAATAAACATAAGGCTTCCCACTTTAGGCCACGTTAGCCCTGCAAGTACTACCACAAACACAGAGTTCAATATCAAAATACAGTAAAATTTCAAGCAAAACCAAGCACCATAGGAAAATGAGTGTTTCCTCTTGTACAGATATAGTAGAAAATAAAAATATGCAGCACTTTGCCATTTCTCGGGCAACCCATGATGCAATGGAGCCACACTCCAGAAATTGTTTGTATGACCAGATTTCATTGGGAGGGTCATCATGAGATGATGACTTCCCATCCCCTCCTACTCAGACATAAGTGTCAGAATGTACCCATCTCTGCCTTAATAAAACTGAAACATTAGTCTAATTTGGCTTTGTAAACATTCACAAAACAGTGCAAAAAACTTCTTTCTGCCAGACAGCTGAAAATTTAGGCTTGTGGTTATGGCTCCCCCAGAATACCGTGTATGCATTTTGGGATTTCTTCCTATTTAGAAAATTATTATTTACCCCACTGACCTAGCATGTAAAGCTGTATATAAATCAGGATTCTATTTTTTTTAAAAGCCAGTACATTGCTATCATATACTTTACTGAAACATATACTTACTGAAACTTTAGACTTCAAAGCCTATGAAGTCAGTGAAACAGTGATGCCTTTCAACTAGCCACAGAATGAATAGCGATTTGCATGGCACTGCTCATCCTGCAGTGCTCTACAAAAGCAAGAATGCTGTTAGCTCCAGCTGAAGTCAAGAGGAACTGAGGACATTCCTCAGCTTTCATATCTGAGCTTGGTATTTTTGCAGACAGCTCTGCAGTGGCAGATGTGAAGATGCAGACAGCACGTATATAACAGGCTGCACAACAGCAATGTTTGAACCATATGCCACAACAGTGACATTTTAATCTTAAATCAGTAATAAACTGAAAGATTTAGATGAAATTATTCCAATCTACAGGTGTTTCATGGACAGGAAATTGTTTAGGACAGAAAGACAGATTGCTTGCATAAAAATGCATTGCAGCTCTTAAAGCATGCTCCATACAGAGAAAAAATGCTGCTTTTCTTTGGAAATATTTAGATTTAAAAGCACCAATATCCTTCTCTAAACATAAAACATTATCATTTATTTTGTTATAACCAGAGAAGATATTCTAGAACAGCATATATATGATGTCCTGCTCCAACCTCACTGACCTGCATGATATTTCAAATTCAGATGGATGGAGGAACCACTGTTTCATTTTTCCACCTACAAATATTCACTCAAATTTGTGTCTCAGTCTCTCAGATCATGGCTATAGTTTACAGATACTTTTAGCAGTACTCTAATTTGTCAGCAAAAGTGATGAAAACAGTAATTTGTATAAGTACAAGAAATTATTTGCAGATAATTTAAGAACCAAACATTTAATGAGGGAACTTTAATCAAAAGAAATGAAGGTCATCAAGTCAGAGAAAGGCAACACATCATGTCACCTAAACATCCAATCAAAAATATCAGCTCACAATTTGAGCTGTCAAACGTATGCAGTCAATCCCCTATGTGCAAAATACATACCACAAACAAATGCCCACAGCTATTTGATTAATAGTTCTGAATAATAAGCTGAAGAAATTAATAAACTGCTCACAATGTGGGAAGAGAGGGAAAAGTGAAGTTGCTTGCGCCAAATTGCAACTTTGCCATCTGTGTCTTGCATACTGTTCTTTTTATTCTTCATTCAGCAGAATTTGGGAAGTCCTAACTGCTCACCACAGATTTGATAGAGTCCTCTTCAGTGAAAATGAAAGATGCTGTTCTAAAACTTTTAAAGTTTGAGCCATACCATGCTGCAACACACAGGGAATAGTTTCTCCCATGGTTATAATTTTGGTGTGTTCTCGGGGAGATGTCCCATAGCAGTTCAATCTCATCTGAAGTGTTGCTGCTGCTGCCCCACACATTTCTCCATCCCAAATAACATACTCATTCTATTCTAATGGACAAGCACTTCAGAGAAAATTAGCTAATAGAGTGACTAATCTTGAGCAGAATAAACTCAGGCCCTCATAACACAAAGGCCAGGACCACTGCCAGGAAAGGGTAAAACCATGGAAATAGGAGCACAGTACTATACCAACTTTAACTGTTATATATTGCTATGGAACCACATCCTGCAGTAGAAACTGAAAAAGCATAAGCAATTTTTGGTGACTTGAACTCTGACAATGCAGCTTGAGAAAACCACACAGGCCAGGGTACTGGGAAAAGTACGGGGGTGGTTAACAGCATACACTTGGGGTGGATGTAATATCTTACTTTATTTTTCTTTGTATCTTTGATTAAGGTAGGGAATAAGAGGGTAAAACCTAGCCTCTGCTTTTCATACTGAAGTTGAAAAGCTCAAGTGTTCAGGAGATCAGAGTAACAAGTTATGCTCCTGGTCAGGTTAGTTTTAGAAGAATGGGTTAATAGCAAATACAGATATCCATGCTGCAAGTATTAAACTGAAAGATTATGGAAACTAATATGACCTGCAATTGGGACAATTTTTATGTGTGAAATAAAGCCTCAGAAAATCCAGCACTATCAGAAGGGACCAGAACTTCAACAAATTTTATTATTAGAAATGTAAGAGTCATGACAAATTTAATACACAGAAAAAGCTCCTCTGCTCTTCTCCTCCTCCCGCCTTAATTTCATTTCTTCTGAGAAGAACTCAACTATCCTGTATGTTACTTCTAGAATAAGAAGGTCTAACACAAAATGCACCCAGCCCTTGAAGTTAGGGGGATATAACTCTTGAGATCAGCTGAGTGGTAACAGCTATGACAACACTCAAAGTCTTCCTGTAAGCTGTTCATATGAATTATGCTGATTTTCACTCACTTCATCCAAAGCTGTCGAAAAGCACATATCAGCCTTTGTTAATCTGTGTTAGCTTGTCTGGCAGTTGAAAACTATTAAACACATGGAGATGAAAATGACAAAGTACATGAAGCTGCATAACACTGTTAAAGGAAGTGCTTTTCTAAAAAGCATGATTCCACTAAGAGGTTTATCTGTCCGGAGAACCTCAATGAATTTTGAATTCTGAAGTAAAACTTAGATTCCATAACTTAGATCCATTTTACAACATATCTTTCACATGTTTCTGATGCTTTTTCATGGCTTAATTTTGGAGTAATCATACCATGCTACATGAAAAGTGTCTGAGTAATGTTAGGAAATCAAGTTCCTCCATTAATGCTAGTTAAGCACTCAAGATCACTCCCTGAGCTTTAAAAATCTTGGTCTACAAATTTGTCATGAAAGCCTCATTTTTTTGTGGTTTGTTCCACAGTGGCTATCCAAGTTTCCAGTGCAAAATATCTGAGTAATGACTACACTTAAACACAATGGACTTCAGGAAAAATACTTGTATCAGATCTGACAAATCAGTAGCAAACTGGAAGCCAAAACCAGGTTAGAAAACATGTCTCTTATTTTGGCCTAATTATTTCAAATGACCTGACAGGAAAAAAAAGGAGTTAGTATCTGTGGTGCAGAAACAGTACTAAAGCAGGTAAGATCAACCATTGTGGAACAGTAAGGAATCAGAGTGCACTGGATGAGGTACATCATCACACTGGATCAGCATGTGTAGGATCAATGAATTCTGATGGGGTGCACTAACTTTACTGGATTGATATATGTTGGCAGGTTTTGCTATGTGGCTGTGACAAGGACTAGTTCTACTTGATATTTATTTGGTCTGCTGAATGTTTGCTAAGAAGCAGTTCAAAAGAAGGAATGTGTTTAACAAAAACAGACATAACAAGTAAACCAACATTCACAAGCAAAAGATACTAAAGCCATCTACAGTATTAATACTAAAAAGCATGAAAGAGTCAGGTATTCAAAGAGAAAAGTCAGCAGAAATCCCCAGCAGTGCTGCATATTGTACCTAAAATTGTAGTCCTACTGGAATTGGTGGCAAAATCATCTGCAAATTCAGTGAGTCTAAAGTTTACCATACACATGAAGACAGAACAATGTTTAACAGTATTTCAAAAGAAAATGCAATTTGGGTCATTGTATCCTTGCTAATACTGCATCCAGTTTGTCTGATTCACTGTAATCCCTCTCTAGTTTAGAGGACTACTCAACACAGGATTATTTATAACAATTTTTTTCTTCATCAATACATTCCATAACACCCCCTGCAATAGCTAAATGACATCAACACAGCATAGATTCTCCAAAACAAAGCCATATTCTTACATGTACTTCTAGGTAAATAAGATTTTGGAAAGAATTTCAGGTCATACAAGGCCTACTTCCACAGCTATTTATACAGGATTTGAAGCTTAATTTTTAGACAGCAACTTGAATTTGCTGTGCAGCAGAGAAATCGGCACTGCTACATAAACTGTAAATAAAGAAGGGTCAAAAACATTTTCAAAAAGCATGGATTTAATGCACTAACTGACAATCTTACATCCTGCAAAGTAAATCATCAAATGAGCATATTTGATGTAGGCGTAACATACAAAGTCTTGCTTTAGATAGCCAGAAGAAATTATACATTTCTTACAAATCTGTTATATGAACTCTTCCTGGCCACTGACCCCAATTCCAAGACATGAAACCAATTAATGTTAGTTAAGGCATTCTATTCACAGCAGAAATAACAAAAATCTCCTTTTAATATACATACACTTTCATTTTGTTAACTTATGGTGGTGTCCATTTCCTTCTGAAGTATAAGTATCAATAAGAAATGTCAAAGTTTTCTTTCAGATTTACTTGCCTCCCTATTTATCTCCTTCACTTCCCTTCTCTTCCTCTCATCTAAAAAAACCCAAACCAGAAAATCTTTTAGAGGTAAGTTACTTACAGGAAGAAAGCTCATTGTAGGAAAAATATATACACAATATTTCAGTTCTGTTGACTGCCTCAGTCACTGGTGAGAGCATCATTCAGTACACTGATCTGGAAAAAATGAGGTAAAAAGAGGGACTGGGAGTCAGGAAACTTAAATGCTCTTGACTACTGACACAGTTTGCTAATATATCTTGAGCAGGTCAGTTAACTTCACTGTGCTTATTTCTAAAAGGATACATTAATTTTATCCACCTTTGAATAATATTTTCATCTCATGCCTTCAAAGCCATTCCAAAGAGGACTATGCTCTTATTTGTTACTGAAGTCAAAAGATCATCAGATAGGGGCAGATAAATCCCGATATTCTGTGGCAATATGTGCCACCATTCCCTAATTAAACCATTGGAACAAAGCACAGTCGTTAACATGGAATGATTCCAGGTTCACACTGTTCATTTGTGCTTCCCCAAGCAAGTTAGGATTATTTAAGTTCATGTACTTCATCAATTCAATACAGCAAATTTTTTCAATGCCGAGATTTAAAATACGTTGTTTAAGATATATGATTATACAGATATACATCTTATAAAATAATATGGAAATTGCTTCCCCTCTTCCAAAATTATTCAATGCCTTTCATTAATGCACACAATGCACACTGCTTACAGTCCTCTGGAGTGATTCCAACTAGTGCCATCCCAGCAGTCTTCTTTCCATGGTCATGGGCCAATTCTTTAAAGCATGCCTCTGCTGATTGCGGACAGACATACAAGAAGTATTCTCAAGAACATAGCATTAAATATCTTCAGTCTTCATGCAAAGTCAGTGTACTGTCATCTTATCTCTAAAGCTTTCCACACCACAAGTTAGTACAATTTTCACATTGCAAGGAAAGGCGATCATCCACAGATCCTTCAAACCACTTGTACTGCTGCCTTGGATAGCACTTGGTGTAGCCAAGTCTTGAGTGTTCATAGTGACACTGCACCCCATTACATATGAGCTGTCTCCAATACCTATAATAATTAGAAAAACAGGTTTATCAGAATAAAAATCCTTGCTTCTTCTACATGTTCTTTCATATTTATAAAAAAAATTAAGATCGGGTTCTAGCTTTTCCGAACGTATCCTGCTGGCATTCCATCTGACTCAGGTTCCTGGACTGATAATGCCTCCATTTGTCCTATTAGTATTTATTTTAAGTACAGTTTATCTTCATTTCTCATTGTCTCCAAGTGACTTCTTCATCACAAATATCCAATATGTAAACATTCAATTTCCTTAGATATTTTCTTAGATATTTCTTCTGTTCCTTTATTTCAGTGTGCTAAAAATAAAGGTCTTTTGTATGTGCAGAGAAAGGCATTTATTGAAAACAGGCAAGATGTATTTCATTCGTCCCCTTTTATCCACCCATATCAGCTTCATTGTCCATACAAGTGACACCTAAATAATAACTTTCCAAAGACGGGCCTCTTGGTCTTCCTGTTGAGTGTTCTGCATGAAAGAGCAAGAAAAAAAAAGAGCTGATTTCATAAATACTAAACTTTCCACTATTCAAAAATAGAGCATAAGATATATCTATCCAAATTCCTTTCAGAGGTGAGTAATAACTGGTAGATACTTTTCTCCAGTCAAGATCAACAATAAATTGATGTATCATTGTGTTTTAGAAAGAATCTTGAACAGGGATTCTGTTTTGATCAATGCCCAAAACTTTAAAACACAATTAATGAGCACTTATCTCTCCAAGTCACCAATGTTTGTTGCTCAAGAAAGATCTTAAGGTTCAGTCTGCTGGACTCAACTTCACATTGCAGAAAAAAGCAACTATTTCTATGGCTTTGGCACAATAGCACATGTAACAAAACAAAGTGAAAACATCTTGCTTGTAACAGTACTTTTAGCCAACATTTTAATGTTTCTACATTATAATCAAACTTGTAACTGAAATAATAAATGCTAACTCCCATTTAATAGATGAAAAGGGGGACAAGTCAACCAAATCTCAGTCTTCTGGTGTTCTCTGCCAGCTATATCAGATTCATATTCTCAGTTAAATATATTACAAAATAATTAAAAATAATTTCAACTGTTTACAATACCAATCTAGAACAAAATGCTAGTATGTTACAAGACCAGATTTTAAAATGAGAAACAAGTGTAAGTGTATTTATATATACCCAAAAATAGCATGCTGAAGTTTTACTCTGTTCAGTGGTACAATTTGCAAATACTTGGAATCTCAGTTAACAACATTCCTGGTTTACTTGCCACAATTCTATCGATAAAGGCTTGGGGTTCTGCATGGCACACAATTGTTATTAGGTTTAGCTGCTATTTCTTTTACTCTGAGCAGTGATTTGATCAGAATCCTTGCTGGATGTTCTCTGAGCACTCCCTGGCAACTTAATTCATAATAGGCCCAATTCTATTCTTGTTTCTACAAATGAGATGTGACCAAGGTCTACAAGTAATAGAATTTTCTTTATGACTTTTCTTATCTCCTTTAACATATAAAGAACTTTTGTTTATACTTCTTTGCAAAGAATGTCTTTACATGAGTTTATTCAGGCTGAAGTTCACACCTCCCATACCTTACAAAATGGAAGAAGGAATACTTATGATGTGATTCTAGTGATCCCTCAGAGAATGATGAATCACAACAATAGCTCTCAACAACTGGTAAGCAATCCAAAGCCTGATGACCTATATACGTTTTTCAAGTTTTAAAGCTTATCACTAGAAATGTGCCTAAAAATGCCAAGTGGACTGACACTCAATCCATGCTCCAAGGAGCTGACAAACAACTCATCATTTGTCTGTTCAGGACCAGGAACACAAAGAGACATTATAGTGCAGGTCACAGTAATGAAGACAGGACTCCACAATTCTGATCTCTGTTTTAATGCTCAGCCTGCTCAATCATACTGAATCCTATAAAGAAATCCAAAAAACTATTTGCAAACAGTCTGCAAATAGACTGACTAATTTTAGTTAAGCATTCAATACAAAAGTCTCTCCTAGCATTTTTCTTACAGATAAAGGAATCATACAAAGCTTCAAGTTTCCCTGGCAATTCTGCCATTTAAAAACAAGCAAAAAATGGGACAAAAACCCCACCAATGCAAACCATACAGCTGTTGATCCTGATAAAGACCTACAGTTAATCGATAGTGATGTAAACTCCTTATGCCAGATTGCTTAAACACCGAAGAAAGTACAAATGCATGTAATTAAGATCTGATGTTTGCTTTTTCCTCCGAACACAAATGCAGTATTTGTGTTTGAGCACTGTCAGTAACAACTGTGAACTACGCTATTAATGTCTGATTGAAAAATGCTTGTGGCAGGATCCTGTCTGGAGGAACAAAAATAAAAATGTATTCAGACAAAACAACAATGAAAAGTGCATTAAGAAAATTAAAAGCAGTGATTACAGAAGAAAGCCATGTATTCTTCTCTCAATGTTATTCAATTAGAACTTTTCTTAAAATGGATCCAAACACTGCCATTCTCAATAAAATCTAAGTTTCTGAAAGGGTATTTTTACAGTATATGCAAATCCTTGTTTTATTTAAAGGGAGAAAGATAGCTCAGTTCCATTTCTGCTTATTTTTCAGGTTAAATAAATTGGTAGTAAATGGGCTGAGAAGTCCAGCTGCATTAATGGCTTCATTTATAACTTGGGTTTAAGAACTCATATCTTTAGAAATAGACCATGGAATTGGGGCTTCTCAATTTCAGTAAGGGATGCAACGAAAATTGTTGGCAGTTTAGAGAAGCTGTTCACACCAAACTGATACAACGCATCCATTTGCTAGTCAGTCTCCTAAATTGATATCTGGCTCTAAATCAACCTCTGGAGGTTCATCCTTTCACTGACTATCCACAGAATTTACCTGCCTATTGTAAGTTGCTGAAGTAGGACAGTATGAATTTGTTTCCTTGCCTGTTCCTATTGAGATATTCTGTAGTGTTTGCTAATGCTATGTAAAACCAGTCCTACCAATTGGTCTTTTTTTGTGAGATACACACAGAGAAACATTCTGGTGATTATTGCTCCACATTTTTAAGGACATACAAGACTGAACACAGCCAAACCAGAGGCTTTGGGAAAGCCATGATCCAGGTAGGCAGAAAATATCCATCCTGTCATCATCTTGCTGTGTGGGGGTTTCTGGCAGCCACTTCTGGCAAACCATCCTGACAAAATCTGTCTATTCATATTGCTATCAGTCACATTGCTTCCACTGTTAGATTTAACAAAAACAAAACTTCACAAGATGGCACCAAATTCCTCTTGAAAAGCAACTGCTCTGTTGGATCTGTAATCAATTAAGTTGTTGGGTTTTGGGGCTATTTTTGGAAAAACACAAATGAGTATACCAGCTAGACACACTTGTGAATGTCACCAGCTATTCTGAAGATGGACTTTCATTCCAAATGCATCTAAGTCTGGATATGGAACTCCTAACAGAACAAAACAGCATCCTGAATGTCATTACAAGTCCTTAGATCAATGAGTAAGAGGATCAGGAAAGTTTTGTATCACAAGTAGATTTAGCTATGGGTCAATGTGGCCTGCCATGTTTCTTGTCTCAGGTTTCACATGTGTTTGCTTGAGATGAATTAGAGAATCACAGAATGGCTAAGGTTGGAAGAGGCCTCTGGAGACGTCTCAACCAACCCACTTGCTCAAAGCAGGGTCAGCTTGGGCAGGTTGCTCAGGACTGTGTCTAGTTGGACTTCTGAATATCTCCAAATATAGAGACTCCACAACCTCTCTAGGCAATCTGTTTCAGTGTTCCATCATCCTCATGGGAAAAAAATTTTCCTTATATTTAAACAGCTTCCTGTACTTCAGTGTATGTCCACTGCCTCTTGGCTGTCACTGGACACCACTGAGGAGAGTCTGGCTTCGTTGTCTTTACTCACCTTATCAGGTGTTTATACACAGCGATAACACCCCCCCTGAGCTTTCTCTTCTCCAGGCTAAACAATCCCAGCTCTCTCAACCTCTCCTTGTATGACAGATGTTCCTGTCTCTTAATCATGTTGCCAGCTTTTCACTGGACTTGCTCCAGTATGTCCATGGAGCATGTCCCGTGTGGTGGAAAGTGCAGAACTGGACACAGCACAGCAGATGGGGCATCACCAGTGCTGCGTAGAGGAGAAAGGACCATCTCCCTCAACCTGCTGTCAACACTTTCCCTAGCATGGCTGAAAGTGTCACTGGCCTTTGCCATGATGGTGCACTGCTGGCTCGTGGTCAGCTTGGTGTTCACCAGGATCCACAGTGGGATTTTTGCAAAGCATTTTTCCAGCTGGCCAGCCTCTTCCACAGGTGCAAAACTTTGCATATTTCCTGAAGTAAAATAAACCACAGTGGTTTCAAGTGAGTTGCATGTGGAGAATTTTCTTTCTTCCCTGCCCCTTTCCCCTCACCTCTTCTCTCTCCCCTAACATGTATTTGTTTTCAAAACCTTAAAATTAAAAGCAAAGCTTGGGACACAAACAAAAGCCACTAGGTTTTACAGAATTTTAGCTTTCAGACCTAGAACAGAATGACTGTCACAGGTGTTTTCAACCTCCCTGCAGGTGCACAGACCTAAAACAGAATTAGCCTATGGAATCCACTGCAGTATTAAACATTACTGACAGAACATCACTCAGTGAAGCTGTAACTCAAATTTATAACAGAAACTTATAAAAGGACCATTCGGTCATCTTTACTCATCATTTACTTTCATTTATAACATTTTGGAATCCTAAACATGAAACCTATTTTATGAACTTTCATCCTCTGATAAAGTGATACAGCCTGACTTCTTATTGTCCTTCTGTGAGTACAGCCTGTATGAATTTGCTTGTAATTTCCTTAGTTATTAAACTTCATGAAAAGTTTACTTGTGTTTGTTTTCAAATGAAAGGAAATTATCTTCCTTCAGATTCCTTTGCAAACATAAGACCTGAGGTATTAAAACACATCAGTTTAACAGACATTAATTGGACACTTCAAATCTGGAAATAAGGAACACTACTGATTTTACTTGTTTTCCCTTTATCTAAAGTTCTAATGACAGTTAATTAAATCTGTTCCAGCCAAAAGTTTGCTTATTGTTACATTTTAATATAAAAAAGAACCTTCCATATGATTTCTAAGTGGTGTGCCTTGTAGCACAGATTTTTACTCTATTTGGAAGAAAGCATATCTGTATTTTCCATAAAGCATTCAGGATGAAATTATGAATTATCAGATTTGCATAGAAATTTAAAAAAAAAAAACAAAACCAACAGTGATGGTTTAGCCAAAATTCTCTGCATATTTGTACATGACCATTGGGAAAATAACTTAAATGCTTAGAAAAGCTTCTCTCCCAATGTTTTCTTCTCAGGAGCTGCTGGCTGAGAAAATAATGATAAATGCCAGTCTTGAACAAGGATTTTCAATTTTAAGCAGACTTACTTGCAAAGTAGGGAATGATGCCTGCCTGCTCTCATATGAAACATATGGAAGATTCTGTTCCTTTTCCATAATGGCTCAACAGCTATTAAATAAGCTATTTCTCATAACTCAGACCATGTACTCACCTCACCTTCCTCCTAGAAACCAAGACTTAAAGTCTCTCTCCTGTACTTTTAACAGCTGCCAAGCATAATCCATTTAGATTTCACAACAAAGTCAAACTCTAAATTGTTTTATTTAATTATGAAGACCAATGGACTTCATCACTTGCTCTCATTGTCTGAATAACGATCTTACAGAAGGAATTAGAAGTCTTTCAGCAAGCACGCTCAAAAGCCTCACTGAACTCAGTGGGAATTACTTCACAGACTAATTGACTTCATATTAGGCTGAGAATGAACATTGCTGACTACAGTGAATTTGTATACTTTTTCATGGCAGTTCCTACCTCTTGGACCTTACCATTGGGAAGACAGAACTGCTGCATCAGGTTAAAGTGACAGTAAATTGAAATCCTTCTTTAAAAAACAACTTTCTTTGAATGAGATTTCATTTGCCAGCCTGCCCAAGAAACACACTAGTTCCTAAGACAAAGTCAGATGCTCAACTGCATCAGAAGAAAAAGGGGAAAAGGAAAACCAAAGAAAAAGGGGTCAAAGAAAAGGGAAGGAAGAAAAAGGATAAAAGGCATAATTCAATTTCTTTATTTTACAGAAAAGAACTTTTAGATTTAACTGTATAAGCAAAATATATCAGACCAGTAAAATGTCAGAATCTCAATGCCAAAATGGTACATCATTCCACTGATGTTTCAATGCTGTTTCAGTAACCAAGTCTAAGTTTTAGCAGACACCAGAGTGCCTTACCTCATAGTTTTCTTGACTGAGGACTAAAGACTCTCCCCAAAAAGATGCTAGAAATAATATCTGACTTTTCCTAAAGTGATCTGAACTCATTTGAAACTACTTCTTTGCAAAATGGTGCTCTTAGCTTTGGATATTTGGGTAATGAGTTTCGTGAGTTTGTTTGAAGGAAAGGTCTAGTTGCTCCACAAAAAAGGAATTATAATTCCAACAGAGTGAGATAATATAGAGTTTGTGAAGTACTACGAAAGGGGAAAGAAGCATTTTAAGTCAAGGCAATGAATTCAACATGTATCCACATTTGGAAAACATACCAATAACTTAATTTTTTTCCTCCAACCTGATCTCAGATAAGAGGTTTTAAAGATATTTACAAGGTCTTGCAACTCTTAGAAAGGTGTTTATTTTAAGAAAGCCTGTAATATACTAAAAAATCTATTCAAAAAATTTTGGAGGGAAATAAAACCTTTTCAGAACACAATTAACATTTTATGCTGCTGGTTTTGGTATTGAACAAAACTCAGTAAGTTTATTTTATTCAGGCATTGAATGTTAGAATGTTAATATTCGATGATTCTTGACATGCACATATTGCTTTATTATCAATATCCCATGTCTGTGCATGTCAAATATCAGACCAATGTCTTTTAAAGGAAAAAAGGCAAGTCTTATTTGTCTATCAAACAGAAGAATTTAAAGAGCAGCTTTGAGTTGGTATGACAAGAAACCACTTACTTGAGCTGCAAATCTCAAGTACTTCAACAAGAAGTAATGAATAGTAAGGGCAAAAGTTTTATACTGCCTCCATAATAAAAGCATTCTCCATGAGGAGAAACCTTAATTCCACTGACTGCCTTTGTGTCATTTTAATATTTGACCCGACTAATTAAAAAATCATACACACCTGAGAACAGTTATGTCACTGTCCTGCATGTGTCTATTTTAGTGTAAAAAAAAGTTCCAGCTCTTTTTGAATAGAAGAGCTGTTTTGATGTTGACACTGTAAAGACTGTAGTAAAATATCAGTCTATTGAACATTTAAATATATAATGCCTATATAACCTTAAAACCTTTTTTTTAAATTTCTACCTTTATGAAGTACCACTCTCAGACAATCCCAGTAAGATGTAAGCATTCTTATACTTCCAGTTATTTCCATTATCTAAGTAAAATTCTTGGCAGATTAATATCACCTGATATACCAGTGTCTGTCTGTAGATGACAGTCTTTTCACCTCACCGGTACTAGGCAAACCCTACATATGAATTAGATAGCTACCTTCTGCTGCTAAATGTGCAAATCTCATTATTCATGCAAACATCTTCCATCAAGTTTAATGTTAGCATTAAGTAGTATCCACTTTGATTAAAAACCATGTGTTTAACACTTCTTACAAAATTAGTCAAGGAAGGACTCCTAACTCCTGATTTATTCAGTAAATCTCTATCCAGGTCTGCAAATCTATGGACAATGCCAAAGGTGTTCAAGAAAGATAAGAAAAAAGTAAACCTATCATCATTAAGTTTGAATTCACTACAGAATGGTTGGTACTTGCAATAGCAAAGCTCTGCAATTGGAAAAAGTGAAAACCAGTGGCAGATACATCAGACATGTGGGAAATAAGCCCCATCTTTCTTCTAGTCAGACAGAAGTTTCTTTTGGGACAAGGGTTAAAAGGGGTTTAGGAACAAAAAAAATGAGATCTTCTTACCTAACCTACCAACAGGAGTTGCTTTGATTAAAACAGACTGTTATAGGCATAATCTGGAAATGCATTTAGCATTGCCACTTGACTACATTTCTGCACTAGGGGAAGATAAAAATTCAAGATTTCAAGTATGCAGCAAAAACCTCAATTCTCCATATCACACAAGTGTCTATATGTCTTTAAGTAAGTGCACACAGAAAGTTAAGTCCTTTAATAAAGCTGACAGGAGCATATGCTTAAATACTTTGAATGATAATGATTTATTAGAGATACCTTTATTTACAGTATCTATATTACATGTCCTGAAATCTTCCAAGTCTGTTTGTAAATAAAAGGGATGTTCCTCATCCACGTTATGCACTGGCTGCAACAGGATTATTTGCCTTAAGAGGAATCAAGAAAGGAATGAAGAATTGCCTTTAGAGGCCTGATGCTGTAAATTCACAAATGTTGACTGTTGCATACTTCCCATTGTCATTAACTCTTGGAGAATATTAATGGAAGCTGAAGAATCTGTATCCACTGGAAGTCACACAGCTGAATCTGTCCCTCATTTCATATAACCATATTCCACTTGAATCAGCATCCCATAAAAAAGAGTCTTGATCTTTTGCAGTGCTTCACCCAAGAAAATATTGTTCTCTGACAAATAACTAATTTCAAGTTGAGGACCTATTTCCTTCCTATTTGTGTAATGTACCATGCAAGCAGTGCCTCAAAACACTTCTGGAAAGAAAAACTGGAGCAGAGGATGTGGTATAAATTCCAGAAACCCATGGTGCAAAGATACTGTCTGAGGCCAAATTCTGACCTCATTTTTGTGCATGCAGCAATCAAAGTTAATAAATGGGATGGCAGAAGTTAGTCTCACATTGAATACTTGCAGTACCCATCCACAAAGTCAGAATATTCTAAGGAGAAGAATGAGAGAGAAGAGAAATTGAGATAGAAGCACGCAGAAGCCAAAATTTCGTAATTCACTGCGAGACAAACCTCAGACTACAGAAATGGTTAGGGGGCTGAACTTTGGTCCATTTTTTTAAGCAAGAAAATCCCCTTCTATTCCACTTCCTGGGCCACGGTGTTTTCTTTTAAATCCCAAATAGATTTCCCAATTTATTTGACTTATACCAGACAGCATAGAGATTCCTTAAGCCACAAGTTTTTCTGGTTTACTTAGACAAACTGCAAAGCACAGAAACTTTGCTTGTCTTTTAACTATGTGTTCCATGAACAGCAGAACGACCAAAGCTTTTATGGACTCCTGTCCTTTGTTCTTTACTTTTCTACTAAAGTAATTCCAGCCCTTCCTACCCACCATGTCCTCTGTGAACCCGACCAGGTCAGAGACAGCCCATGCTGGCTCCAATATGCAGAGCCAACACATACTGAATTTTCAGCCTATTGCTTTCAAATATGCTGTACAAAGCCTGAATTCTCTCCAGCCTTCCTTCAGTAGGGGCATTTGTTTGAGCCATCCTGATCTATTCATCCAGCAGTTTTCCCATTACTCCCAGATCATTTGCTCTGCAACTCCTACCCTTCTCTTAAAGAGGCCAATAGGGACATTGGAAAGGACTGACAGGTAGACAGAGTGCATGATTAAACAAAACCAATTTCCACAGAAAAACAGTACAAGAGAAAAAGGTATTTTAAACAGTAGCAGTAGTTCTGAATTCTTTATACACTCTAACTTTTTCAGCAATGAAAAAAAACAGAAATGAGATCACATATCCTGTTATTTTAGTAGCTTCTCCACACAGCTGAAAGAAAAAGAACATGGATTTATTTTTCATGCTGAAAAGCTTTCATTCTCACTTTCATACAACTCAGTAAATTGCCGAGAGAGTAATTTATTCTCCCCTATGCTCTCCTGAATATCCATACACACACAAAAGATGGATGCTGGCAGGCAGAGCTGTCAGTAGGAATTTCAGCAGAAGTAAATTGTTAGTACTTATAATGGTGCATAATAGCTGTAATTTCATTTGAACTGTTGCCACTAATAAGCTAATAAAACTACAAGTCAAGACCTAGCCATTTGTCACTGTGTAGCCGCTGGGAATTTCTCTGTGCACACTTCACCACAGAGACAGGTAACTCAGTCCTTTAAGTGTTACTATTCCTGAAAGAATGACGAGCCAGGCCTGGCACTTTCTCTCAATAGTGAAAGACACAGCTGCATATCAACTGCAAAGGAGTTTCCTATCAGTATTTAACAGGTGTTTTCACAGCTATTCCAATTCTCTGCCAAAATGCAAACTAGCAATTTGAATGCATATGCAGCTGAAAAATGTTTAAAAGGAAATTCAAACATAAAATATAATACACAGATATGCAAATACGTAAATATGCACACTGCACATTAGTTGGGCAGGAAGCATGTTTTTCTGAACATCACTGAAGTACCATGAAATATTACAGTTGCTACATATGAACAGAGAGAAATTCATATATATTAGATACTTGGCCAAAGATACCATCGCCACATCACCAGACAGTTGTTCTTCACCTAGAATTTTGGTGAAGCATCTTTAATTTAAATAGTATGATTAAAACCACAAGATATTATATTCTTGCTGTTTGTGTATGCTCTGAATGAAAGTACAGGATTAGTATACGAGCTATAAAGGCAACAAAACATAGCCGATTCCAGAAGAAGTGCTTTGATTGCAATAAAGATTACTTTTGCTGTGGTACCTCTTCTAATTAGAAACTGCAGATATAGTTGCCTCTGATAGATGGAACTAATTAACCACTCTGCAGGCAGTCACAAAAGTCTGTATGGGAACCCAGAGACACTGAAGTGGTGAATAAGGCATTAGTTCTCTCCAGAGGAATTAATTTTGATATGCATGTCTTTTATCACTGCTAATCAACCATGATACACATTCTTTCTGCCAGACTCCCTGAGATATATGGGCAGACTTCTGCAGAGTCATGAAAAAACACTATGCGCTTTACCTCCTTCTCCAAGTAGGCAGCAAAAGTGAGCAGTGAACTGCACCGCACCGGCCTGCAGGACAGGCTAGCAACTCGGTGGTTGGCTCATGACTGATTCAGTATATGAGAACAGTGAGGACTGTTGCAGGGAAAGAAGAGCAGATGCGGGAAGAAGAGAATGTAAAAAGAAAAGATGTTTCCTTTTACAACAATAGAGCGCATAGCAAGCAAAAACTTGTAAAGAATAAGAAAATAGAAGAATGGAGGAATGAGGCATCAGAGAACAGGACAAATGTGAAGGCTGACAAAGGCCCCTCAAAATATAGTATTTCATGCCTACATTGGGTGATATTTGTAAGGATTGATTCACTCAAGTTTACTGAATCTGCTTGCACAGTGCAATAGCCACGTGACAAAGATTAGAAGCAAACTCAGAGCAATCACTCTACTACCAAAATGTATAGTATGCCATAGAAGATTTCTTGTATCTTCTTGAAAGTAAGAATAGGTTGGTGCTTTCTATTTTAAGTGAGAAAAACAGCTAATGTATACCATTATTTCCTATAACCAAAAGAGAGACCCACTTCATTATTTTGGTAGTTGTGTGTACCTGAATTCTGGCTAAGATGTGGACTAATTTTCATGCTCTCCCATAAGGCTCATGTAGCATTTGGGATGAAGGTGAAAGCCTGTATACGACCTTATATATTAGCTTTTATTATCTGGTAACAATTGCATCATGAACACACTGTACAAATATTTCTGGGTAGAAGTACCAGCATCACCTTTGGTTACCATAAATAACTGTCACTACAATGTTAATAACGTCTGTAAAGCCTTCTGAACAACCTAATCTCTCATCTGGAAAAACAGAGGAGGGAATATAGGCAACAAGAAGCACAGATTTTTTTCACACTACTGATAGTAATTATTCACATTTCTCAGAAATAATTGCTAAAATGAAAACTTTCATTCTCCTAACCACTTCTCTTAGATAGATCCTTACTACTTCATCAGCTATCATTAATCATAACAGAGCTCTGCCTGTACAAGCAAACCTTAGCAATCAAGGTTCAAGTAACTAGATTTACAGACCACAGGCACTATACTGTTTGATACTTTTGAGGGCAATTTAAAAAAAAAAAAAAGTTTCATATGAGAGAAGCAGACCACTTGTATTTTTTCTTATGCTTATATATTTAGCAGGTCTTACCTAGTATTTCTTTTGCACAGTACCTAATAGGGAACAGAAGTGACAAGGTTTCATTTGCCCTTCTAATTAAAAATTTTAGTGTCAGCATGGACCAAACTGCTCAAAATTGGATTAAGAAAATCTGCCTGCATGAACTGAAATAAACAGTTGTATGAGGGAGCTGGAGATTTTTTCCTTAATCATTTTGCTTCATTAGCAGAGGCATTGTGAAAGTTTCCACTAAGATTATAGCCTTAGGGCATGCTCACAGAGAAAAATCTAGAAAACATTCTACAACTATACCCGAAAAACTCAAACCAGAAGGAGAATGAGGATTTGCTTGGGGAAATTCCAAAGCGAACACCTGAATATTTCTA